>NC_063337.1:1909713-1939102 GCF_021869965.1 Rhincodon typus | reverse complement strand
GACCCTCCGACAGCGCGGCGCTCCCTCAGCACCGACCCTCCGACAGCGTGGCTCTCCCTCGGCGCCAGCCTTATGCAGCACACTGCAACGTGAAGTTGTCTTTGTTGCTGTGGTAAACTGGCTTGGGCGCAGATAGCCCTGCACATGCTGTGTGTTCCCGAGAGCTTTCCTGCTAATAATAGCAGTTGCAGTCAAAGAGCAGAAGCTGATGATCTGCCTTCTCGTTAAGAATGGTTAAGCAGTATCCTGCATCATTTTATTTGCTTAGTGACACATTCTGAAAATGCAGAAAATAGATTCTTTCTCCATTTTTAATGTTGTAGGGGCAGTAATTATGCCAGCTGACCAACTTCCGAGCCGAACGATTTTGTTTGAGAAGGGGAAGGAGACTGTATACCGCATCCCCTCACTCCTCTACCTCAAGGAGCACAACATTTTTTTAGCCTTTGCAGAGGAACGAATGTCATTCCAGGATGTGGATGCAAAGCTTCTGGTGATGAGGAAGGGCTCGTTTATCGGAGGATCAGTGAAGGTATGCATCATCCACAGTTGAGACAGTGTCTTGCACAGTTCAAAACGGTACAAGTATTTTTCAAAATGAAGTGAAAAAATGGACTTTAGAATATACCTTCTTGTCAGATACATTAGGGACATTTAAGCGACTCTTGGATAGGCACATGGATGATAGTGAAATGTAGGCTATGCAGGGTAGTTTGATCTTAGAGTAGGATAACAGGTCGGCACAACATTGTGGGCCGAAGGGCCTGTACTGTGCTGAACTGATCTACGTTCAATGTCCCATTACCATCCCTGAATATTTCCTGTCCCACAGGCAGGACAGACCCAGCAGAGCTGGTGGTACAGTGGTATACAGTTGGGGAAGGAGCCACCGTGGAAGTCCTCAACATTGACCCCATGAAGTTTCCTGGCATCAAGTCAAACATTTGTTATTGGTTGATTCAGCCTGGGTGCACATCCCACTGTGGACAGTTTGAGAATTGAATTCTATTTTCAAAAGCTGCAAATACAAATATAATCTCAGTGAAGGTGACCGTAAAGCTCCACATTGTTGTAAGATGCAACCCGGTTTACTAAATTCTTTCAGGGAAGGAAGGCTGCTATTCCCTTCCCTTGCCTGGGCCAATATGTGTATCTAACATTTTGAGTGGTTCGGAAGTGGCCTTGCAGGACACTCAGTCATCTCACCATAACCTTTTCAAGGCTGATTCGAGACTAGCAGAAAATGCTTACCTTATCAGCTGATTCTACATCTTTTAAAATTTCCAACATGTACCCTGAAATTTCTTAGCTCAGTAAAATGTCCAAAAATGCGGTAATAATACTCTGACTGACTACTGGAGTAATTAGTAAATCAATTTCTAGGAATCTACATCTCTGGGCCAGCACAACAAAAAAAAATCCCTCGTCTTTGTCATAAAAAGTAATATCAGCCTGGCTCAGTTCATACCCCACAGCTTAGGCAGGTTCCTACCCCTTGCCCTATCTGGCCTTCTGTGACTCAAGTTTAACACCATGAAGTGACACACAGTGTGTGTGACTCTTGTCCTTCTTGAACTAGCCTTAGCAAAATTGTTCCGTTCTTCTGCAGTTCATCTAAATGGAGGCTCACCACCACCTTCTCAGGATAACTGAGAATGGCAATAAATGCCAATCTTCTTCGAATAGTGTTTCAGGTTAGTGCCCCTTGGATTAAACCTGAGCAATGACCTCACATTAAAAATCCCAATTGTGGTTCCAGATTGCAAACTGTCCTTGGGCAATAGCATGGGAAGTCAGTTGATACATACAAATACTAATTTAACAACTTGTCTGTGACACAATAGTGTTTCAATCCCTGTTTACCCCATAGACAGCACCCCCTACACATTCCCCCACATCACCTCACATAAATGCCTTCCCTGCCCCACCCCACCAATAACAAGATTAAATAATGCCAGGAGGATGAGGGGGCTGGGAATTAGGAGCACTGATCACTGGAAGGGAGAAGAGAGATCAGAGAGAGGAAGAGAGAATGGAGAGGAGAGAGAGATTGGAGAGAGGCAGAAAGAGACCAGAGAGGAGAGAGAGATCAGTGAAGAAAGAGAGATTAGAGAAGTGAGGAGAGAGAGATTGCATGGAGAAGGATATTGGAGAGGGGAGAGGGAGAGATTGCAGAGAGGGGGAGATTGGAGAGAGAGATCAGAAAGGAGAGATTGGAGTGAGGAGAGACAGATATTGGAGAAAAGAGAAATTGGGAGATGGAATTTGTGAGATATAGAATGGAAGCTGAGATTGATTGGCCTGGGAAGAGAAAGATTTGAGGCTGGAGGTTAAGAATGAGAGGGCAAGATCTCTGGAAGACTGATCACTGGGTTTGGGTATCTTCAGGGAATTGTGAATTTGACAGAAATGTGGGTGAGTGGCAGATGCTGGAAGAGTTTATTGTGGAAGGGTTGCTTTATACAAGTGACACTGATTAGAACATTGCAACAGAGTCTATGATGACAGAGTAGGCTGTTACAGATTAACCAACTGTATCCCCCACCCACCCATACTCCTTTGAGCTCATTTCTGACTGCTTTGGCCCACTTTGCCTGTGCACTTTCTGTGGAAAGAGCTGTGTCTGATCTTCTTGTGTTTCTGGTTCCCAGTGGGAGGACATGGTACCACTGAAGACGGCTATGCTGCCTGGGTATCGGACAATGAACCCATGCCTGGTGTATGAGCGGAAACGTGGAGTGATTTACTTGTTCTTCATCTGTGTCAAAGACGGTGTCACGGAGGAGCAGCAGATCTGGTGGGGCAAAAACTGGGCCAGGCTGTGCTACGTGCTGAGCCAAGATGCTGGACATAGTTGGACAGAGCTGACGGACCTGACCGACACGGTCCTCGGCAGCCAGCTCTGCAAATGGGCCACCTTCGCGGTGGGACCCGGTCACGGTTTGCAAACACAGCAAGGGAGGCTCATAGTCCCTGCCTATGCCTACATCATCTGCCGGAGGTGCTGTCTGATCCCACCTAAGTACTTCACACACCCCCACTCTTTCTATATCTTCAGTGACGACAGTGGAGACAACTGGAAGCTAGCAGAACCAATAACTAAGTACCAGGCACTGGAGTGTGAGCTGGCAGAGATCACCATCACTGACAGCCACCATCTGCTGTACTGCAATGCCCGAACACGCGGGCATCACAGAATGGAAGCAGTGAGCCTAGACCCTGGCCACTTTGAAATTGTCCGCTTGGCCAAGGGACTGCCAGAATCGAAGGCCGGTTGTCAGGGGAGTGTGGCGAGTTTCCGTCTCCCAAACCCAGTCACTATTCCATTCAGAAGGTCAACAATTAGAAAGACTGACACAGAGGTCAAGATGTCCTGGCTCCTATATACACACCCAGCAGGGAAATCCTGCTGTTTCTTTCACAAACGCAATCGGACTAACCTGGGTGTTTACATCAATCTGATGCCCCTGAAACCTAAAGGTTGGTATGGACCCTGGATCATCCAGGCTGGGCCCAGTGGTTACTCTGACCTTGTGTACCTTGATGGGATGGGAACCTTTGCTTGTCTGTATGAGTGTGGTATCTCAAAGTTCTGGGAACAAATTGCTTTCTGTCTTTTCAGCATCAGTGAGGTATTGGAAAATATCTTTTAGTCACATCTCCATAATAAGGTTGACAGAAGAGCAATTCTTTCACTGCCTTCTAGAAGTGACCTCCATTTAGAAATAGCCCTCCAAGTTCCAGTGCATGAAGGAGAATGTTGGGCCACATGAGAGTGAGTGTCTGTGTTAGAGTTGGGAGCTGTGTGTTTGTATGTTGTGTTCAAATTGGGGGAATGTGTGCGCACAAGAGTTGGAGGGTGTGAGAGAGTTTTCGGTGTGTGTTAGGATTGAGGGTGAGAGTTTTGGGTTTGTGAGTGAGTATTTTGGACAAGTATGTGAGAGTTGTGGGGTTGAGAGAGAGATTTGAGAGAGTGAGTGAGTGAGCATCGGAGGAGAGTGTATGTGCACATGCACCTGCGAGCATTGGAGGGGAGTGCGTGCACGTGCGAGCTTTGGGGGGGTGTGTGTATATGTGTATGTGTATGTGTGTCTTTGTGTGGGGCTATGATACATGGAGATATTTGAGTGTGAATATTAGCTCAGAGCTGGTCAGCCAAACATTCCACCTCCCGAATATGTTGAAGGAGAGATTCGGGAATATGTTGAACACTTCCTAGATCTTGGCAGCCGTCTCGCTCCAAAGGCCACCATTGACAAAGAGACCCAACACTGGGTTAGGTGCACCATCTCAGCTTTCAACAAACTACAGCAGTGAGTGTTTTGAAGAGGTCTTTGCTGTTATTCAACAGAAGGCCTAGTCTACAGAGCACACTCCCATGCTGCTGAGACCTGGACAGTGCATCCATAACACAGGGAAATTCCATCAGCAAAGCTTTCACTGCGGTTTCTGGATTCAGTGGGAGGACCATTGAATTAATGCTAAGGTCCTTCCTGAAACCTGCTCCACAAATATTTCAGTCAAAACTGCTGTAAATCAATGATCATCGAGCTGACACACCTCAAATCTGTTAGCCATCATTCCTGGCTGTTAAATGTCCATCTTCTAAGGACAAAGAAATCACCACAATGACATCCCAAATCTCTCATTTGAAACACAGCAGCATTGTCAGTAATGACTGGGAAGCAACAATTTGTCCATTCAGCTGCATCAGTCTCAATGTCCTACTGACGTAGGGCAATGACAGAGAAGGAAGGGAAAGAAAGTAAATCCAGCTTTTAACTTCCTGGAACACCGTGCCTCATCTGTCCAAGGATATGTGGATCAAGAAATAGCCTTCTCAGTCACTTAAAGATCGATGGCAGAAACTGATGACCGTGGTAAACGTCACCCTCAAACCAATAAGCAGCCAATAACAATATTGTGTGAGAGAGTGTAGTATGCATGTGAAAATATGAGTGTATGTAAGTGCATTGTATGATTGTGTTGGAGGGTGTGTGAGTAAATATATGTGTACATGAATGTGTGTTTGAAGTTTGTTAATATTTGAACATGAGTGCATGGAAGGGTGTGTGAGATAACGTACGTGCATGCAGAAATTCCTGTGTGTACTTGAGTGTGTTCAGGATTCTGCAGGTGTACTATGTAGGTATGTAAATGTGAGAAAGTTAGTACATGTCTAAGTTGCATGTGATTACATGTAAGTTTGAACATGACTGCCCATGTACGTGTAAGTGTGACTGTGTGTATGATTGTGTGTGAGTCTGTGTATCTATGTAAGATTAAGTACATGTGAGACTGAGTGAGAGTATGTGAGTATTGTGCACATGTAAGAAAAAGACCATGAGGCTAGGAACATCATGTCTGTATGAGGTCATGCGTGCATGTGTGTGAGTGTATTGTGTGTGCGCGCACGCGTTGGTGAGAAAATGGTTGGATATGTATCCCTCTGTCCAAGAGAAAAAGGTCTGTGTGTGTGTAAATCTAGAATTGAAAGCTAGACTCCGTGATGATCGATTATTATAAAAATCCATCTAGTTCACTAATGGCCTTTAGAGAAGAAAATCTACTATCCTTACGTGGTCTGGCCTACATACTGGCAATGTGGCTGACTCTTAACTACCCTCTGGGTAATTTGAGATGTGCAACAAATGCTGGCCCAGTTGGCAATGCCTACATCCATGAACAAATAAATGAAAAAAGACCCACAGCAAGCCAGTCAATTTTAAAAGTATGCTAATATCTTGTTTTATAATATTAATCCCACTTGTGAACACTGACTGTCTTCCTGTATGCTGCATAGCAAATATATAAGCTTAGTTTTGGGCATAAACCTAGATTTTTGACAGAGAAGGGAGCTATTTTAATTTGTTCATGGGATGTAGGTGTCACTGCCATTTATCATCCATCCCAAACTGACGTGAGAACATGGTGAGTGGTCTTCTGTCTTCTTAAAACTGCAGTCTGTTTGCTCTACGTAGACCTGTAGTGCTGTTAGAAAGTAATCGTTGTCAACAAGTATTGCCACTGGAAGGAAGCAGCTGATGATGGTTGAGCGTAGGACACTACCCTGAGGAACTGCAGAGATGTCTTGGAGCTGAGATGATTGATCTCCAACAACCACAACCATCTTCCTATGTGCCCGGTATAACTCCAGCCAGTACAGAGTTTACCCCCTGATTCCTATGCCAAATGGATCTTTCACTCAGCACTTCTGGCTGAAGATTGTTGCAAATGCTTCAGCCTTTGCTTTTCCATTGATGTGCTGGGCTCCCCCATCATTGAGGATGAGGATATTTGTGGACCCTCCTCCTCCACTGAGTTGTTTAATTGTCCACCACTATTCACAATTGAATGTGGCAGGACTGCAGAGTTATAGATCTGTTCATTGGTTGTGGAATTGTTTAGCTCTGTCACTTGCTGCTTGTGCTGTTTGGTAGTTTCTCCAGGTTGACATATCACCTTCAGGTATGCCTGGTGCTGCTCCTGGCTTGACAGTAATGGTTGAGCAGGGGATATGTTGGCCCATGAGGTTGCAGATTGCGCTGGGGTACGATTCTACTACTGCAGCCGATGGCCCTCAGTACCTAATGGATGCCAGTTTTGAGTTGCTAGATTTGTATGAATCTGACCCATTAGCACCACACCACAAGATGGAAGTATCCATGACCAATGAATGTGTGGTAGTCCCTCCTACCTGTACTGTCATGGACAGATATATCTGTGAGGAGATTGGTGAGGATGAGATCAGGTATATCTTTCCCTCTTGTTGGTTCCCTCAGCACCTGCCATAGACCCAGTCTAGCAGCAGTGTCCTTTAGGACCCGACCAGCTCGATGTGTAGTACTGCTGCTGAGCCACTCTTGGTAGTGGGCATTGAAATCCCCCACCCATTCTGCGCCCTTGCCATCCTCAGTGTAGTTCAACATGGAGGAGTGCCAATTCATCAGCTGAGGGAGGACGGTACATGGTAATCAGCAGGAGGTTTCCTTGCGCATCTTTAACCTGAAGCCATGAGACTTCATGAGGTCCAGAGTCAACTTTGAGTGTTGCCCAGGGCAACTCTTCCCAACTGTATACCACTGTGCTGCCACCTCTGTTGGGTCTGTCCTGCCCATGGGACAGGACATATATGGGGATGGTGATGGTGATGGTGGTGTCTGGGACATTGTGTGTAAGGTACGATTCCATGAGTATGACTATGTCATGCCTGGACTTCACTGACTGCAAGGGTGGGAGAGGCAGAAAACCTCAGAATATTCTAAGTTTTTTCTGAATTCATTCACGGGATAAGGGCATCACTGGCTGGGTAGTTAAGAGTTGACTGCATTGCTGTGGGTCTGGAGTCACACGTAGGCCAAACCAGGTAAGGATGGCCATTTCCTTCCCTAAAGGACATTAGTGAACCTGATGGGTTTTTCCTAACACTTGACAATAGATTCACAGTCATCATTAGATTCTTAATTCCAGATATTTATTGAATTCAAATTTCACCATCTGCTGTCGTGGGATTTGAACCCAGGTCCCCAGAACGTTATCTGCGTCTCTGGATTAACAGTCCAGCGATAATACCACTAGGCCATCGCCTCCCCTGAGGCACTGTGGACATGCAATGTCAAGGCATACAAGGCTATGGGCCAAGTACTGGAAAATGGGATTAGAATAGTTAGGTGTTGTTTTTGACCAGCACAGACTGAATGGGCCGAAGGACGTTTTATGGTGCTGTAGATTTCTATGACACAAGAAGCCTAGGTAATTATGGTGAGTCCATGTTGGGGAAATGTGGTTCAGAACAGTGTCTGAGATAAAAGTGAGCCTACTTTTACATCACAGACCTCCCTGAAGGAAGCAAACTTTCCATTGGAAATGCCCAATGTGGCAGTGTGGTGTTTTCAGAGAGGGTGTCCTCAATTCCCAGAGTGGTGGGAGGTAAAGAACACAAGCAACAATTTCAGAAAATACACAAAACTGGAAATAATTCACAGCAGCCCAAATACAAAGTACAGGAGAAACTCCACTGGAGGCACTATGGAGAAAGAGAGTTAAAATTTTGACTATGACTTTTCACTATAGCTCAAAGACTCAATTTAACATTCCGAAAACAAAACAACGCGATAGAGTTTCTGCTCTAAACGTCACTGACAAATAGGTGGCAAATCACCCCCTGATTAATGAAGTTCATGTTTCAATTCAGGTTCATTCTCATAATGACAAATGTAAAACCTTCAATGTACCTGCACAATGGAGGTGTTAGAATACCATCTGCTTTATATAAGGCTGGAAACCTGATACAAAATTAACAGCCGAAAATCGAATAATCACAAAAATAAATATTTATAATTTGTGCCAAGTTACCAACAATTGATAGCTGGTTTTAAAAAGCATTAATAAACAAAGAATAAAGAGAACATTTTTTCACTTGCAATGGTGTACACCAATTTTAGTAGTTAAAACATTAAAAACTTTTATGAAGACGCTTGCTAGTATCTTCGCACCTAATCCTTGATATCTCCTCCATGTAATTATTCTTCAAGCCTCAATAGTGACAGCAGCTTTCCGATCATAAGTAACTTACAATACTGCCAACATCCGCAAAGAATCCTTTAACAGGGAGATCTACAGTCTCTCAAAACACTGCAACAAGCACCAACAGGAGTCCCTCCACTTTCAACAAAGGGTCAGTCAGTCACACAGTGACAGGGCCATAGTATCAAGGGGGCAGTCGGTCACATGGTGACAGCCTTATTTATATCGGGTTGTGATGCATTGCAAGGGGACTGGGCTGTTATAGGTGACCGATTACAATGTTATTACTCACAGGTCACACGTAACTATCACCCCTGGTTGAACTTGAGCTAGCATCAGAGTCACCAATGAGTGAGACACAGTGAGTTTGCTGGAGGAGACATGCAGTGGTGTGGGGTTTCTCTTGGGAAGGAGAGACTGATGAGACGAAACTCGATCCAGCAGCATAATTATCAGAGGATCTCTGATCGGTCCAATCCCAGACATGGAAGGAGCCATCGTCTGCAGCTGAGAGCAGGACCCGTTGTCTCCAGGGGTGCCAAGCATGTCTGGTGACCACAGGCTTCTCTTGATCAAACTCCGGGGTGACACTGTGACCTTGGTGGATGAAGGTTGGCTCCACTCCACTGGATTTTGCCAACCACGAGCTGGTGTCATATATGTGAACAGTCCCATTAAAACCTTTAGAAAGGAACATAATCTCAGTAGCTGCGCAGAAACATCAAATGCCCATGTCAATGGATATCTCCCTCATTGCTCCTGCCCCCTCTCCAGCATTATGCCTACATCCTGCCTTCACTGCATCAAGTGGCTAATGCCTGACATAGGACAGTTAAAGTCAACAAACTGCTCTTCTTTTCAATTCCTTCCTCTCTGGAATTTCCTCTAGCCCAATAACCCTTTGAGATCTTTGTATTCTGCTAATTCTGGCCACTTGGGCATTCCCAGTTTTAATCACTCCATTATTGGCAGCTCTCCCCTCAGCTGCCTGGACCCCAAGCTCTGGAATTTTCTCTGCTGACCTTCTGTCCCCCTCAACATGTGCCTCAATCTAGTGTTTAGTCATCTGCCGGAAGATCTCTCTTGGAGGTGTTCAGAGATCTTGGAGGGCTGTGGGAGATTGCAGAGATAGGGAGGGACAAGGCCAAGGAGGGGCCTGAAAACAAGTGAAGACTTATTAAAGCAAGGAGTTACTAGAGCCAAGGTGGCTAATGGGTGAATGGGATTTCAGCATGGAGCAGTTGGATATAGCAAGAAGTATCCCCATCCCAGCTACCCTCCAGTTAGTCACAGTGAGCCTTTCTCCTCAGCCTCAGAGCACAAGTGATGCCCCATCTGGCACCCACTTTTCTGTGCTGAGACATACTGGGCTTATTTAAATCACCTCAGATTTATACCCACACCAAGGAAAGGATTTAAATACAGAGATACTACTTCCTCTGGTCCACTGGAGTGCTGAACAAGGGGACAGAACCTTAACGTTCAAGCCAGGATTGGCACCAGAAAAGGCTTCCTCCCTTACAGGGGAGGGGTGAATTTGGAAGACTCCTCCCTGAAAGGCTCAAGCTGGAACTTAATTTGAAAATCTAAAAACTTAGATCAGTTATTTGCATTAAACCAGCACATTAAGAGTTACCAAACCAAGCTGAATAAAACTTCATTTCTGATGAAGGGTCTACACCCGAAAAGTCAGCTTTCCTGCTCCTATGATGCTGCTTGGCCTGCTGTGTTCATCCAGCTCTACACCTTGTTATCTCAGATTTTCCAGCATCTGCAGTTCCTACTATCTCTGAATAAAACGGAGTTAAGATCAGCCATAAGTAATGGAACATGCTGGAGTGAAGGTTTCCATGGCTCCTATAAAACAGGTAGGCCTCTCTCCTCCCCACCACTCCCACCCCAAGCCACACACAGTTCTTCCCCCCACCCCCCACAATCAAACACCAACATACCAGACACTGCGAGATGGTCCTGTAGACAGGGTGCCCATGTCAAGCTCAGACAGTCACTGTTTGGGATAGTGGTGGGTATTGCCAGTTTGGTCAGGCTGAGGGTCCTGCTCAAGTCTCGATAATCAGTCAGCACCACTCGACCGTCCCAGCACAGCCTGGCCACCTTGGAGTGCCCAGGCGCCCATCCCATTGTCCAATGGTAGCCGTCCTCGTTGCTCACAGGCACATCTGAGTGCCCAATCAGACTGGAGCGCTGACGGCTATCAGCCAACCACAGGCGGCCATTCAGGGAGCAGAAAGAAAAGGTGGAATGATCAAGAAACTCTAGCTCACTGATTGGCTCACAGTCAGCTAGCCCTGAGGAGAGAATCAACACATGCTCCTGTTATTTAGGATCTAGCTTGAAGTGTTCAACCATAACCAATCTAACCCACAGCCATCATGTCACTCCTCATCAACTCCCTCACTCCTACTCTATTCATTACCAATGGACCCAAACCCCTTACCATTCACTCTCACTCCACACATTGCCAATGGATTCAATCCACTTCCATTTCATTCCCAAATCCCAGAACCCAAACCCCTTTCCATTCACCCCCACGGTCACATTCCTGACATATTCAGTGACTAGCATAAATAAATACTCCTCCGAGACTAAGAGCATTGTGTTCCATTTTGTCTCCCATTTATCTACCTCAGAATCTTGTTCCCAGTGCAAGGATCACATCCAATTTTTTGTGCTGCAAAGTCTGACTGCAAGGGCTGGTGGAAGAAGCCTTCCCTGGTCTTATTCCAAACCCTCCACCATGCTAACCAGGATCACCATAACAATCCTTCCAACTCCTGCATCATTTGCTCCCACTTGATTCCGCATTCAGGTCGAGTTGGGCTTCAGCAGTTTTCCCTGGTATATGGTGGCCTTAGGTCAGGAAGTCCTGCTCATCTCCACCCTTGCCCAAGGAGTTATGCTCCAGAAGTAATTATCAAACAGATGCTATTTGGAGGCACGGTGCCAGTGAGAAAGAATTTTTGAGAGAGAGAAACAGTAGACCGACCTGGGGTAAAAAGCACTTTGTGTGATGCAATTTCCTGGATTGCGAGGTCGCTAACCTTTGAACCATGGAGGACCTGAGGGGTCGGAGAGCAGACAGCAGAGATTTTTGACCACTGGCTGCCTGGAGACTGGTGCTGGATAGAGTCCACCAAGGTGATGGTATCTGTCACAGGGAGGACAACAGACAGTTACTGAAATAGAAGGACATTATCGCCACTGGTGAGACTGCACCTGGAACATCAATACCTTGGTAAGGTTTTCTATTCAATTCAAATATTTATCTAATTCCCTTTTGAAATGGAGATCCTGCTTCCACATCTCAGGAAATGCAGTCCAGATCATAACTCCATGCGTTAAAAGTAAAATTCTCCTCCTCTACCTTCCAGTTTTCATGTTAATCATCTTTAATCTGTCCCACCCCACCTCCAAAATTTCCAATCCTCCTGCCACTGGAAGTAGTTTCTCCCGATTTATTCTTTCAAAAGTCCTCATGATTTTGAGCACCTTGATTAAATCATCCCTTATTTAATCGTCTCTGCTCCAAATTGAACAATCACAGACTCTCCAGCCTCTTACATTAACTGAAAGATCTCATCCTGCAATCACTGTAATAAACTCCTCTGCAGAATTGGATACAATATTCCAGGCAGGCAATTGCATAAAATAAACCTGGGGTGAAACGCAATCAAACCAATTTACTTTTAGGTCAAATAAACTATGGGGGTAAACTCAGATCCAAACCAGTTAGAAAGCTGAAGCACAAACTCATTCATTCTGGATGGGATAGTGACAACAGCCACTGTAAACAAATGGGTGCAATTTTTGAAGGACCAGAGCGCACCGGGAGGTACACAGTCATATTCTTGAAACTATTGGGACAAGTCAAGCAGGCTGTCAAAATAATCTACAGGTCCTTGGTTTTTTAAGTGGACAAAGTCAGAAGTCACATGACACCAGGTATAGTTCAACAGGTTTACTTGAAAATTTTTTGAAATCACAAATTTTCGGAGTGCTCCTCCTTTGTCAGGAGAAGTTGCACTATAACCTGGTGTCATGTGACTTCTGACTTTGCCCACCTCAGTCCAACGCCTGCACCTCCCCATCATTTATCAATGAAGGCAGAGATTATGAAAGCCAAGACCTTTCAGCTGGCCTCTGCAAGAGGATTGTGCCCAGCTCTAGGCACCACACTTTAGGAAGGGTGTTAAGGCCTTGGGAAGGGTGTAGTGGAAATTTGAGATATGAGACACTTCTGTTAACATGAACCATCTGGAGAAGCTGGAATTGCTCTCTGATGGGGACAGTGTCAATGGAGCTTTACTTTCACTTTACTTATAGTTTAAATGAATTGAGCAGAGAAGACTACGATGAAGATGTACTGAAGTATTCAGAGTTAATAAAATGTTTATTGGTGTAAAATGAGGAGGAACTGGTTTCAGTTGTCAGAGGACAAGTATATGATGTGGTTGCTAAAAATTCTTATCCTCCCTCTGCTTCTTTGACTCAGCGAGTTATGAAATGCGTTACCTGAAAGGGCAATGGGAGCAAATTCAATGGGAACTTTCAAAAGGGAATTGGAGGAATAGTGGAGATGGAAAAAACAAGATAATGGGGAAACAGCAAGTGGAATGAGATTAATTAGATAGCTCTTTGAAAGAGCCAGGCCTGGCTTCATGGAGAAATTGGCCGCCTGTGTTCTAAGGTTCTATTCTAGGAAACGCCACTGGCAAGAGATCCTCAGACCACAGAGGCCCACTGGTGGTGACTGAATTAACAGCAAGTGATTTCTAGGGAAATCAGATAGGCAGACCCTCCAGCAATCTCTTCCACACAGCAACAAGCTGGGCATGGGATTACATGCCAACACAAGGAACAAGTGCAGGAGAAGGCCATTCAGCCCGTCAAGCCTGCTCCACCATTCAACAAGATCACAGCTGGTCTGATTGTTTCGAATCCCATACTGCCGTTCACCTTCAATAATCCTCAATTCCCTGCCAGACAAGAATCTCTCCACCTCCATCTTAAAAGCATTCAAAGACTCCACCGCCTTCTGTGTCAGAGTTCCAAAGGAGCACAATCTTTGGAGAAAAAGTTTCTCTTGATCTTTGGCCTAAATGGGTTCCCCCTAATTTTAAAACCATGCCCCCAGGTGGACCCTTTTCGCATCCACCTTGTCAAGATCATTCGGGATCTGAATACACTTCAATCAAATCACACCTCATTCTCTAACCTCCAGTGGAAACAAGCCCAGTCTGTCCAACCTTTCCTCATCAACCAACCCATTCACTCACTCCAGGCAGCAATCGAGTAAACCTCCTCCAAAATATTTACATCCTTCCTTAAAAATGGAGGCCAAAAAATTGTGCACAGTTTCTGAAATGTGGTCTCACCAGTACCTGGGAAAGAACGCATGGCTACAGGAAATGGTGTTAACTGGACAGCTCTTTCAAAGGCCTAGCAAAGATACAATGGACAGAATGGTTTCCTGACCCATGCACAGTCAAGAAGGGCTTAACATTGAACTGAAAAGCTCAGATGCTGAGCCACTGACTCTGATTATCTCAACAGCATTCGTCAACAGCATCTCCAAAACCCGCGACCACTTCCATCTAGAAGGACAAGGGCAGCAGATACATTGGAACACCATCCCCTGCAAGTTCCCCTCCAAGCCACACACCATCCTGACTTGGAAATATATCACTGTTTCTTCAGTGTCAATGGGTCAAAATCCTGGAATTCCCTCCCTAAGGGTATCGTGGGCACATAGAGTCATAGAGATGTACAGGGCAGAAACATACTCTTTGGTCCAACTTGTCTATTCCAAACAGACATCCTAATCTGATCTAGTCCCATTTGCCAGCATTTGGCCCATATCCCTCTAAACCCTTCCTATTCAAGTACCCATCCAGATGCCTTTCGAATGTTGTAATTGTACCAGCCTCCACCACTTCCTCTAGCAGCTCATTCCATGCACTCACCACCCTCTGCGTGAAAAAGTTGTCCCTTTTAAATCTTTCACCTCTCACCTTAAACCTAGTTTTGGACTCCCCTATTCTGCGGAAAAGACCTTGACTATTCACCCTATCCATGCCCCTCATGGTTTTGTAAACCTCTATATCGTCACCCGTCAGCCACTAATACTCCAGGGAAAATAGCCCCAACTTATTCAGCCTCTCCCTGTAGCTCAAACCCTCCAAACCATGGCAACATCCTGGTAAATCCTTTCTGAACCCTTTCAAAGTTTAACATCTTTCTTATAGCAGGTTGGACTGCAGCTTTTCAAGAAGGCAATTAAGCACCACCTTCTCAAAGGCTAGTGACATGTAATAAAATGCTGGCTTAGATGGATAGGCTTTTGTTGGGCAAGAATATCAGCATGTGGAATTAAAGTAGGTAAACAGAGTTAAGACACTTATCAAAATTACTACACTGAAGGGAGAGCACATTTTCTGGAGGTGTCAGTCAAGGATGCAGCTGGCCCCAGGATTTAAGGCTCTGTCTGCTCTCTCCATGCCAGTGAAGAGCTAAGAGTATGGGAAAGGCTCAGAGAGATGTACTCAGACCCTCACTGTAAACCCCTGCACGACAGGATTAGGAGCATGATGTGATGATTCACTAACCGCTTTCATCTGTTGCCAAGCGCCAAACCTGTAGCAAGGCATCAGGAGGTCCACTGCTCACCAACAGGCTGTAGGGAAAGAATGAAGCTCCTAAGCACAACATTTACAACATAGATAAAGATGAATTTGGCAAAACCAGCACTTATGCTCAATACAAGCTTCCTCCAAACCCCTCTTCATCTTACCATGTTCTTCTATTCCCTTCTGCCCTATGAGTTTATTCAGCTTCCCCTGAATCACGTTTACATTGAGGATAATAATGGAACCAAACACAGAGCTGGCTGTATAGAGCTGGCATTGTAAAATAACAGGATTAATTAATGGTCTCATACTGAAGGTACCTCTTGGTATCAGTGATCATAATATTATTGAATTTTGATTTCCAGTTCAAAGGTGAAAAGAATATATTTTTAAAACTGAATTTTCTTTTTATTCATTCAGAGGATGAGGACGTCGCTGGCCAGGCCAGCATTTATTGCCCAGACAGCAGTTGAGACTCAACGCTGTTGCCCTGGGTCTGGAGTCACATGTAGGCCAGACCAGGTAAGGATGGCAGTTTCCCTCCCAAAAGGACATTAGTGAACCAAATGGGTTTTTCCAACAATGGATTCATGGTCATTGCCCCTGTCTGCACTAATGGAGCCGAGGTGGAGATGGTCAAGAGTGTCAAGTTCCTGGGAGTGACCATCACCAACAATCTGTCCTGGTCCACCCACATTGACACAACAGTCAAGAAAACACAACAACGTCTCTACTTCTTCATGAGGCTAAGGAAATTCAGCATGTCCGCAAAGATACTTACCAATTTCCATAGATGCACCATAGAAACCATCCTGTCTAGATGCATCACAGCTTGGTATGGCAACTGCAGTTCCCAAGACCGCAAGAAATTACAGAGTCATGAACACAGCCCAGTCCATCACGCAAACCAGCCTTCCATCCATTCGTTCCATCTATACTTCCCACTGCCTCGGGAAAGCGTCCAACATAATCAAAGACCCCTCCCACCCCGGTTATGAGCTCTTCCAGCCTCTTCCGTCGGTAGTAGATATAAAAGTTTGAACACATGCATGAACAGATTCAAGAACAGCTTCTTCCCTGCTGTTATCAGACTTTTGAATGGACCTGTCAAATGTTAATTCTGATCTCTTTCTCTGCGGCTGTAACACTGTATTCTGCACTCTGTTCTGCCACCCTGATGTACTTTGTATGGTACGATCTGCCTGTGTAGCACACAAAATAACACTTTTCACTGTGTCTCAGTACACATGACTCTTAATTCCAGATTTTTATAGTCATTTTCTATGTAAACATTAATTTGTAAAGCACAAACAGAAGAGGGAACATGTAGAAACAATTACTAAACCAGCAGTCCATGTGAGAGTGGGCCCTAAACTTGTAAAAAGGGTCTTGATCATTGCATTCCCCAGCAGTCTCCACAGACAGTATTCCTGTCACTCAGACTCAAGAACTACCTGGTTCCAACAACGTGCTTCAATTGGTAAATGGGCCTCTGTGAGAAGCAGCCATGTTTCACCGTGAAGTCTCTTTCTGGGCAAAGTCCCTGCAGGTGAAAAAACAGAGTAAAACTCAGAGGGAAACTCCTTTTCCTGATTCTCCCCCCACCCTCTCACTCTGAGGGAATCCCAACAGTGAGGAAACAGTAACAGCAACAGAGATGAAGGTGTCAGATATTGCCAGATAAGATGAACAAGGATCAGCTGTCAGACCTTCACCCTCCTGGGAGGGTGGGTCTCGCATAGTGCATTCATGACCCTTGCTGACCCTGAGAACAGATATTAAGGGTTGAATCAATTACTCACATGGGGCAGAAATGAAATGTGGGACCATCCATAAGAATGAGAAACAGGTGTAGACCATTCAGCCCCTCAAGCCTGTGCCATCATTTGATATGGTATATGATATGATATCAATCATGGTTGATCTCATCTCGGCCTCAACTCCTCTTTCTTGCCAGCTCTTCATAACCTTTCAATCCATTGGTAATTAAAAACCTCCTCCTCAAATTTATTCACTCTTCAATTACACAATCACCTGGTTTCCTTTAGCGCAGAGTTTCTCAGGGAGGGAAAGCTCCAAGATTTCATTTTTCTTCCCCACATTGTATCCGGCGATGCAGATACCTACCAAACAGGGAAGGACGAGAATCAAAAGTACCAAACAACTCTGGTATTACACCAGACAATGCATGCACACCGCCATAGTAACACTAACACCTCAAGACCTTTCATTAAAAAGAACTAAGAAATGTGGACACTAAACCAAGCAGCAAATAAAATCACAGACAGGTACAGCATGGAAACAGACCCTTCAGTTCAACTCGTCCATGCCAACCAGATATCCTAAATTAATGTAGTCCCATTTGCGAGCATTTGGCCCATATCCCTCTAAACCCTTCCTATTCCTTTTAAATGTTATTGTATCGGCCTCCATTACTTCCTCTGGCAGCTTATTCCATACACGCACTACCCTCTGCATGAAAAAGTTGCCCCTTAGTTCCCTTTTAAATCTTAACTCTCTCACCTTAAACCTATACCCTCTAATTTTGGACTCCCCTACCCTGGCAAAAAGGCCTTGGCTGTTCACCTATCCATGCCCCTCATGATTTTATAAACCTCTATACAGTCACCCCCTCAGACTCCAATACTCCAGGGAAAATAGCTCCAATCTATTCAGCCTGTCCCTATAGCTCAAACCCTCCAAACCCGACAATATCCTTATAAGGCTTTTCTGAACCCTTTCAAGTTTCACAATATCTTTGACGAGAATTGAATGTAGTATTCTAAAAGTGGCCTAACCAATGTCCTATACAGCCACAACATGGCCTTCCAACTCCTATACTCAATGCACTGTCCAATAAAGGCAAACATACCAAACACCTCCTTCACTGTCCTGTCTACCTGCAACTCTACTTTCAAGGAACTATGAACCTGCACTCCAAGGTCTCTGTTCGGCAACACTCCCCAGGACCCTATCATTAAGTGTATAAGTTCTGCCCTGATTTGCCTTTCCAAAATGCAGCACCTCACATTTATCTAAATTAAACTCCATCTGTCATTCCTCAGCCCATCTGGTCAAAATCCCCTTGTACTCTGAGGTAGCCTTTCTCGCTGTCCACTACGTCAACAATTTTGGTATTAACTGCAAACTTACTAACCATACCTCCTACATTCATATCCAAATCATTTATATAAATGCTGAGAAGCAGTTGAACCAGCACCAATCCTTGCAGCACACAGCTAGTCACAGGTCTCCAGTGTGAAAAGCAACCCTCCACCACCACCCTCTGTCTCCTACCTTCAAGCCAGTTATGTATCCACATGGCTAGTTCTCCCTATATTCCATGTGATCTGGAACATAGGATTAAAAATAGATCATTCAGCCCCTTTAGCCTGTTCCACCATTCAATAAGACAATGGCTGATCTGCGGGCTAACTCCACATACCTGCCTTTGTCTGATATCCCTTAATACATTTACTTAACAAAAATGGTATCTAACTCAGATTTAAAATTAACAACAATCTTGCATCAGCTGCCATTTGTTAAAGAGTTCCAAGCTCTACCACCCTTTGTGTGCAAGCTCTTGTTAACATCTCTCCTGAACAGTCTGGCCCTAGTTCTAGAATCCCCAACCAGTGGGAATAGTTTATCTTTATCTACCCTGTTTTTCCCTGTTGATATCAGGAGGTACAACCAAACATTTGGATCATAATACTCAGGAACAAGATATCACTCAGCTCCTTGTTATGATCCCAGTTGCTTTTATTACTGGAAAAGTCTGCTCCCAGACAAAGCTGGGTTGATTGATGATAATTTGCTGCTGGTAGATTTTTGTTTTGATTTTAAACATGATGTTCTCTCTGTGAAACATAAGCAAATAATGCTTATGTGGTTCTGTGGTTCCACACAATGCTGTAGGTTTGTGTGGAACCACAGAAGTTTTTACTGGCCGTTAAAACAGTTCTTTTCCTGTTTCAGACCACAAATCAGAAGTAAAAAAATCTCTACATACTGCGAATGCTTGAGATCTGAAATTAAAACAGACTGTGCTGGAGAAACTCAGCATCTGCGGAAAGTGAAATACAGTTAACGTTTTGAGTTAACACTAATTCTTCTTTTAAAAACTCTAATATTTCTTTAGTCTGGACTCTCACCAGAGAAAATCATTTTGCTACCTCTAATTTATCAAATCCTTAAATCACCTTAAACATTTTGATTAATCATCACTCATCTTCTAAATCAGAGGAATACAAACCTAGTTTCCATATTCCATTTTTGTAATTTAACTCTTTCAAACCTCAGTGAAGATCAAATGTTTTTGAAAATGGACTGTTATATAAACACACCCAGACAGAGAAAGAC
This sequence comes from Rhincodon typus, assembly GCF_021869965.1. Lineage (NCBI taxonomy): Eukaryota > Metazoa > Chordata > Chondrichthyes > Orectolobiformes > Rhincodontidae > Rhincodon > Rhincodon typus. The sequence continues at coordinate 1,919,567 of NC_063337.1, read as the reverse complement.
ACAAACCAACATACTTCTATCCTGAATCCATTCTATAACTCGTGTTGGTTCCCGAAGCTCAAACACATGAAGGTCATTGTACCTGATAGAAACAGACAGAGTATCGTAATGTAAAACATTTCAAAGAATCACTTCAATCGCAACTTATATTTAATATATAAAACAAACTGCTCCAGAAGAGTAAATAACAGATAAAATGTGACACTGAAATACATAAGGAAAAGTGATCAAAATGCTCAGTCTAAGAGAGAATAAGCATCTAAAGCCATCATTTCCTTTCGCAGCATCATCCCACAATCCTGCTTTAACTCAAGGCAATGCCACTATATAATCTTGAGTGTCTACACCACAGCACGACTTGTGAGCATCAGCCGGAGTCTGAAGCAGATGACTTTAGGTGCTCCCTCATGCCAGGGACCAGACAGACAGCACAAGACCTTCCAGAACACCCTTATTTCCCTGATTCCCACCCAGGATACTGTCCATCCCCAGTACCCCATTGATCGCACCAACTCAAATATCATTGTAATCACGAAGACTTGGTCGAGGGAGGGACTGGCAGCTCGATGGTATAAAATCTGTCGGTGAGAAGGGAGGAGTGGCGTAAAAGAGGAGACGCTGTTGTAAAATTGATCAAGGAATCAATTACTGCAGTGAGGAAGGATGATACGGCTCAAATACGGCCGAATGGGTAGAACCTAAAGACAAAAACTTTCACGTTGCTGGGGGTGTCCTATAGAGTCCCAAACAGTCAGGGAGACAAAATTCAGAGAAGGTTAAAACGACAAAGCAATCAGTCCAAGAGAAGTTGGCAAGCGCCTGGTCCGGGCAGGGGCTGGATCCCGGGCACCATCGCACTCACAGTCTCAGAGAATCCAACATCCAAACATCCCACTCGCTCTCGTCCTCCGCCGCCATCTTGACGTCTCCACGGCAACTGTCACTTCCGGCGTTGGAATCCCCGCCCACGACGTTTGCGTCACTTCCACACCGATTCCCGCCTTCTTCCATGAAGAAAATTCCAATCTAAGTGTTTTTCCCACTAGAAGGAGCGGAACCTTCTTCAAATTGAAACCCTCGGCAAAAGAAATGAAATCCATTCGACTTTCGACTGTTTCTGTGACAGCTGGGGAGGGGATGTGACGTCACAGCAATTCCGAAGCGCCAGCCTCCGCTTTATTTATTTATTTGTTTAAGAATAATAACCTTTTCCCGTCAGCCTCCAATGTCTAAAATGATAATTAGATTTTAAATAAACTGTTCAGGAAGGGAAATAACTCGGAGGTGAAAGATTACACACTTTGGTTACCCTAGGTGGTTACATCACTTCCTGGTTTGGTATTTTTTTTACATCTCACCAAATTACTTTTATTTATTCCGATACTGGGACTATTGTCACGTCAATCACAAACGAATTTTTCGGCGAATTCCTTCTGTATAATTATTTCTCTGTCTCTGAGGGCTTCCCATATATCTGTGGGCACTGACCAATAAAATTCCTGTTGCTAAGGTGGATGGGGAAGGCGGGCTGATTTCCTGAAATACGCCTCCCAGCGGCAGGCAGAGCAGTTCTGGTTCCGTGGTGTAATGGTTAGCACTCTGGACTCTGAATCCAGCGATCCGAGTTCAAATCTCGGCGGAACCTGACTTTTCTTTTGACCTACTCTAGAGTGTTCATTGTATTTGCAATGCCCAGACCTGAAAACAGGCGCTACTCACCGAAAATAGCCAGATTTGCATTTATATGGCACCTCAGGCCTGGGTCCTTGAGAGCTTGTTTGACAAGGTCATGCACGGTAGGCTAGTCATGAGGGTTAGGCCACATGGGATCCAGGGAGAGGTAGCTAACTGGACTCAAAATTGGAACAAAAACAGAAGTTGCTGGAAAAGCTCAGCAGGTCTGGCAACATCTGTGAAGGAGAAAACAGAGTTAACGTTTCGGGTCTGGTGACCCTTCCTCAGACTCAAAATTGGCTCGGTGGTAGGAAGCAGAGGGTGAGGGTTGAAGGTTGTTTCTTGGACTGGAGGCCTGTGACTAGCGGTGTGCCACAGGGATCAGTACTGGGACCTTTGTTATTTATTATTTATATAAATGATCTGGATGTGAATGAACAAGGCATGATTAGTAAGTTTGCAGATGTTACAAAATTAGGAGGTATCGTTGACAGTGAGGAAGCTTAGCAAAAATTACAGAGGGATCTTGATCAGATAAGGAAGTGGGCTGAGGATTGGCAAATGCAGTTCTATACAGATAAGTGTCAGGTGTTGCACTTTGGAAAGTCAAACCAAGGTAAGACTTGTACAGTAAATGGTAAAGTACTGAGGATTGCTGTGGAACAGAGGGATCTGGGAATACAAGTACATAGTTCATTGAAGGTGGTGTTACAGGTAGACAGGGTGGTGAAGAAGGCATTCAGCATGCTGGCATTCATTGTTCGAGACCTTGAGTATAGGAAGGGTCACCAGACCCGAACCATTAACTCTTGTATTTTCCTTCACAGATGCTGCCAGACCTGCCGAGCTATTCCAGCAAGTTCTGTTTTTGTTTTTCTTGAGTATAGGAGTTGGGGCATTATATTACAGTTGTATAAGTTGTTGTTGAGGCCACACTTGGAGTATTGTGTACAGTTTTGGTCACCCTGTTATAGAAAAGACACAATTAAACTAGAAAGTGTGCAAAGAAGATTTATGAGGCCGTTGCCAGGACCAGTAGGCCTGAGTTATAGGGAGATGTTGGCCAGGATAGGACTTTATTCCTTCGAATGTAGGAGATTGAGGGGTGACCTTACTGAGGTGTATAAAATTATGAGGGGCATAGATAGGATGAATGCATATAGTCTTTTTCCCAGGGATGGGGAATTGAAAACTAGAGGGCACAAGTTTAAGGTGAGGGGTCTGATGAAGGGTCTAGGCCCGAAACTTCAGCCTCTCTGCTCCTATGATGCTGCTTGGCCTGCTGTGTTCATCCAGCCCTGCACCTTGTTGTCTCGGATTCTCCAGCATCTGCAGTTCCTACTATCTCTAATGAAGAAGGTGTTTGGCACACTTGCCTTCGCTGATCAGGTCATTGAGTATAGGAGGTGGGGGGGTCATGTTGTGGCTGTACAGGACGTTGGTTAGGCCACTTTTAGAATACTGCATTAAGTTCTCATCTCCCTGCTATAGGAAAAATATTGTTAACTTGAAAGGGTGCAGAAAAGATTTACAAGGCTGCTGCCAGGATTGGAGGGTTTGGGGTACAGGGAGAGGCCAAATAGGCTGGGGCTATTTTCCATGGAGCGTCGGAGATTGAAGGAGTGATTTTATAGAGTTTATAAAATCATGAGGGGCATGGACAGGGTGAATAGACAAGGTCTTTTCCCCAGGACCTTTGTTTTGATTTGATTTATTGTAATCATGTACCTAAGTACAGTGAAAAGTCTTGTTTTGCATGCAGTACAGGCAGATCACAGCAAACAAGGACATACAGATCATAGGGAGCTTAGACAGAGTGAGCCTACAAAGTTATGGTTGCACAGGAGGTGCACAAAGCAAGATCAACATTATTTGAAGACAGCAAGAACTATAGATGCTGGAGTCAGAGTCAATACAGTGTGGAGCTGGAGGAACACAGCAGGCCAGGCAGCATCAGAGGAGCAGGAGAGTCGCTGTTTTGGGTCGGGACCCTTCATCAGGACTGGGAGGGGGAAGGGAGCGGGGAAATAAATAGAGGGAGGGGTGTGGGACTGGGGGAAGGGAGGGGGGAGGGCGATAGGTGGATGCAGGTAGGGGGTAGTGGGGATTGGTCAGGGGGCAGAAGGTGGGTAAGAAGATGGACTGGTTGTGTCAGGTCATGGAGGCGGGGATGAGAGGGAGGGTTGGACTTGGATGAGGCTGGGGGTGGGGAGATTTTAAAACTGGTGAATTCTATGTTTAGGCCATTGGGCTGTAGGCTCCTGAGGCGGAATATGAGGTGCTGCTCCTCCAGTTTGCAGGTGGCATCATTGTGACACTAGAGGAGGCCCAGGATGGACATGTCACAGGGGGAGGGGGAGGGGGAGTTGAAATGGTTCGTGACTGGGAGGTGTTGTTGATTATCGCGTACAGAGCACAGATGCTCCACGAATCAGTCACCGAGTCTGCACTTGGTCCCACCGATGTAGAGGAGACCACATCGGGAGCAACGGATACAGTAGACCAGGTTGGAGGACGTACAGGTGAATCCCTGTCAGATTTGGAAAGATTGTTTGGGGCCTTGGGCAGAGGTGAGAGGGCAGGTGTAGCACCTCCTGCAGTTGCAGCACCTCCTGCAGTTGCAGGGAAAGGTGCCAGGTGTGGTGGGGTTGGTGGTGGAGTGTGGAGCGGATGAGGCTCTACAGCCATGCCCAGCCCCAAGTTGTGCTGGCTCTTCACCATCCCCCCAGACCTCCCCCCCTCCCCCCATCACTGAGGACGAACGGTCAGTCCTCAGTAAAGGACTCACCTTGATTCCCCTCTTCCCACACATCAATGAATTTCATTCATGCTTAGATGTTGAACAGTTTTTCCGCCACCTCCGCCTCACGCTTATTTCTTTAACCACGAGTCTAAACTCCTTCTACTCACCCCTTCTCCCGCCTCCAACACATCCCCTCCTCCTGGACACCACCCCAAGGCCTCCTACCCTCCCTCAACCTCTTCATCTCCAACTGCCGCCAAGACATCGATCGCCTCAACCTCTCCACCCCCCTCACCCACTCCAACCTCTTTCCCACGGAACGTGCAGCCCTCCGCTCCCTCCGCTCCAATCCCAAACTCACCATAAAACCCGCGGACAAGGGAGGCGCAGTTGTAGTATGGCACACTGACCTCTACATCGCCGAGGCCAGGCGCCAACTCTCCGACACCTCCTCCTACCACCCCCTTGATCATGACCCCACCCCTGACCATCATCTCCCAGACCATCCAAAACCTCATCACCTCAGGTGACCTCCCACCCACAACCTCCAACCTCATCTTTACCCAACCCCGCACCACCCATTTCTACCTCCTTCCCAAAATCCACAAACCCGACTGTCCCAGCCAACTCATCGTCTCTGCCTGCTCCTGCCCCACTGAATTTATCTCCGCTTACCTCAACTCTGTCTTTTCCCCCACCCCACCCCGGTCAAGGAACACTCCACCTACGTTCAGGATACTACCCACACCCTCCACCTCCTCCCAGAATTACAATTCCCAGGCCCCCAAAGCCTCATCTTCACCATCGTCATCCAGTCCCTGTACACCTGTATCCCCCATGCCGATAGCCTAAAATCCCTCCACTTCTTCCTCACAGCCTGAGGATTTGGGGTAGACCATTTAGGACGGAGATGAGGAGACATTTCTTCACCCAAAGAGTGGTGAGCCTGTGGAACTCATTACCACAGGAAGTAGTTAATGTCAAAACATTGAATGTATTCAAGAGGCGACTAGATATAGCACTTGGAGCAAATGGGATCAAAGGTTATGGGGAGAAAGCAGGATTAGGCTATTGAGTTGGACAATCAGCCACCATTGTGGTGAAAGGGCTGAATGGCCTCCTCCTGCTCCTATCTTCTATGTTTCTATGTTTCTAACTGCTTGCTGCACCTGCCTGTCTGCTTTCACTGACAGTGTACAAGAACCCAAATCCCTTTGTAGATCTACACTTCTCAATATATCACCCTTAAATTGTTGTCTTCATTTCTGTTTTTTTTCCCACCTGTTTAAAGAATCAGTTTGTTTAGAAGAAGCAAGTTATTTTTGAGTTTTTGGAAGAACTGTGGTTTGTTCTGGATAACTGTAATAAAGAGAAGCAAAGTGACTATTTTGGTGATTAAAGAAAAGATTTGAAACTTTGTTCTGGCTCCTGGACAGAGGGACTTGAGTGGAGCCCTCCTCCCATTAGATTGATAACGATGTCCAGGACCAGTCCCACATCAGGCTGTTTGATCATGGGAGGACCAACAGTAACAATTCATTCACTCAAAGGTTGGACATACTTCAATAACAAGGCTTTTACCACCGTAACACAAACAAAAACCAAACATGTTTATCACAGAATCGTAGATCATACAAGAGGCCCTTCAGCCCATCAAATCAGTAACCATCAAAAATATGCCAGGACCTATACTAGTCCCATTTTCCTGCACTAGGCCCAGAGCCTTCCATGTTCTGACATTTCCAGTGCTCATCCAAGTACTTTTTAAAGATTGAAAACAACAAATGCTGGGGATCACAGCGGGTCAGGCAGCATGCATGGAAAGCTGAAGAGTCTAGACCCGAAACATTAGCTTGCTCACTCTCCATGGACGCTGCCTCACCCGCTGTGATCTCCAGTATTTGTTGTTTTCAGCACAGATTCCAACATCTGCAGTAATTTGCTCCGACTTTTTAAAGATTGTGGGGTTTCCTGCCTCAACCACCCTCCCAGGCAGGGCATTCCAGACCCCACCACCCACTGAATGAAAAAGTTTCTCCTCAAATCCCCTCCTGCCCCTCGCTTTAATGTTAACCTCCCTCGTTACTGACCCTCCAGCAGTAACTGTCCTCTGAGAGCCTCTCTGTTGTCCCACTTCAATAACGAACATCATCAACACCCTATCAGATGGCCATTCATTCCCTTTGATCATTTGAAAAGTGTTTGTTTGTTTTAGCGATTTCTTGGTTAATATAACCTTGGGCATGGAGTATAACAGCAGGGAGGTGATGCTGAACTTGTACAAGCCCCTTGTTAGACCTCAGCTGGTGGGCTGTGTAAAGGCAGCCCCTGGGTCAGGGAATGGGTGTCACTCTCGAGTCTATTCTCAAGGTAATTTGTACACAAGTCAGAACACATTATGGTAGAATGTAAAATAGCTGCGTTGTAAGTATAACCAAACGCTTAGTGTGGTCAGATCTTTAAAGTGAATATTAAGACACCCCTGTGAGAGATCTCGGTCGGATGTGTGAGCATTGTTGGATCAATTCGATGCCCATAAATCAGGGACCACCTGTAGGGTATTGGGTGCTACCTTACAGGAAAGGTGTGAATGCATTGGAGAGGAGTGCAGAAACAAGGATCAAGAATGGTTCCAGGGATGAGGAACATCAATGATGAGGAGAGATGGAAGAAGTTGGGAACAAAAAAGGAAATTGCTGGAAAAGCTCAGCAGGTCTGGCAGCATCTGTGAAGGTAAAAACAGAGTTAATGTTTTGGGTCCAGTGACCCTTCCTCAGAACTGACAGGACCTGAAACGTTTACTCTGATTTTTCTCTCCACAGATGCTGCCAGACCTACTGAGCTTTTCCAGCAACTTCTGTTCTTGTTCCTGATTTACAGCATCCGCAGTTCTTTCGGTTTATATTTTGAAGAAGTTGGGATTGTTCTGTTTGGAGAGGAGAAGGCTGAGAGGAGATATGATCAATAGTTTCAAAGTTATGGTTGAGCTGGACAGAGTAGACAAGGAAAAGCTGCTCCCACATGTAACAGGGACAAGAATGAGAGGGGTACAGATTTAAAATGATGTACAGATGAAGTCAAGGTGATGTGAGAAGAACCTTTTTCACACAGTGGGGAGTTGGGGTCTGGAATGCACTGCCTGGAAATGTGTTGGGGGCAGGTTCAGTGGAGGTATTCAATAAGGGCACTGGGTGGGTATTTGGACAGTGAGCAGGGAGGTGGGTGAAAGACAGGAGATTGATACTGGGGAATGATGCTGTGCAGTTACCCTGGGCTGAATGGCCTCCTACCATGGTGTGACATTCTGTGATTCTGTTCAGCTTAATTATCAAATCAGTAAAATAAACAACTGTAAAAGCCTCAGTTTGATGATCAGTTGGAGATCTAACACGTTCAAAATTCAGAGTTTGCAGTTTTCATCTTGATGGTCATATTGATTCTTATTCCAATCCAGTGCCTCTTGTCCAGACATTAGGGATAAACAAACATGGCTTTTTGAATGAAATTATAACATTAACACCAACACATCAATAATGCTGAAATAAAAGCAAAATACTGTGGGTGCTGGAAATCTGAAAAATAAAACCAGAAAAGTTAATCGGTTTGATCTGAGAGCCATACCGGAGATTTGGTCACAAGGAGGTCAATGATAAGAACTAAAAATTCAGGGGAATGTGAAAAGGACGGACAACAAGGAGCGGGTGGTGGGGGTCACATTGTTAGTGCGGGATGGAATAAGTACACTAACAGGAAATGATCTCAGATTGGATGATATAAAATCCATATGGATGGAGGTAAGAAATAAAAAAACAAGGGAAGACTGATAGGAGGAGTTTATAGCCCCCTGTGACAGTAGCTAGAATGTGGGACAGTGAATACATCAGGAGTCCAGGGTAAGTATACAAAGGCAGTACATTAATCATGGGGAACTTTAACCTTCATGTAGGTTGGGATAGTCAGAGGAAGCCACGACGAAGAATTCATCAATGACCTTCCCTCCATCATAAGGTCAGAAGTGGGGATGTTTGCCGACAATTGTGCAATGTTCAGCACCATTCGTGACTCCTCAGGTACTGAAGCAGTCCATGTTCACATGCAACAAGATCTGGACAATATCCAGGTTTGGGCTGACAAGTGGCAAGTAACATTTGCTCCACACAAATGCCAGGCTATGACCATCACCAATAAGAGACAATCTAACCACCATCCCTTGACATTCAATGGTGTTACCATCACTGAATCCCCCACTTTCAACATCCTGGGGTTACCATTGACCTGAAACTCAACTGGACTCACCACATAAACACAGTGACTACAAGAGCAGGCCAGAAGCTGGGAATACTGCAGCAAATAAGTCACCTCCTGACTCCCCAAAGCCTGTCCCACCATCTACAAGGCACAAGTCAGGAGTGTGATGGAATACTCCCCACTTGCCTGGATGGGTGCAGCTCCAACAACACTCAAGAAGCTTGACACCATCCAGGACAAAGCAGCCACTTGATTGGCACCATATCCACAAACATCCCACTCCCTCCACCACCGACACTCAGTAGCAGCAGTGTGTACTATCTACAAGATGCACTGCAGAAATTCAACAAGATCCTCAGACAGCACCTTCCAGTTCTGAGGAAAGGTCCCCAGACCCTAAACGTTAACTCTGTTCTTTCCTTCACAGATGCTCCCAGACCTGCTGAACTTTTCCACAACTTTGTTTTTCTTGCAAACCCACAATCACTTCAATCTAGAAGGACAAGGGCAGCAGATACATGCAAATACCATCCCCTCGAAGTACCACCCCAAGCCACTCACGATCCAGATTTGGAAATATTTCAGCATTCCTTCAGTGTCACTGTGATAAAGTCCCCGCACTATGGGCATTGTGGGTCCATCTACAGGAACATGGAACGCTGCACAGTCAGTGACGCACAAGAGCCATGAATGAAAATGAAAAAGAGCCGTGCATTCAGGAATTTTTCCCTCTGCACTGACCCTCCGACAATGCCCACTCCCTCAGCACTGACCCTCCGACAGTGCCCACTCCCTCGGCACTGACCCTCCGACAGTGCGGCGCTCCCTCAGCGCTGACCCTCCAACAGTGCGGCGCTCCCTTAGCACTGACCCTCTGACAGTGCAGCGCTCCCTCAGCACTGACCCTCCGACAGTGCCCCCTCCCTCAGCGCTGACACTCCGACAGTGCCCCCTCCCTCAGCACTGACCCTCCGACAGTGCAGCGCTCCCTCATCACTGACCCTCCGACAGTGCGGCGCTCCCTCAGCGCTGACCCTCCAACAGTGCGGCGCTCCCTCAGCACTGACCCTCCGACAGTGCAGCGCTCCCTCAGCACTGACCCTCCGACAGTGCCCCCTCCCTCAGCGCTGACACTCCGACAGTGCCCCCTCCCTCAGCACTGACCCTCCGACAGTGCAGCGCTCCCTCA
>NC_063337.1:1861049-1884713 GCF_021869965.1 Rhincodon typus | reverse complement strand
ACTTCTGACCTTATGATGGAGGGAAGGTCATTGAGAAAGCAGCTGAAGATGGTTGGGCCTAGGACACTACCCTGAGGAACTCCTGCAGAGATGTCCTGGAGCTGAGATGATGGACCTCTAACAACCATGACCATCTTCCTATGTGTCAGGTATGACTCCAACCACCAGAGAGTTTGCCCCTGATACCCATTGATTCCAGTTTTCCCAGGCCTCCTTGATACCACTCCCGGTTGAATGCAGCGTTGTTATCAAGGACTGTCACTCTCACCTCACCTCTGGAATTCAGCTCTTTTGTCCATGTTTGAACCAAGGCTGTAATGAGGTCAGGAGTTCAGTGGTTCTGGTGGAACCCAAACACTGAGCAGGTTATTGCTGAGCAGGTGCTGCTTGATAGCACTGTTACTGACACCTTCCATCACTTTACTGATGATCGAGAGGAGACTGATGGGGTAATAATTGGCTGGATTGGATTTGTCCTGCTTTTTGTGTACAGGACATACCTGGGCAATTTTCCACATTGTTGGGTAGATACCAGTGTTGTAACTGTAACTGGAACAGCTTGGTGAGGGGAGCGGCAAGTTCTGGAGCACAAGTCTTCAGTACTACTGCCAGAATGTTGTCAGGGCCCGTAGCCTTTGCAGATCCAGTGTCTCCAACCGTTTCTTGATATCACGTGGAGTGAATCGAATTGGCTGAAGACTGGTATCTGTAATGCTGCGGACCACTGGAGGAGGCCGAGATGGATCATCCACTCAGCACTTCTGGTTGAAGATTGCAGCAAAAGCTTCAGCCTTATCTTTTTCACTGGTGTGCTGGGCTCTTCCATCATTGAGGATGGGGATATTTGTGGAACCTCCTCCTCCAGTGAGCTGTTTAATTGTCCACCATCATGTTTAGGTAAGGAGATTACAGAGTAGGTGGGAATGTGGGAATCATAACACAAACAGATCAGCCACGATGTTATTGAATGGTGAGCAAGCGCAAGGGGCTGATTGAACATCTCCTGCTCCAAATGTGTTGGTTAAAATATTCAGTTGAGGCCTCTTCAGTCTTGACAGCTTCCTGTATCATCACACTCAACCACTAAAACATATGAAATAAGAGCTGGGGTGGACCATTCAGCCTATCGAGCCTGCCCCACCAATCAATGAGATCATGGCTGATCTGACAATCCCTGGCTACACTTTCACTCTGAGCAGGGGGCTCTCCCTGACCAAAAACTCTCCACCAATCAGTCATCACTTCCACAGGTTGTCAATCCCTTATCAGATGGCCGTTTGTGGGATCCTGCTGTGCACAACGTGTCTGCGACACCTCCAACGTTATGACAGGAAGTTCGCTTCAAGAGGATTTCCACTGGCCACGAATGACAATCCTGAGGTTGGGACAGGTGCTAGAGAAATGATGCTTCCCGTTTTTCTTTACTAATGGCTGGTTGAATTTTGTTGTAGGTCGGGTGCGAAGCGAGTGTGGACAATGGTGACCATCAAAGTGATGTTGCTAGGCAACGAGCTGGTGGGCAAGACCTCGCTGATAGTGTGCCTCACCAGCGGAGCCTTCCTCCGGGACAGTGTGCCAACCATCTTCGATGCAGTCACGACCCAGATCACTGTGGACCAGCGGATGGTGACTCTGAACTTGTGGGACACGGCACCCCAAGAGGAACATCTTTTGTCCATCCGCCAATTCTACTATCCCCAGACTGACATCTTCATCATCTGCTTCTCCATTGGTGACCCGGGCTCCTTCCACGATATCTGGAATGACTGGTATCCAGAGGTTAAACGCCATCAGCCCAACGTGCCAGTGCTGTTGGTTGGCACTAAGAAGGATCTCCGTCATGACCCCAGCACCATCCTGAACCTGCTCAAACGTGAACTGGCACCGGTCAGTTACCAACAAGGAGCGAGGCTCGCCCGTAAGATAAAAGCGGTGAAGTACATGGAGTGCTCGGCACTGCTGGGTGAGGGCGTAATCGAGGTGTTTGAGGAGGCAGCAAGGACTATCCTCCATCAGGGCCGTGGGAAGCAGACCAGGAGCTGTGTGCTGACCTAACAGAGACACGGCAGGCCTGAGAGCTACCAGCTCCACTGTATGACACCTCTCCTTCACTGTCTCTCCAAATCTCCCTCTCTCATTCTCACTCTCTCACTCACTTTCCCTCTCTCTCTCACTCCCTCTCCAAATCTCCTTCTCTCATTCTCACTCTCTCACTCACTTTCCCTTTCTCTCTCACTTTCTCTCCAACTTACTCACCCTCTCCTACGCTCTCACTCCCTCTCCCTCTCTCACACTCTCTCCTTCCGTCTTCTCACTTACACACTCCCTCTATCAATTTCACTCTCTCTATCATTTTCAATCTCTCCATCTCTCATCCTCATTCTCTCCCTCATTCTCACTCTCTCCCTCATCCCCCACTGCCACACCCCCTCCACCGCCCCACCCTTGTCTCTCACCTCTCTCTTGTTGCACTAAACCCTTTGCCGTGGGAAAACTTCACGGAACACGTTGTGCCAAATGTTGCTGTGGATCCTCATGACCCGGGACCTCCCTTGAGTCCCAGGACATCCCTCAGATTAGGGAGGGTCAGTAAATGCTGGCCAAGCCAGTGACACCCTCATCCTGTGAAAAAAATTAAACTAATTTTCTGCCATTTCGTGCCCGAAGGCTGCAGAATGTCCATTAATGAACCAGGTCAAGCCTGTCTCCCTCCCTCTGGCTCGTTGTGAATGGACAGCCCACATCCCTGACCTTGGATCTGGTCAAAGTCAAAGGGTGTGAGAGGCTCCTGGGTCCTCGGTGTTGGGCCAGGAATCCTCAATGGACCAGGGCCTGTCATGCACCCCCACCCCACCTCACCCCACCCCACTGCAGGTGTGGTGTCCTGGAGCTTCCTGAATAAATATCTCAGTTAATCTTTTGATGGCAGGAGCCAGGGAGAGAATTCACTGAGAGATTAAGAAACAAACTTCCTTACTAATTATAACACTTTTACAAACTGGGGCTTGTTGGGAAGTGAAGAATTAGCCAATCGGCTGGTGAAGGTGTTAACTTTAATGTTGAGGACGGAAGCAGTAGGAGCTGGAGTTGGGCTGCTATGCTGTTCAATAAGATCATGGCTGATTCTCCACCTCAGCTCTACTTTCCCGCACCATCCCCAGATCGTCTCATTTCCTGAGGGTTCAGAATATCGACTCATCTCTTGTCTCCAATATACTGGAGCCTCTCTACCCAAAAGATTCCCCCACCCTGTGAAAACAGTAATATTTGTTCCAATTCAGTCTGCTGAGGGACCTTGGCCAATCGATTCAGTGTTGATCCTGACCAGCTCCTTCAGATTCACTGCTCATTCCTTTGCTTCCTTCAACGAAGGAGTCAATGTTTAAAAATCAGGGGCTGTCCCAAAAACAAGGAGCAGTTTCTTCTCTGTCTCTGAGGACTCTCTGAGGTGGATCTTTGGAACTCTCGCCCTGAAAACTGTTCGATGCAGAGTGTTTGGGGGGTGTTGAGGGCAGAAGGGCAGAGATACTGGATGGGCAGGAGGATGAAAGGACATCGGGAGTAGTTAAGAATGTGGATAATCAGGTCAGCCACGATCTTATTGAATGATGGAGCAGGCTTGATGGGAATATCACTCCATAGTGTGTGATATCACTTTTGGGTATAAAAGAGAAGGAAGAACAGGACCAATGGGGTCTCTTGTGGCACCGCAAGAGTGCTACTAACTCTGAGCCAGGAGACCCGGGTTCAAGTCCCGCCTGCTGAGAGATCCATGGATATTCCTTGATCACATTTGCTAGTAGACATGCACTGAAAGATACAACCAGACCTGTGGAGGACTCTTGTGGAACAGTGGTAGTGTTCCTACATCTGAGCCAGGAGACCCGGGTTCAAGGTCCACCTGCTCCAGAGCTATGTGACAATTTCTCTGAGATAGTAGGAACTGCAGATGCTGGAGAATCTGAAGTAACAAAGTTTAGAGCTGGATGAACACAGCAGGCCCAGCAGCATCAGAGGAGCAGGAAAGCTGACATTTCGGGCCTAGACCCTTCTTCAGAATTCAAGGGTGTAGGCCTGAAACGTCAGCTTTCCTGCTCCTCTGATGCTGCTGGGCCTGCTGTGTTCATCCAGCTCTACAACTTGTTATCTCTGACAATGGGACAGGAGCAATGGGCTGAATGGTCTCCTCACTGTTGGAGCATTCTCAGTTTCTGTAAAATCCCTGGAGAATTGCTAACAGTCTGGGATCTTGCTGGATGTGTCCATTTACAATAAGGAACGAAATGGCAAGTGGAACAGTCAAATAATGTGACCAATCAGCACCTCGTGGGATTACACTCATCGCCCACCCCAACTCCTCCATCGGCCAATCATATACCTCCCCACCAAAACTAACTTGGAAACAGGCAATGATGGTCTGTGATTGGCTGGGGTGCTCAGAGGTGTGCACTCTGATTGGGTGGATGAATTAGTTAACAGCTACAATTCAAATAAAGTGTTGTAACTGGTTGATTTGATTCATAGGGGCGGGTGTGTGTGTGAGAATTGGCTGGGCCTCATTGAAGAACATTTTAGAATCTGAAAGAACTGCCAATGCTGGAGATCTGAAACAAATCATGTCCTTTAGGAAGGAAACTGCCATCCTGACCTGGTCTGGCCTACATGTGACTCCAGACCCACAGCAATGTGGTTGACTCTCAACTGCCCTCTGGGCAATTAGGGATGGACAATAAATTCTGCCTAGCCAGCTACTCCCACATTCTACAAATGAATAAAATGAAACACAAATAACTGGAGAAACTCAGCAGGCCTGGCAGTATCTGTGGAGGGAGAAACAGGGTTAATGTTTTGAGTCCAGCAAGAAGACTTGAGGACCCAAACTGTTCTGAAGACAAGCCGTGTCAGATTCGAAATGTTAACTGTGATTTTCTCTCTCCACTGGAGCTGCCAGACCTGCTGAGTTTCTCCAGCAATTTCTGTATTTGATTCTAGAATCGGATTCGGGAGAATATTTTTTCCGATGCTGTGAGGAATGAGGAGTGGGATTTTCACTCCTCACTGTGACAACAACTTATCGAATCGCATTACTGTATCCAAATAGAATGCCTCGAGGCAAATAGCCGAGGAAATTCAATATGCTACGGCTGAATTACTTTTCCGTTTATTAAGCATGATTTGTACCTGCACCTGTAGCCCCAGGCCTCCTCATTTCTACTGATGTATCTGTTCATGTTTTGGCCAATTTGGTCTATTTTGAGAAGAAGTGTCAGAATGCAGTGGAAACTGAGTTAAAATCAGACACAAGAGGCACTTGGGAAAAGGGTCATGGGGGCGGGGAGGTTCTGTAGGAAGTATTGTAGTTACTGTTCACTATAATTGTAGGAACTGACTGCGCTGTCTGCAATCTTGGCTCAGAGCCACGGAGGCTGGAGTCAGGGCTCTGGACATTGAGGGGTATCAGGGAGGGAGGGAGTTACCAGGACGCTCTGTTCCAGGTGACAGTGACACCCCTTGGCTTCAGGGAGAATCCTCGAGTGGGTCACTGACGGGTTAGTGTGTGACCACATGCCCTGAGATTAATGAACATGTCCAGGCCTTGCTTCCTGCCTGGCTGGATGCGTGAGAACTAGGCTGATGGATGTGAAACAAACAGGTCATCCCACACCATAGAAGAGGAAACATTACGGTGGCTCAGTGGTTAGCGTTGCTGCCTCACAGCACCAGAGACCCAGGTTCAATTCCAGTGGCTATCTGTGTGGGCGTTTGCACGTTCTCCCTGTGTCTGCGTGGGTTTCCTCCGGGTGCTCTGGTTTCCTCCCATAGTCCAAAGATGTGCAGGTTAGGGTGGATTGGCCATGCTAAGTTGCCCCATTGTGCCCAGGGATGTATAGACTGGGTGGGTTAGCTGTGGGAAATGCAGGGATAGGGTGGGGCTGGGGATGCTCTTCAGAAGGCCAGTGTGGACTTGATGGGCTGAATGGCCTGCCCCCATGATTCAAGTGGGTGGCTTGGGGAGTGAACTGTAATGGCTTAGAGATGTAGGATGGATAACTGCTTCCTGCAGGTACAACCAGGTGTTTTGCCCAGAGCCATAGTTAAAGTCATCTCCTTGTCACTGAGGATATTCTCAGAGTGTGAGGGGAAGGATCCAGTTTATGTAAGAACCAAAAACATAGATAGAAGTTCACCCAAAGATCCTTAGGCAGCACCTTCCAAACCTCATAACCACATCTGTTTAGAAGGACAAGGGCAGCAGATACATGGGAACACCAACCCCCTCCACGTTCCCTCCAAGCCACTCACCATCCTGACTAGGAAATATATAGCCGTTCCTTCAGTGCTGCTGGGTCAAAATTCTCGAACTCCCTCCCTAAGGGCATTGTGGGTCAACCCACAGCAGGTGGACTGCAGTGGTTCAAGAAGGCAGCTCACCCCCACCTTCTCAAGGGGCAACCAGGGACAGGCAAGAAATGCTGGGCCCAGTCAGTGATGCCCACATCGCACAAAAGTATAAGGAAAAGTTTAAATGAGGTAATATCATCCAACTCAGTCCCCTGTTCCCACTTTCTCCCCCATACCCTTTGATCCTTTTAGCCCCAAGTGCCAAATCTATCTCTTTCTTGAAACCATTCAATATTTTGGGCTCAACTACTTTTCATGGCAGAGAATTCCACAGGCTCCCCATTCTCTGGGTGAAGACATTTCTTCTCATCCCTGTCCTACCCCGAAATCATGATCGTCTGGTTCAGGACTCCCTGCTCATTGGGAACATTCTTCTTGTGTTTACCCTGTTAGTTCTGTCAGATCTTTATAGGTTTCTATGAGTTCCCTCCTCATTCATTTAAACTCCAGTGACTATAATTCAAACTGATCCAATCTCTCTTCATTCATCAGTCCTAACATCCCAGGAATCTGTCTGGTAGAACCTTGTTGCACTCCCTCCATAGTCAGAATGTCCTTCCTCAGAAAAAGAGATGATATATTGGCACGGATTGAGGATTGGTCAGTGGGCAGAAAAGAGAGTAAGAATATACTGGATAGAAATAGTAGGAACTGCAGATGCTGGAGTCAGAGATAACATAGTGTGGAGCTGGAGGAACACAGCAGGCCAAGCAGAGTCAGAGGAGCAGGAAGGCTGACATTTCAGGTTGGGACCCTTCTTCAGAAATGGGAAGGGGGAAGGGGGCTCCGAAATAAATAAAGGCTGGGTAAGGTAGATGGGATGGTGATAGGTGAGTGCAGGTAGGCAGTGATGGGGATTGGTCAGTGAGGTGGGGGGGGCGGATAGGTGGGAGAGAAGATGAACAGGTTGTGTCAGGACACAGGGGCGGGAATGAGAGGGAGGGTTGGTCATGGGATGAGTAGCTGTGGGAGTCAGTGGGCTTGAAATAGATGTTGGTTTCAAAGTGGCAATAGAGATGGAGATAGAGAGGCCCAGGAAGGAGAGGGAGGTATCAGAGGTGGTCCAAGTGAACTTGAGATTGGGGTGAAAGGTGTCAGTGAAGTGGATGAACTGTTCGAGCTCCTCATAGGAGCATGAGGCAGCACCAATACAGTCATCGATGTAGCGGAGGAAGAGGTGGGGGATAGTGCCACTGTAGCTGCGGAAGAGGGACTGTTCTTCGGGTGAATTTGAGGAATATACAGGATATTTTGGGGCTACACGTTGTTAGTCAGGTTCTGCAAGTGGTCACTGTTGGACTTCCACTCAAGGGAACATGCCCCAGTTTAACCCAAATAGAAAGTTAGTTGGCCAAGTAACAGGTAAGGAGACTGCACCCGGACAAAATAGTTGTAACAAAGTGTTACCCACTGTGGTAGGAAAAATAAAAAAGGCAGAATACTTTACAACAGGGAGAAAACGTTTCCTTACGGAGGGACCTTGGAATCACAAAGTTAATGTGCAGCTATTGACAGTCATTAGGAAGGCAAATGTTACGTCAGCTTTGGTTATTAAAGAGTTGAAGAGTAAAGTCAACTTATCACATTTACATAGGACCCCAGTGAGATTATGCATGGAGTACAGCTTGCAGGTTGGACATTAGCCTAGAGAGGGCAGAGCCACCACTCAGTAAACCTGCTCCTGGGGTCAGGGGCTTTTTCCAATGGGGACACATGGAGTAGACTAGGACCATATTCTCTGGGAGTTAGGAGAATGGGAGCTGATCTATTTGTAAAATATATAATTTCAAAGGGATCAACAAGGTAGACACGGAGACTGTCTCTCTCTCTCGCTGGGGAATCAAGAACATGGTAATGGACTTTGGACAAAGGGGCAGTTGTTTAGGATTGAGTTTGAGATCAATTTCTTCACTCAGAGGGTGGTGCAATGTCATGGCGTATGCTCAGGACAAACACAATAGGTATTAAGAGCTGAATGGACTCGTGGACTCAGCGTGTGTGGGCATTGAGCTAGAAGATCAGCCAGACTGGTATCAAATGATGGACCGGGCTGGAAGGGCTGAATGGCCTACACCTGCTCCTATTTCTTACCTTCTCATGCTCATGCTCAATTTCCAATCTGTAAGATTTATCACTCACTCAACATCAATGACTGAGATTACATCCCCTTTCACAACCTCCTGCCATTGCAAAGCCCTTTATAGCCATTGAAGTACCTTAGGAGGATCATTACTGTTGTAATGTACGAAGCACAGCAGCCAATTTGCACAGCAAGATGCCACAAATAGCAGTAATATGCAGAAAAGCTGTCCCACTGATGTTGGTTCAGGGGGTATATGCGATTAGCCCCAGGAACAGGGGACCCTGCTCCAAATCAGAATATTGGTCACCATGAGTGGCTGCTCTTTGGACAACTCCAATTGATGTTGGTGACCTTGTTAAGAATTTGAGCTCAGCCCATTCCTGATGAGTTTAATAGTGAGATGATGTCACAGTCCATCCAGACCCAGGTGAGAAACTGAGAAGTCAGGGGGTCTCTCACAAACTCTCTCAACAGATACATAACCGTGGCCAAAGGGGCTCTCAGTGTAATCCAGGGGCTGTGGTTTGTGTGTTAGGGTCTGCAAATATTACCAATTCCCCATGTGCCTCTGTTGCCACACGTCTAAGAATAAATGTTTGAGATTGAGGACTGTTCCTGTTTATGCTCATTAGCAACACACACTGTTTGTACAGTGGAATCCTTAGGGTGCGAAGTCACAAACAGTGAAATCCTTTTACACTCACAGACTGTGAGCAGGTTCAGTTCGGTGACAGTGTCATCATGTCTCAGATTATCAGCTTCCCAGCACTGACCCCTCAAACTCTGCAGAACTCAGACCTCCCCTGATCTTCAGCGCTGACCCTCTGATGGGGTGGGCCTCGCTCAGCACTGACCTTCCGACAGTGCAGCTTGGGGGCATTATCAAGAGCATCTTGCACACCCTCTGGACTGGGGTTCGGTCTCTGGATCTTCTGAATAGGATTTGGGAATGTTCTCACTGCGCCCACAGGCAGCCCCATCAACTCCATCATTTACCAGGACCTGCTCCAGCCGGAGGTTTGCACCAAACTGCCTGCTGTGTAAAAGATAATTGGATTGTAAATGATTAACAAGGACATTAGTTCCCCATGAAGTCCCCAGGCCTGTGGAGAATCTTAATTCAGATGTAACTCAGACCAGTCGCTTTAAATAAGATCATGCAGTCTATCAGACTGAGCGTTCAGTGGAAATATATCAACCCACAACAGAAATCAATGTATCAAGTTTTCCATTTGTTCATCGACATTGACGTTGCTGGCTGGGATCAGCATTTCTTGCCCATCACTAGAGAAGGTGGGGGTGAGCTGCCTTCTTGAACCGCTGCAGTCCATGTGCTGTGGGTTGACCCACAATGCCCTTAGGGAGGGAATTCCAGGATTTTGACCCAGCAACAGTGAAGGAACAGGGATATATTTCCAAGTCAGGATGGTGCGTTGCTTGGAGGGAAACTTGAAGGGGTCTGTGTTCCCATGTATCTGCTGCCCTTGTCCTTCTAGATGGAAATGGTCCTGGGTTTAGAAAGTGCTGTATAAAGAGACTTGATGAAGTTCTGCAGTGCATCTTGTATTTAGCACACACTGCTGTTACTGAGCGTTGGTGGTGGAGGGAGTGGACGTTTGTGGATGTGGTGCCAATCAAGTGGGCCATTTTATCCTGGATGGTATCAAGCTTCTTGAGTGTTGTTGGGGCTGCACCCATCCAGGCAAGTGGGGAGTATTCCATCACACTCCTGACTTGTACCTTGTAGATGGTGGACAGGCTTTGGGGAGTCAGGAGGTGAGTTACTTGCTGGAGTATTCCTAGCCTCTGACCTGTAGTCACTGTGTTTATGTGGTGAGTTCAGTTCAATTTCTGGTGAATGGTAAGCCCCAGGGTATTGCTTGTGAGGGATTCAGTGATGGTAATTCTATTCAATGTCCAGTTAGATTGTCTCTTCTTGGAGATGGTCATTGCTCAGCCTTTGTGCAGCACAAATGTTATTTGCCATTTGTCAGCCCAACTCTGGATAACGTTCAGATACTTTTGCATTTGAACATGTATCTGATTTGTGAATGGTGTTGAATGTTGTACAATCATCAGCAACCATCCTTATTTCTGACCTTATGAGAGGGTAGGTCATTGATGAAGCAGCTGAAGATGGTTGGGCCGAGGACACTACCCTGAGGAACTCCTGCAGAGATGTTCTGGAGCCGAGATAACTGATCTTCAACAACCACTTCCTACGTGGTAAGTATGACTCCAAATTCTGCAAAAGCAGAGAGATTGCCCCCAGTACCCAGTTTTGCTCAGGCTCCTTGATGCCACATTTGGCCAAACCCAGCCATGATGCCAAGGGCTGTCACTCTCACCTCACCTTTGGAATTCAGCTCTTTTGCCCATGTTTGAACCATTAGAGGTCAGGAGCTGAGTGGCCCTGGCGGAACCCAAACTGGGCGTCACTGAACAGGTTATTGCTGAGCACCTTCCGTCACTTTACTGATGATCAAGAGGAGACTGATGGGGCAATACTTGGCTGGGTTGGATTTGTCCTGCTTTTTATGTACAGGATTTACCCAGACAATTTCCACATTGTTGGGTAGATGCCAGTGCTGTGACTGTACTAGAGCATCTTGGCCACAGAGCGGCAAGTTCGGGAGCAATATCCTTTAGTATAATTGCCGGAATGTTGTCAGGGCCTGTAGCCTTTGAAGTAACCAGTGTCTCCAACTGTTTCCTGGGAGTGTTGCTGAACAAAGAGACCTTGGAGTGCACGTTCATATTTCTTTGAAAGTAGAGTCGCAGGTAGACAGGATAGTGAAGGGGTTTGGTATGCTTGCTTTATTGGTCAGTGCATTGAGTATAGGAGTTGGGAGATCATGTTGCGGCTGTACAGGAGATTAGTTAGGCCACTTTTGGAATACTGTATGACATTCTGGTCTCCCTGCTATAGGAAGGGTGTTGTGAAACTTGAAAGGATTCAAATAAGATTTACAGGAATGTTAACAAAAACAAAGTTGCTGGAAAAGCTCAGCAGGTCTGGCAGCATCTGTGGAGGGGAAAACAGAGTTAATGTTTCGGGTCCGGTGACCCTTCCTCAGAACTTTTGTTCCTGATTTACAGCATCCGCAGTTCTTTTGGTTTTACAGGAATGTTGCCAGGATTGGAGGGTGTGAGCTACAGGGAGGGGCTGGATAGGCTGGGGCTATTTTCCCTGGAGCGTCAGAGGCTGAAGGGTGACCTTATAGAAGTTATAAAAGTATGAGGGGCATGGATAGGGTAAATAACCAAGGTCTTTTCCCATGGTGGGGGGAGTCCAAAACTAGAGAACGTGGGTTTAAGGTGAGAGGGGAAAGACTGAAAAGGGACCTGAGGGGTAACTTTTTCATACAGAGGGTGGTGTGTGTATGGAATGCCAGAGGAAGTGGTGGAGGCTGGTACAATTACAACATTCAAAATACATCTGGATGTGTATGTGAATAAGAATGGTTTAGAGGGACATGGGCCAAATGCTGGCAAACGGGACTTGATTAATTTGGGATATCTGATCGGTGTGGACAAGTTGGACCGAAGGGTCTGTGTCCATGTTGCACATCCCTATGACTCTGTATCACATGGAGTGAAGCGAATTGGCTGAAGACTGGCATCTGTAGTGTTGGAGACCACTGGTGGAGGCCGAAATGGACCATCCACTTGGCACTTCTGGCTGAAGATTGTTGCCAATGGTTCAGCATCATGTTTGCACTGATGTACTGGGCTCCTGCTGCATCGAGGATGGGGATATTTATGGAGACTCCTCTTCTGTTAATATACTTTTTAATTATCCACGACCAGTCACAACTGCATGTGGCAGGACGTTTTTTTAAATTCATTTGGGATATGGGCGTGACTGCCATTTATTGCCCATCTCCAATTGCCCAGACGGCAGTTCAGAGTCAACCACATTGCTCTGGTCTGGAGTCACATGTAGGCCAGACCAGGTAAGGATGACAGTTTCCTTCCCTAAAGGACATTAGTGAACCGGATGGGTTTTTTCTGACAATTGACAATGGACACCTAGACATAATTAGACTATTAATTCCTGATTTTTGTTGAATTCAAATTCCACCACCTGCCCTGGCAAGATTTGAACACAGATTCCCAGAACATTATCTGGTCTCTGCACCAACAGTCCAATGATAATAGCACTAGGCCATCACCTCTGCACTAGGACTGCAGAGCTAGGATCTGATCCAATGACTGTGGAATCACTTAGCTCTGCCATTTGCTGTTTGGCATGCAGGTTGTCCTGTGTGCTGGCTTCACCAGATGGACACCTCATTTTAAGTATGCCCACAGCATCTCATGGATGCCCAGTCTTGAGTTGCGAGACCTGTTTGAAGTCCATCCCATTTAGCACACACTTACCAATACTGTCATAGTGATCAGGAGGTTTCATTGCTTATGTTTGACCTCACTTCCTGAGGCTGCACCAGGTTTAGAGTCAACTGTCAGCACTTCTAGGGTAGCTCTCTCCTGCCTGTACATCATTGCATTGCCATATCTGCCACAGCTAGGAGGGGACATTTATAAATGCAATGTTTCTATAAGTCTGACAATCACCTTGACAAACAAAAATTAAGAGTAGGCCACTCGACTCTTCAAGCCCGCTCTTCATGGTGATTACAGCTGCTCATAAAACTGCAAAGTTTGGAAAGGTAGCTCTTGTACTCTTGGATACCGTGCTCTTCCAAAAGTGAAAGACTGCAAATCCCAGAACTTAAAACCAGAAACTGCTATAAATGTTCAGCAGATCTAGCAGCAAGCTTCATCTTTCAGGTCAATATCTTTTTGTCACTGGTGCTGGATGATGTAGCTGTTCAGTTCCTTGGGGAATTCAGCCCTAATCAGGTCAGGGCTGTTCACTAGCCAATAGGTGAAGTGCTTCCAGAGTATTCCAACAAATGGACTAGCTTCATGCCCACCTTGAAGAAGTTCTACTCCTCTCTCTGACAGGATTTCTGTTTCAATCTTTTTTCTTGTCCATTGACATTAATTTCTCTATCAGTCCTGGCAGACCAGGTATTTGCTAAAACTCATTTCCACAGCCATATCACATTCCTCAGTGACTGCCTCTGGCTCAGACTCACCCCATGTGGATTCCAACTGAAGTTTCATCCCCCATGTTTTGAATCCTCCCAGGATCACAGATATCTCCATGATGTTCAACGTTCCACAGACAGCTGCTCTCGCCACATCCTGAGATCCACACTCAGTGCCATGCAGCACCACATGCACACTCTCAACCTCTCTCTCCAACAGCATCGCAACACACTGACTCCACAGTTCTACTTCATCCTCCCACTCATTCATCGTGCTAACAAGAAACTTTTGCTTTTCCTTTCAGGCTTCAAGAAGCAACAACTTAGAAATACCCATGGCCCTCTGGAACCTTCCTCTACCCGGCTTCCCTCTGACTCCAACCCCCCTCCCAAATCCCCCCACCTATCAGGTATTCACCATCTCTCCTAACCTTCTGCTCTCCGATGCTGAACGTTCCGTACTTAGCGAAGGTCTCAGCTTTATTCCTCTGCATCCCCACCTTAACGAATTTTGGGCACGACATAACGCTGAACACTTCTCCTGCCGTCTTCGCCTCCATGCTCATTTCTTTGGACAAGAGTCCTCACCCCATCCCACAGAGCCCTTCACTCAGTTCCAACACTCTCCCTTCACCTGGACCCCTTACTCTGGCCTTTTATCTGCTCTCGACCTGTTCATCCAGAAGTTGAGGTGACCAATATCTCAGCCCCTCTCACCTAATCCAACCTGTCTCCCTCCGAACTGACTGCACTCCGTGTGCTCAGATCTAACCCTGACTTTGTTATTGAACCTGCCGATAAGGGGGTGCTGTTGTAGTTTGGCGTACTGACCTCTACTTTGCAGAGGCTGAGCGCCAGCTCTCGGATACCTCCTCCTACCTTCCCCTGGACCATGACACATCAGGCCATTGTATCAACTACAGTAAGTAAATTAGTTTCATCTAGTGATCTCCCAGCCCACTGCCTCCAAGCTGATAGTCCTCCAGCCCGCACAGCTTGTTTCTACCTCCTTCTAAATATCCATAAACAGGGCTGTCCAGGCAGACCCATTGTTTCAGCCTGCTCATGCCCCACAGAACTCATCTCTTCCTACTTTGATTTGGTCTTCTCTCCCCGGTCCAATCCCTGCCCACGTACATCCATGATTCCTCTGACATTTTACGCCAGTTTCGGAATTTCCAGTTTGCCGGTTCCGGCCGCCTCCTTTTTACCACGGACATGCAATCCCTTTAACTGTCCATTCCCCACCAGGAGGGTCTAGGGCTCTCCACTTCTTCATGGAGCAAAGGCCTGAACCGTCCCCACCCACCACCGCCCTCCTCCGAGCTTGTCCTCACCCTCAACAACTTCTCTTTTAACTCCTCTCATTTTCTTCAGGTCAGGCAGTTGCCATCGGTACCCGCATGGGCCCTAGTTATGCCAGTCTCTTCATGGGATACGTGGAACATTCCTTGTTGCAGTCCTTTTCCAGCCCCCACCCACAACTCTCTCTGAATTAGCAATGATATTATCGGCCCTGCTTCCCTCTCTCATACAGAATTGGAAAAGCGCATCGATTTTGCTTCCAATTTCCACCATGCCCTCACTTTTGCCTGCTCTCTGACTCCTCCCTTCTTTGACATCTGTTTCAATTTCTGGGGATAGACTGGCCACAATATCTCACTATAAACCTATCAACTCCTACTGCTTCCTGTAAAGACTTCATCCCATTCTCCCAGTTCCTCCGTCTCCATTGCATATGTTCCAAAGAGGCCAACTTCGACAAGGGAGCCTCCGAAATGTCCACCTTCTTCCTCAGCCGAGGATTCCCCAGCTCCGTTGTCAACAGGGCCCTCAACCAGGTCCGATCCATCTCCCGCACTTCTGTCCTCACCCTTTCTCTTCCCTCCCGCAACAGTGATAGGGTTCCCTTTGTCCTTAGCTACCATCCCACCAGCATCCACATCCAGAAGATCATTAGGTGCCATTTCCACCACCTCCAGCAAGATGCCACCATTAGACACATTTTCCTCTTCCCTCCCTTGTCCACCTTCTGCAGGGTCCACTCTTCCCTCAGCCCCAACACCAAACACCCCCACACCCCTACCCTCCTAAGGCACCTTCCCCTGCAACCGCTGATGGTGCAACACCTGCCCATTTACCTCCTCAGTGTCTAGAGGGGGTGTGGCAGTGGGGGATGAGGGGAGAGTTCAGGCCCTAAAATTACAGAGTCTGCACGGACCCCAAGCAGAAAATGAATGTTCTCCCAGCTTGTGCTGAGCCTTGCTGGAACACTGCAGCAAGTCTGAGACAGAGATATTGGCCAGGGAACAGGGTGCTGCGTTGAACTGGCAGGCAACTAGAAGCTCAGTGTCATTTTTGTGGATAGACGTAGATGTTCTGTGAAGCGGTCACCTAGACTAGATTGCATGAAGTGCAGGTAGCATGTTGCTTCACCTGGAACATATGTTTGGCCCCTGAACTCTCCCATGTCCTAGCCCGCTACATAACACACCAGAAATAGTAGGAACTGCAGATGCTGGAGAATCTGAGACAACAAGGTGCAGAGCTGGATGAACACAGCAGGCCAAGTAGCATCATAGGAAGGCAGGCCTTGTTATCACAGTCTGTCATTACACACTACCTATTGTTAGCCTACCTATTATCCGTCCCCATTAAGAGGGAATCATCCTCCTAGCCAGATTGTTATCAACTCCTTTGTCTGTCCAACTGTTCTCTCTCTTTGGGCTCTATCCCCACCTATCATTTACTCCTGACCCCCTTCTCACACCCTATCTTCTGCAGAGAACTGACATTTTCCTAGCTACCGTCAGTTAAGGGTCACAAGACCTGAAATGTTAACTTTGATTTCTCTTCACAGGTGCTGCCAGACCTGCTGAGCTTTTCCAGCAACTACTACTTTTGTTCCCACCTGTCAAATGGCAGACTTCAAAACACCACATCAAGAGGGATCTTCGTTAAACAGGGTTTAGTACAATCCTGAGAACTTGTGCTGCCAATTCCAGCCCCTGGGGGCTTAGGACAAACCCGTTACCCACTTGTGGAGATAGACAATGCTGCTCATTCCTGAGGAGTGTCCTCTCTGAAGACAGTGACAGACTAATCACAAACTCAGCAAATGACCAGGCGCAGGCTTGATTTTGGGAATCTGCATTTGTCAAATAATACACTCACTCTTCCTCAATACCACCAGACATCCATTATCAAACATGGATCAATGTTCTGTGTGAAAAGTTACAATTACAACCCCAATTTCCCACTCTCTGGGAGAGTGGGTAAAAGGCTAAGGATCCATTATGAAAAACGATCTTTATTTTATTCAATAGATAACAACTCGGTCATCTATAGGTCAATCAGAATATCATAAATTATGTTTCCCAATGGACAAAGGGATAGCTGAGTTAAATTACAAGAAAGCATGCCCAGAATCAGCGTGAATTCCTTTCATGTTGGAGATTAAAAGGGTGATTATATACTGGAGAAAAAAGCCATTTCCTTTGGTAGGATCACGGGAGGAGCAGAGTCCAGAAAAGGGCCAACACCTTCAAAATGGAGTCAGGCCAATCAATCTACGAGACTGAGAGAGATTTATTGATTAATAATCTAAGGGAAAGAATTGTGGGCAAATGAATAATTTGATGGCAGAAGGAGACACACTGGTATCATGATAACACAGTGAGCCTAGGCATCCAGAAACCCAGCCTACTGATGATATGGGTTCAAATCCTACCATGGTAGATGGTGAAATCTTAATTTGACAAAAGAATAAAAAGCCTAACGGTGACAAGGTAACAACTGTTGATAAAAACCCATCTGGTTCACGAATGCACTTCAGTGAAGGAAATCCATGGGCTTTACTTGGTTTGCCCTATACGTGACTCCAGGCCCACAGCAATGTTGGTGACTCTTCACTGCCCTTTCTGGGTGATAAATGCTGACCTGTCCAGTGACATCCAAATCCCAATAACATTTTGTTTTGGAAAGATGAATGCTGGTCTTGCTAGCAATGCTGGTCATATCCCACACAAAAAGAGACAGGGACACAATTCTAACCTTCATTGAAATTTGCACATTTATTAAAAAATACAGCATGTTTCCCCCGCTCCCACAGAAAAATGGTTAAAAAGAATACTCAGTCTATGAGAATTTACTTTATTTTCAATTTGTTTTAATATTAAAAAAAATTTCAATGCAAATTATCACAAGACACACTCTCTCACTCCCACTAACAGACAAAGGGTGAAGACCCTTGCTTAGAATATAGTAACAAAATCCAGAAAGCATTGTACAGTGAGAAAGTACCTGGGGACATTTTGATTTCTTGTACTCTGCCAGGCGAAGAATACACTTTCTTTCTCTCTCACACACACACACATAGACACACACACACACCCTCACGTGAGGTCACAGGAAACAATATTCCATCCTTTACACACTGTCACTTGGATCGGCAGCATGATGCTGCTCTTGCCTAGAGTACAACATCCAGAATTAAATCTGTGGTGCACAGTATCACCGGCAGCTATCCCAACAGTTACCCCAGATATTACATGAACATGAGATTACTGGATACCTTGGAGCTGGTCTCTCGCTCTCAGCCCCTTTCCCTCTTCCTCAAACAAAGCTGGTCCTGGGTAGTTGGACAGCAAAAAGGGGTAGTGGAAAAATCCACGGTGTCGTCAGTGAATCCCCAGTGTCACACTGGCAAAATCTCAACAAGGGAGAAACTTCACCAGTTTCAGAGCCTAGAGGGGGAAGAAAGCTTCCAAAGGATTTCAGGACTAAATAACATGGTTATCCCCGGTGATAATCTTTTCAAATAAAATCAAGTAGTAAACTTCCACGATTTCCCCTTGACCCCATGGCTTCACCAGTTAGCCCAGTGCTGCTGTTACTGAATCCACACACAGTCTCTCAGGTTCATTTGTGGAGTCTTTCTGCCTTCAGGTGATCCCCTACTCTTCTAAAACATTAAAGCACATGTTCCTGGAAATCAGTGTCACTGTTCTGGATAGGGTTGGTTTTGGTGGTGTTTACAATGAGGTTTCAGGGCTTAGGAACAGGAAGAAAAGCAGAGAAATTTCTTCCCCCTGAAAATCTTCAAAAGTTCCTCAGGGCTCATCGTCCACAACATTTGAGAGGAATGACTGGCAATACCAGCTGGTTTGATTTATATTTAATACATTAAATGAATAAAATGTTGTAATATTTGGGCAATGTTGTTGATAGTCATACTGTTTAATGAGCACTTACACCAGGCTACCTCTCCTCCCGCACTGCTTCACTCAGGTCCACATGAGCTAAACCTCCCCAGTGAAGCAGAGAGGGACAGTGGGGACCAAGCTGAACACACCAGGCACCATCAGGAGCTGGAAGCCCAAGTGGTCATTTCCCCAACTCCACCTCCATGCCTAGGGTTTTTAGGGGCCCACTCCATCACAGCCTAGGCTCAACAGGTCACTATTGCAATGCACAGCAGTGATAAGGGCATTAGAACATAGCAGGAGAAAGATAAATCGGTTTGGAAAACTAAAAAATCACTGGTTTCTCCTTGGGGACCTTTAAGTTGCCTACAATTCCATTTGTAAAAGAGATATAAAATTAGTTGTGTTTGAGTGAAGAAGCCACGGTTATATTTAGATAGTTGATAATTCCCACACTGGCAGGTCAATCTAACCCAACACTGTTCAAGATCAGCTGTAGGTTGGGGAGAGAATCTCTGTTTCTTACCTGTTACACTGCGATATTACAGATAGTTATGTAAACATTATTCAAGTTCTTATGCATTTAACATTCATCATCCAACAACTGGACTGTTCAAACCCAAAACCTTTCCTCAGGAAATGGTGCATGGCTTAACCCTAATGACAGCTGGGCCAAGCTCTCCAATGCTGCGTGTGCCTCCCATACATGGGCCAACCCACATGGGGTGGGGGGTGGGATTCAGTGGGAGTTTACACAAAGTGTTCAAAAACTACAGCTCAGACTAGGCTTGGGATAAAAGTGAGCTCCAGTCTGTATTCTCCCCAGGCAGGTCACATGCAAGGGACAGAGCAGAAGGAAATAAACACCGACCCCATACGCATTCTCTTGGACACTGACCAGATGATTAATTTCTCTCTTTGCCTGGAGAGTGGGCAAAGGGGATAGAAGAACAGAAAATCATAGGGTCCAGAGACATGCCAACAGAATATTTAAACCCCACAGTTGTCATATCCCACTGCACAGACAGATTGCAGCAACCAGAGCATCACAGGAATACCAGCAAAGCACAGCTCTCTGAAAGCACACCTACATTTACTGAAGCAGATCCAGGCCTTTCTGACGGGTGGGGAAAACGAGTGTGTTGAAAGCTGTAGTTCAAAACAAGCAAATTCAAGCTGTTTCTCTGATCCTTTGTCACTAAACTGAACCTCAAAAGCACAGCAGTTTCCTGATCTGTTGGGGACTAGCAATCGTTTGAGGGGAATGGTTACTGAACTGCAAGACGGCTAACTTAGACTCATCTAGTGTTGAGATGCTGTATACCACAGAGGGACCCTCCAACGTATGCCCAATATACTTTTAACTTTTACATCGTGCAGCAGTGCAAAATGCAACTTTAAAAAAAAACAAACAACGTTTATTGGGTTCAATCCTTCAAAGCGACTGCATATTTAACTAGATGGCTTTAAGCAAACTCAGCACCCAGTATTGACAAGTGTTTTCTTTTGGGGGGAAAGAAAGGGAGTCACTGCTGATCTTTCATTAACATTGCAAGTCCAGTTAATTACTTAACATAGAAGTATTAAAATAGAAAGAAAAGCCATAAAATCCCAACAACATGCGAGTCACATGGCTCCTTGTAACTCTCTCTTAAATGAGACACAAGCCGTGTTCAGGAAGCTGCCTTGCCAGGTTCGCACAAAGGTCTTGAAACAGTTCCTCCGTGCATCAGCAACTAGTGAAGAATCCAAGTCTCACGCTATGTGTCAGAGGAACTTTAGCTCAAAGAGGCAGGTGCAATCTTCTGGCAGAGATTGTGTCTGAACTGTTTCCTCATCATGTCCGCAGGGCAACAGGCTAAGGACTGACAATCAGCTCCCGCAGGTAGCTCTGAGTCAGGCTGCGCAGCTCCTCCAGGGCATAGTCTTCAGGCATGGGCAGCTTGCGGATGTAAGGGGCGAGCAGGCGGAGGGGAACGTGCTGGAGGCTGGGGGCCTTGTCCCCAGGTGACTCTGCACTGTGCTGTAGCCCGAGCACAGTGCGCAGCATGTTGGCGATCTGTTTAGCCATGTCTGACAAGGAGATGGAAGAGAGAGAAACAGGTCAGAAACAACTTCTAAAAAGCAGCTTCACTGTGAACTACCACTCTATTCAATACATTCAAAATCACCTCTTTCCTCAGCCTGGCCAGGGGCAGGCAATTCTCATTTTAATTCAAAAACTGATATTCAGGAAAAGGATGGAACAGGTTCCGGTACATCTCCCATTATTTTGTAAAGCTCTAGAAGGTCATGTCTCAACCCCCTTAGCTCTAGTGAAAAGAGGCACAGTCTATCCAACTTCTTTGAAGTTCAAACCATTTCATCATCAGTCTTAAAAATATTCCGGTTGCTATCACCATTTGCAGCAGCTTGCTGTGCACGGATTGGCTATGTTTCCTATGTTATAGCAGTGATTACAGTCCAAAAGAAATTAATTGGTTAAAAAATAAGTTTGGGACATCCTTAGATTGTGAAAGGCACCATATTATTGCAGATCTTTATGATCAACAAGAATGAGAGAGGTAAAGAAGTTATACCAGACTGAGCCAGTCGATCTTTAGCCGAGAAACACTCGATCAGTTCTATCCGGCTGCACAGGGACATCACCTCGGTATGGATTTTCTCCAGCTCGTAAGTTGGATTCTCCACCTACACAAAACACAGGCGTTTAATTGTCTGACATGGCACTTTCTCACCACGGGTTAGAAACAACAGCATCACATTCCCCCCACCCACCCCAGGCACCAGCAAAGGACACGATCAAACCGGGGAAATGAAGTGGAGACTGCTTCAGTGAAAATCTGATCAGAGTTGGGCAGAATAGTGAGAAAGCAGCACAAAGGAGTTTGAAATCAGACACACTGACCCACAGTTTAAATGACTCTGGTTCACTGAAGCAGTGGTCTGTCCCTCCCTCACTCCGTTCTGTGCCTTCCCTGACTGGAACTGTGCAAATATCCGCCTGTGTACACATCAAGAACATTTTGCTTTTAAATCATGAGGGTTCTGGACAGAGGGGAGGGGGAGAGAGTGCTCCCACTGGTGACAGGATTGGCAACGAGCAGACATGGCCTGGAATGCACTCAGTGTGAGGGACGCAGGTTCAATTGAGGCATTGAAATAGGAAGTAGACTGATTATCTGAAAAAGGATGAATGAGAGAAGGCAGGAGAGTGACACTAAATGAATTGCTCATTTGGAGAGCCAGCAGATACTTCCAGGGTCAAGAATCCTCCTTCTGTATCATAACCATTCTGTGACGTGATAGAGATCATAAGACTGGTGTTATGGCCAAGGTAAGGAGGACCCATGCTGTTCTTGAGACAATAAGATCTTTGAAAATGATGCTGTACCATACCCAATGCTGAAGTGAGCTAGAGTTTTTAATAGCTTTTGCTGAACAGCTTATGAAAACACAGCCCACTCTGGCATTGCACTGTTAGACTGGGTAATAGTTCTCTCATGTATATTGAAACAGACAGACCATTCAACAAAGTGTAACTTCTAAAGCAAGCCTCATCCTACCTTCCTGCAATTTAAAGTGCAGATCATGTGTGTCACTGGAGAGTAACCAGGTCACAACAGTCATGTAGCATGGAACAGACCCTTCAGTCCAACTAGTCTCACTTATCTGCATTTGGCCCATATCCCTCCAAAGCTTTCCTAATCATGTACTTACCCAAATGATTTTTTGGAATGTTGTAACTATACCCGCATCCACCACTTCCTCTGGCAGTTCATTCAATCACTAACCACTCTGTATAAAAACATTGCCTCATGTCCTTTTTAAAACTTTCTCCTCTCACCTTAAAAATATGCCCTAGTTTTGAACTCCCCCCCACGTTAGGGAAAAGGCCCTTACTACTCACCTCACCTATGCCCCTCATGATTTTATAGACCTCTAAAGGTCACCCCTCAACCTCCTATGCTCCAGTGAAAAAAGTCCCAGTCTATTTTTATAACTCAAACCCTCCATTCCTGGCAAATCTTTTCTGAACCCTCTCCGACTTAATATCTTTCCTACAACAAAGGTGACCAGAACTGCACACGGTACTTCAGAAGGTGACAGGAGAAAGACTGACCCCACTGCATCCCATTGGTGGGATCAATCTGCCACTCTTCAGCCCATTGACCCAATTGATCAGGATCTCTTTGTAATCTTAGATAAGCTTCTTCACGGTCCACTATACCACCAATTGCAGTGTCATTGCAAAATTACTAACTGTGCCTCCTTTTTCTCATCCAAGTATTTTTATACAAAGTAGTACAGGAACCCTGGTCATTATTTCATAGCTATTAAAGGGATCTTGCTGTGTACCAACTAGCCAACATGTTTCCCAACTTTTGAAGCAGTGACTACATTTTGAAATGTGTTTCAATGACTGAAGCACTTTGGGATGTTGAGGGTATGAAAGATGCTATAGAAATACAAGCGTTCCTTTCTGTTAACTTGTAACCTCACCTCCTGCGGCTCTGCTTTCTACCCACAGCAGGACACTGGTACTGCAGTGCTAGAAAAACAGCAGAGGGACTGTATTGGTCTGATGGGATGTCAGATGGAGGTCAGGTGGACACAGTAACTGAAAATTTTAAAAAGTATCTGTCAGTCATTCAACTCACCTGCTCAACCACCACCAGAACAAGGCAGGCATCCTACTGGTGGGATCAAGCTGTACACATATCAACTTACTTCAAAGCAGGTCGTCTAATTAAGAGCTAAAGAGAGGGTTTGCTGAAAGAAAACCTTCTGCCTTGCTATCCCAATCTATTTATGGATTAGAAGCAGAAAGTGAGCCATTCGGCTCCTTGATCCAACTCTGCCAGTCAATAAATGCCACATTTCGGGATCCGTGTATTCCGAATGCCACATTTCGGGA
>NC_063337.1:1791740-1861039 GCF_021869965.1 Rhincodon typus | reverse complement strand
TGCCACATTTCGGGATCCGTGTATTCCGAATGCCACATTTCGGGATCTTATCCCACTCCTCACCCAATAAGAGCCTATCCACCTCCATCTTGAAAATATTAAACGCCACAACCTCCATTGCCTTCTGAGGCCGAGTTCTCACAACCCTCAAAAAAAAAATCTCATCTGTCCTAAGGGGGCAATCCCAAAATTTTAAAAAAAACAGTACCTCCTGGTTCTGAAATGACCCAGAGGAGACATGCGCTTTCCAGGTCAATCTTGTCAAGATCATTTAGGATCAGACAGAATTCTATCAAACACCTTCATCCTCCTACAAACTCTAGTGGAAACAAGCCAAGCCTGTTTAACCTTCCCACATGAGACAACCTGCTCAGAGTATCAATCTAGTAAACCAAGTCCAATGTATTTACTTTCTTAAATAAGATGACTAAAGATACACAAAGATTGTGTCACAGGAACAGCTGTATAATTGATGTCTAACATCCTTAATGTTCAATTCTTCGTACAATAAAGGATGGTATCCAGTTAGCGTTCTCAAGTACAGGGTGGCCCTGCATGCGGAGTTTTTGCGACTCCCACAATAGAACACCCAAATCCTTCTGCACCTCGGAATTCTGCAGTCATTCCTGCTTTGAGTAGCACTCTGCTGTTTCATCCTTACTGCCTTTTACATGAACTATAATGTCTACTGCCCCAGTTAGTATTCAGAAGGTACCTAACCACCCAGTGCTCTCCATTCCACAGCTATTCCATACCTCGCCAATTCCCCGCACCGTCTCCATGATGCGAATGTAGTCGTAGAAGACGGCTCCAGCTGTGTCCCAGTCCTGTATCTGTAAGCTGTACTCTGGAATGGCCAGCTTCCCCAGGAAATATTTCAGGTAGCTGTAATTCTCATTAACGATGGCATCTGGGGAGGAGGGGGTTTAAGAGACAGGACAGTATGGATTAGTACTAATACAGCAAAACACAGATGTATTGTCAGATCTGTAGACATTTCATTCTACCAGACCAGCCAGTTAGATTTCTTTTTGTCTTGCTCCTTCTCAGGATGAGAGATCAGCAATGCTGCTCACCCCTCGCTCCTTGGCCACAGCTTTAACTGTGTGGCATGGGACTGTAGTCACATAAAGGATCCAGATAGCTATTCCTCTTGCTGCAGGTAAAGAAGCTGCCAGTTAGTCCAGTCCCACATAGCACAGGTACAGATCTGCAAGCTCCCATCTGAGCGACTCACCAGCCCAACTTGGAAATAGACTGCTGTTCCTCGCGTCCCTGGCTCAAACTCCTCAGCACCCTCGTAAAGAGCATTGTGGGTGTGGGAGACACCACAAGGGCTGGAGCAGTTCAAGAAGGTAGCTCACTACCACCTTTTCAAGAGCAACAAGGGCTGGGCAAGAAATGCAGGCACAGCAGCAGTGTGTACTGTCTACAAGATGCACTTCAGCTGCATGGGCCTGCAACCTTTGAAATCCCTCCCTAAACCCCTCTGCTTCTCCACCCACCACCATCACTGAAAATCCATCAATTCGACCAAACTTTGGTCAGTGGTCCCTAAATGTTTGAAAATACCTCCTGTGAAATCCCAATGCTGCTTTCTCAATGCAGGTTTTGAGCCTGGTTGCCTGTTACCTGATGCAAGATGCCTGACCACCAGCTGGTGGCACTTGTTCCAGTGGCCTGCCTCGATCAGGTGAAGTGCCTCTTTGTGGATATCACCATCTCGGTGAGCCCTCAGGCTTTTGGCATTGTGGATCCACGCCGATGGGATACCGAGCTTCTCCTGCAGAAACAACTCTTTCTCCTTCTGCTCTTCTGTCTCATCCAGCGTGCAATGTCGGTTTAGCTGCTCCTGCACTGCGTTCCCTCGCTGTCTGCAGGAAGAAAGCAGTTCATTCAAACTATTTCAATGACACAGGGCAAAACCTGCCATACTCCCCAACCCCCTTAGGGATACACATTAACCTGCCATACTCCCCAACCCCCTTAGGGTTGCACATTAACCTGTAGGGTGTGATCTGCAATATTGAAACACTGACATTAATAACATTCCTGTCCCATCACTCTGTACCACAGACTGGTATTAAGTCTGTTCTCGGCAAGCTTCTGTGGTGTCCAAGTTTTTGAACTGGGTTTGTTACTCCAGTTCAGAACGGACAGCTGGATACAAGGGGAAAATGAAAGGATAGTCAACATCATAAGATGGAGCTATGCACTCAGGTTACTATAGGACTACAACTCCAGAACAGCACAAACGTTTTCAGCACAGAAGGACATCATGCTTATTTCGGCCTGCTGACTCTTTGCTAGACATTCTTTGCAAATATTAATTCCACTGCCCAGCTCTCTCCCCAAAGCCTGTATCAATCCCCGAATTAAGCCCACTGTCCTATTCTCTCCCCAGAGCCCTGTATCAATCCTAGGGAAGGCAATGGCCTAGTGGTATTATTGCTGGACTCTTAACCCAGAGACCCAGGAGACGACCTGGGGACGCAGGTCAGAATCTTGCAAATGGCAAATGGTGAAATTTGAATTCAATAAACATCTGGAATTAAGAGTCTAATGATGACCATGAATCTACTGTCAATTGTCAGGACAAACCTATCTGGTTCAGTGTCCTCTAGGGAAGGAAACTGCCATCCTTACCTGGTCTGGCCCACATGCGACTCCAGACCTACAGCAATGTGGTTGACTCTTATGGGCAATAAATACTGGCCTAGCCAGTAATGCCTTTATCTCGTAAATAAAAACAACTAATCCTGCTGCCCTGCTCTCCCCCAATAGCCCCGTATCAATCCCCAAACTATTCCTATTGGTCTGAGATAGTAGGAACTGCAGATGCTGGAGAATCCGAGACAACAAGGTGCAGGGCTGGATGAACACAGCAGGCCAAGCAGCATCATAGGAGCAGAGAGGCTGACGTTTCGGGCCTAGACCCTTCATCAGAAAAGCTATTCCTATTGGTCTGTTCTCTTTCATATTGCATTGTCTTTGCTTTACAATGTAATCAATCTTCTTCACACAAGATTGTGCTTTTTCAAACAAACACTTGGTGATGAAACATCCCATATTCCAGCAGCTCATCAGAAATTAACTTTTCCTAGCATCTCACCGAGGTTTGTACAACAATCCGTCATCAGCGACTCCCTAATGCACATGTTTCGAGATTTCCTCAAGTAAAGCCTTTCATAACTTGTAGACGTTTGATCTCCCCACCCCATCAGTCTTCCAGTTTGAATCACCCTAAGCTCTCCAGTCTCTCCTCATAACTACAGAATTTCCAACTTTAGGGCAGTAATTCTGAGCATCTGCTGAAGATTTAATGTCAGAACCAAACCATAACCAGGTTTCCAAATTTACACCAATTCTTCAACATTTGGCTAGCCAGGATCCTGTACACAGAAATGACTCCAGGAAATACGGCAGAATCTCAAAAGCCAAAGAGTGAACTTACTGAGAATCAGGAATGTGCAGTAGCACAAAGATTGCCCATTCCCAGAGGCCGACTGCCTCGAGCTGAGCAGCAAAGCTGGTGTGCACCATGGCCTGATGTTTCTCTGATAGGTGAGTGTAGTTCATTGCCTGCAACACCATCCACAGGTGCCAGCTCAGTCTGTAATCCAAGTGGTCAGGTGTCACTGTCCTGGGATTGAGCAGTGGGTGGAGCTCATAGTATCTGAAAGGAGGAAACAAAAACAGCCTAGTAAAACGCAAACAGGAAATCCAGTCGGTGCACAACGGAAGGACAGGGCAGATCGGTCAGAATTTGCAGGAGCAACAGCTCGGTTGTGGACAAGAGCAAAATTGAGTCACGCCTCTCTGTATGTGGAGGGAGGATCCTAACTAAATTGTCACCAGATGTCTAATATACTCAACACTGGGTTAGTGAAAAATCACAGACCGTGGCCAGAGAAAAATAATACTTCACTTGCTGAAGGAGCTCTGGTTCGGACCGAATACGCTTGACTATGCAGGGATAGATACCTGTCGCTGTACAGCTTCAGTAAATGGTAACAGATGTCCTGATGGGGGCCAGCTTCCTCTTCATTTTCAGAAGCTTCTATCAGGTCAGCCTTAGTATCTTCCAGGTAAGGGGGCAGTGGATATCGCGCATACCTCTGGACATCTTCACTGCCCTGTAAAAAGAGAGAGAATGCTTTAGGCGACACTAAGTGGTGATTGCACCTCTGCCTTCCCTGAAGGTCTCAGGAAGGGAAGTTGGTCAGTAACCTGACAGATCTTCACCCCTCAGCCAACATGAAGAAAGTTTTTGAGCCTTGATAAACAACCACAAGCCTGCAGCTTGTGAGGAGGCTTAAATCCTGCTCGAGGCTACAGCGCATCATTCCAACAGGCACTCCCACTGCTTACAAGGGAATGCTGCCTTTCAGTTAAGATTTCAAATTAATGTACTGGATCAACACATATCCACAGTCAACATTTTCAAAAAAATAAAGGACAAGATTAACTACCCTTATCTCACAGCACATCACTGAGATCAGACTGTGCACTAATTGGCTCACATTTCCAACACTTCAACAGTGATTATAGATCAGGAAGTAATTTGGGCTCAACAGCAGTTTTGTTATTTTGAAGATGCAGATGGGAATATATACATGCCAGCTCTTTCGTAGCTCCCACATGCTGCTGGATGCAGACAGAGAAACAAACTTGACCTCTAGCACAGACAGGTAACAGCCCACCTGATGCCAGAAGCCAGAGAACAAGGACTAGGAGACAGAAATTGGTCATTTGGCCCATTCTGCCTGCTCCACGTCAACAAAGACCACTGCTGGTTTAACTCCAACTTTCTACCACACACCCACAACTCTAAAAATATCAGCCTCAAATAAATTCAATATCCCAGACTTCTCTGCTCTCCAGGGAACAGTATTATACAGGTCAATACTCAACAGAAATAAAAAATCATCTCAAACTTAAATGGGAGGGTTTAATTTTTAAAATTATATTCCCTAGTCCCAGACACCCCTTTTTGGGAACCATCCTTTCAGTACCAAGCACCTCGATTTATTTTAATCAGATTATCTCTTGTTCATCATGGTTATAGGCCCAATCTGTTCAACCTTTTCACATAAGGCAGCAACCTTTCATTGTAGGGATGAGTCACAGTCATACAATCACAGAGTTGCACAGCACAGAAATAGACTTCTTGGTCCAACTCACCCATGCCAACCAGATATCCTAAATTAATCTAATCTCATTTGCCAGCATTTGGCCCATATCCCTTTAAACCCCAAGTGAACACTTTTCTGAGGTGCTTCCAATTCTCAAGTATGAAGGGCAAAACTGGTACAGTGGTAATGCTGGATGAATCATTCAGAATGCCAGGCTAGGAAGCTCTAGGGGGCAAATCAGAGTCACCTTGGGGTGTTTGCCCATAGAGCCCCAAAGGCGCAGGACAGGTTAAATAGGATGGGTTAAGGCAGCATATGAATCACTTACCTTTATTGATTGTAGTGTAGATTCTAAGAGTAGGGAAGTTGTGCTGGAGCTATACAGGACTTTGGTTAGGCCACAGTTGGAGTCCTGTGTGCAATTCCAATCATTGTACTATAGGAAGGACGCCTTTGCATTGGACGGGGTACAGAGAAGATTCACCAGGATGTTGCCTGGGAAGGAGCATTTCAGTGATGGAGAGGCTGGATAAGCTTGGGGTGTTTTCTTTAGAGCAACGAAAGTTGAGGGGGGACCTGCTAGAGTCGTATAAAATTATGAGGGGCATGGACAGGGTGGATAGAATGCAAGTGCTTCCCTTAGTCGAAGGGTCAATAACGAGGAGGCACAGTTTTAAAGGTGAAAGGCAGGAGGTTTAGAAGGGAATTGTGGAAAATAATTTCCACCCAGAGGCTTGGGGCAGTCTGGAAAACAGTACAGGCAGGAGAGGTCAACCTTTTAAAAAGTACTTGGAATGTTATGGTATTCAAGGCTCTGGAATGGAAAGTGCGGATAGGTTGGTGCAGACTGGATAGGTTGAAGACCTCCTCTGCGCTGTATGACTGGGACATGGGTTTGAATCCTACCTTGGCAAATAGCAAAATCTGAATTTAATAAACTGTGCAATTAAAATCTGACCAAATGATGACCATGCAGCCACCGTCAATTGTCAGAAGGGTTCTTATGACTCACTCATGTCTGCCACCATTCATTGGTCTAGCTGAAAAGGTACTCCAGATGCACAGTTGACACTAAAACTGCCCTCAGGACAGCCAAATCCCATGATCAAATTTTTAAAAAAATCATGTGCAGTCTTAAATTTTGTGCAGCTAAAGCAACACTTCCATCCTTTAATTTTCCATTCCCCTTGCAGTAAGTACCAAAACTACATTTGCCTTCCTAATTACTGCTGCCCCTACAAACCAACCTGGTGAAACATTGACTAGGACAGCTTCTCAAATGTTGCTGGAGCTGCATTAACATCCTGACCTTGGGATGTGGCAGCTTATTGAATGGCTTTTGGGATCCAGGTAGATCACACTTGCACGTTCCCACTTACCCACCCTGCTTGTTACTCCCTCAAAGAACTCATAATTTGTCAAATAAGACTTTCATTTGAAATCCATGTTGAATATTACCTCTTTAATGGATTTTTCCAATGACAGATGTTAGGCTAACTGGCTTACACAAATCACAGAACTGTTACATTGCAGGAGATCATTCACCCCACGGTGTTCGTACCAGCTCTATCACCTACTGACAATCTCTGGCCTTTTGCCCATATACTGCCACATCATTTCCGTCAAAATAATCATCCAATGCCCCTAATGAATCAGTCTCCTGGCAGTGTATTCCAGGCCTGAATTACTCACCGTGTAAAAAAGTTTTTTTCTCCTATCACTCTGGTTTCATTTGCATTGCACTTTAAATCTTTGTCCCCTTGTTTTTGTTCTTTTACAAATGGGAACAACATCGCTCTAGTTACTCTGTCTAGCCCACGTGATTTTGAAAACCTCTCAAAATCTCCTCTCCAAGGAGGACAGTCCCGACTTCAATTTATCCTCATAACTGAAATTCTTTAAATGCTTTGAATAACTGAATTATGCTGGAAGTATATTTAAAAATTGGTTAGGCCACTATTAGAGCACTGTGTGCTCTCTTGAATGCACATTATAAGGAGGGATGTGATAGCACAGGAGAGGGTGCAGAGGGAGATTTACCAGGATGTTGCCTGGGCTGGAGAGTTTCAGTTACGAATACAGATTGAATAGACTGAGGTTGTTTTCTTTAGAGCAGTGGAGACGGACAGGGAACACGCAGACATAAAATCATTATGGGGGGCATAGATAGGGTAGACAGGAAGGAACTTTTTCCCTTGATGGCCCAGTCATTAATGTATAGTAAGGGGTGACAGAGTGTGTGTGTGCGCGGAAAATTAAGCATTGGTACTGGAACCCAATTAAACCCTGCACTTACATGAATACAGAAACCTGAAGGTGCTTTCTCACCCATTACAGCGATAACAATGATACCTGAAAGGCTTCACTGTACATATTGAGAGCATCAGCAATGGAGGATCTGGGGGGCAGCATGTACCAGAGGTGGACGGCCAGACAGCGTTTCCAATCCAACTGCGAGCAGATGTTAATGTAGCCCTCTGAAGATATCCACACCTAAACAGAAAACAGAGTGACAATTTTGATGCTGGTCACAAACACTGGTGAAGCACCCCCACAAGGTCCAAGGCCTCTGTCTGTACTCAGGCTGCAGGAAGGCTATTCTGGAATGAGGCATGACTGTCAAGCTCATTTTAACTCGCCCACAGCCAAGGGCTCCCTCCGCACGTGGAAAACCCCAATCCTACTTCCATCTCTCCCACCAAGCTGCTGCATATCCCCCCGAGCCACCCCATCCTTTATCCCTATTTCATCCCGATATCCCCACTCACCCAGGATCCCATCTGTATCTTTCCTATTCCACTCCGAAATCGCTTGTAGCCCCTGTATGCCTATCCCACTCCAACCCTCACAAACCTCTCTCACCACATTCCAGCTCTGATTCTACAATCCAATTCCCCTTTGTGTGAGAAAGCCCCAAATTGCCCAGCACTTCCTGTTTTATCTTGCATTTCCCATTGTTGACCCACCCCACGAGAACTGATCCGCAAAGAACTGTCTGCCAGTTTCTGCCACTTCTCTGCAGAATCTGACAGAACCAAAAGATCCCACGGAGCCTAGTATTCTTGATTGAGTGAACACTTACTGCTTTCCCAGCCAGAAGTGCAAATATCTTCAGCCTCTCCTCCTGGATGAAGGGGTCAGCCTTCATCTGGCTCCAGTCAGCAAGTTGCAGGTTTAGCAGCTCTCTGACCTGCTGACCTCCAGCAGCCTGAGCGAGCAGCAGGGCTAGCCTGTGATCCCCTGCAATTCACAAACTTCAGGTCAGCTCCCAGAGAACATCACTTATTGTTCGTCCCTATGTGCCCTGCAGAAGGTGGTGGTGAATTGATTTCTTCAACTGCTGCAGTCTATATGCTGTAGATAGACCCACAATGCCCTTAGGGAGGCAATTCCAGGATTTTGACTCAATGACACTGAAGGAACGATGATATATTTCTAAGTCAGGATGGTGAGTACCTTGGAGAGGAACTTACAGGGGTGGCGTTCCCATGTATCTGCTGCCCATGTCCTTCTAGATGGAGGTGGTTGTTGGTTTGAAAGGGTTCTATTGGAGGATCTTTGGTGAATTTCTGCAATGCATCTTGTAAGTGGTGCATACTGCTGCTACTGAGTATCAGTGGAGGAAGATGTGGATATTTATGGATGCGGTACCAATCAAGAGGGCTGCTTTGTCCTGGATGGGGTCAAGTTTCTTGAGTGCTGTTGGGACTGCACTCATCCAGACAAGTGGGGAGTATTCCATCACACTCCTGACTTGTGCCTTGAAGATGGTGGGACAGACTTTGGGAAGTCAGGACGTGAGTGGATAGTCAGAGACTTTTTCCCAGGGCAGAAATGACTTTTACGAGGGGGCATAATTTTAAGGTGATTGGAGGAAGGTACAGGGGAGATGTCAGAGGTAGGTTCTTCACACAGAGAGAGGTGGGTGTGGGGAATGCACTACCGGCAGTGGTAGTGGAGTCAGATACTTGAGACTTTTAAGCGACTCTTGGATAGGCACATGGAGGATAGTAAAATGTAGGGTATGCAGGGTAGATTGATCTTAGTAGGATAATAGGTCAGCACAACATCGTGGGCCGAAGGGCCTGTACTATGCTGTACTGTTCCATATTCTCTGTATGTTCTATGTTATGCAAAGTTAAGGGATTTGAGCCAAAGGCGGGTGTGGAGTTAGGCCATGGATAAGCCACCATCTTATTGAATGGTGGAACAAGCTCAAGAGTCTGAACAGCCTACTCCTGCAATCCCACTATAATTTTCTACGTACATTTATCATCTCCTTTCTGAAGATTCCAGTACCTTCCATATGACCGATATTAGACTATCACTTCTGTAAACGTAACCAAAACTCGGAAGGAATATGGGGGCGCTGGTGGGTATATGGAGTCAGACTGCAGACAGCCGTAAAAGGTGGAACAGGCTTGTGGGACTAAATAGTCTATCCTCCTGGTCCAACTTTGAACTCCTCCTTGGAGCTGGAAATCAGCTCCGTTGGGGGTTGGTGGTTTTAAAATCCCAGAGCATGTCAACCTCAGCTCACCACACCAACCAAGGCCAGCAACAACTGAAACCACCGGTCAATACTTG
The DNA here is from genome assembly GCF_021869965.1 of Rhincodon typus. NCBI lineage: Eukaryota > Metazoa > Chordata > Chondrichthyes > Orectolobiformes > Rhincodontidae > Rhincodon > Rhincodon typus. Next base: position 1,851,317 of record NC_063337.1, on the reverse strand, counting down.
AGGCACTATTACCCGACTGCTGTGCAAGTTTGCATGCCTCGCTGATTCTCTTCCCGGTGAGATAGCTGAAGACAGCATCGACGTGACTCTTGTGACAAGACACAGCCACCTCCTCCTCAATCCTCTCCTCCGCAGTCCGAGACAGCCAATGGGAGAATGCTTTCCTGCGCTCCAGCTGCTGGATGTATGGACTTGGCTCAGAAAAGGCAGCTTCCAGCTCCTTTAAGTTACCCCAGATAGCCTCACACAGCGTCCATGCTAACGACCAGCTTCTCACAATACCTGCAACACATTCACATGGTGTCTCTTTTCAGTTAATCCATTTACATGGATTTGCAGACCATCCACCCAGAGAATTAAACATCACACAGTGAGGGAGGTTCTTCTATCAAAACTTCCTCAGTGAATTCAAAACTAAATGTTAAGCTCAGCTTGGCAATAATAAGAACTGCCGATGCTGGAGTAGGAGTCAACTCAGCGTGGAGCTGGAGGAACACAGCAGGTCGGGCAGAATCAGAGGAGCAGGAAAGTCGACTTTTCGGGTCGGGACCCTTCAACAAGGAAACGTCAACATTCCTGCTCCTCTGATGCTGCCTGGCCTGCTGAGTTCCCCCAGCTCCACACTGGGTTAAACTCAGCTTAGTCCCCAGGTACCCCCTTCCCTTCTATCTCCTGATTCTCAGCTATTTTGGGGATGTTGGTTACATCCTCTATAGTGAAGACCTCTAGAATGAATAATTAAAATTAGGATGTGCAAGAGACTGAAATCAGGAGTGCAGAGACCTCAGAGGGTAGTGGGAAAAAGATAGAAAGGGGGAGGCCCTGGACAAATTTAAAAGTGAAGATGGAAACTTAAAAATGGAGGGGAGATTCCACAGTGGTTTCACCCTTCAATTACCTTCTGTCTCTTCACTCCTGTCTTCAACTTCTTGGATCCAAGCTGCATACTCGTGCAGCGCTTCCACCCCCTGCTCAGGTTCAGCAAATGGACAGTCATCCTCTGTACCCACGTGGCTGTGGCGCAGAGCGATCTCCAGCTGCTCCGTATACAGAGACAAATCCTGTCTCACTCCCTCGTCCTTCAACATCACCTTCTCCACATGCACCTTGAAAGGAAGCTCTGAAACACTATAGAATCAAAGCACAGTGACAATTCAAACCTCGGCCCGTGCGTTTCCTCAATATAATGCTATGTTTACTGCAACACTGCCATGTTGGAGAGCACGAGGTTCAAGCCACATACTGATGCCAGCTTCTCCAAGTTGATGCAAGTTACTTTACAAAGTGATTATAGTATCTTATCGACATAAACTACGGGAAGCGAGGGAAGAGACTGCTGCCGTTTTGGCAATTATCTTTCTGTCCTCACTGTCCACTGGAGCAGTTCCAGATGATTGGAGGGTGGCAAATGTCATTCCCTTTTAAGGGAATGAGGGTAATCCTAGGAATTACAGACCAATCAGTCTTACTTCTGTGTTGGGTAAATTATTGGAGAGGATTTGGAGAGATAGTAGTTATGATTATTTGGAAAAGCACAGTTTGATTAGAAATAGTCAGCGTGGCTTTGAGGGGGGCAGGTCATGCCTCAAGCCTTATTGAATTCTTTGAGCATGTGACAAAAAACACTGATGAACATCGAGCAGTGGATGTAGTGTATATGGATTTTAGCAAGGCATTTTATTAGGTTCCCCATGGTAGGCTCATTCAGAAAGTAAGGAGGCATGGGATTCAGGGAAATTTGGCTGTCTGGATACAAAACTGGCTGTCAAATAGAAGACAGAGGGTGGTAGTAGATGGAAAGTATTCAGCCTGGAGCTCGGTGACCGCAGGGATCTGTTCTGGGACCTCTGCTCTTTGTGATCTTTATAAATGACTTGGATGAGGAAGTGGAAGGGTGGGTTAACAAATTTGCCGATGACATGAAGGTTGGAGGAGTTGTGGACAGCGTGGAGGGCTGTTGTAAGTTACAATGGGGCACTGACAGGACGCAGAACTGGGCAAAGAAGTGGCAGATGGAATTCAACCCAGAAAAGTGTGAAGTGATTCATTTTGGAAGGTCAAATTTGAATGCAGAATACAGGGTTAATGGCAGGATTCTTGGCAGTGTGGAGGAAGAGGGATCTTGGGGTCCACGTACACAGATCCCTCAAAGTTGCTACCCAAGTTGATAGGGTTGTTAAGAAGGTGTATGGTATGTTGGCTTTCATTGGTAGGGGAATTGAGTTTAAGGGCTGTGAGGTTATACCGCAGCTCCATAAAATTCTGGTTAGACTACACTTGGAATAGTGTGTTCAGTTCTGGTCGCCTCATTATAAGAAAGATGTGGGAGCTTTAGAGAGGGTGCAGAGGAGATTTACTAGGATGCTGCCTGGACTGGAGGGCAGGTCTTATGAGGAAAGGTTGAGGGAGCTAGGGCTTTATTCATTGGAGCGAAGAAGGATGAGAGGCATAGACAGCCAGGGACATTTCCCCAGGGCAGAAATGACTATTACAAGGGGGCATAATTTTAAGGTGACTGGAGAAAGATATGGGGAGATGTCAGAGGTACGTTCTTTACACAGAGTGGTGGGTGTGTGGAATGCGCTGCTGGCAGTGGTAGTGGAGTCAGATACTTTAGGGACATTTAAGTGACTCTTGGATAGGCACATGGATGACAATAAAATGAAGGGTATGCAGGGTAGTTTGATCTTAGAGTCGGATAGTAGGTCGGCACAACATTGTGGGCCGAAAGGCCTGTACTGTTCTATGTTCTATGAACAAAGTAGGAGAGGACTGCCAGTTGTGAGAAGAAGTCTGTTTGTGTTGTAAATTCTATGCAATATGTAGTGTGGATATTAAGTGATCAGGCACTGTCCTCCCATTCAGAAGACAGTGCCTACTCAAAGGAAGATATGATTAACTGCGCTATGGCACTTTGGTTTGTGTGCAGCCAATTGCAGGCACATAGGAGGAAGTGTAAAGAGATCATGAAAAGGCTTCCCCCTCAACGCCACTCATTCTGTTCTTAGGATTTGGATGATGCTGCCAAACAGTGATGTGTAATCTCTGAATTCATCAAGTGTCAGTCACATTATGGGACAGGAGTCACTTGCTGGCCAAACTGGGTAGAGTTGCAACTTCTCCATACTGATTTTAAATCAATCAACTTTCCACAGTTTTAATTTTCAAACTTTGTAGATGTCAACTGATGAATGACCAGATTCAATGAAATTTCATAACTTAAGATAATTGGAGTTTAACTCTGTTCCTTTGCAGCTAGTCTACATTTTTAGAAAAAAAAGCACTGCAGAGAAACAGAAAGATGTTCTTGGTAGTTGGGAGAGGGAGCATGAGTGTTTTATCACTTACTGAGAACACAAAGAAAAAGAAAGAAAGTGAGCGAGCAAGACAGACAGGCAGGTAATGCACGAGAAACAATCCAGGAAGGGAAGAAATGGTCTCTATTAGGCCTCTTGCCAGTGCTTCCTTGCTGTGCTGTGGGAATGTTGGCCTGGATACTGCGCAGGTGTTTGTGATGAGGCCCTGCAGCCTCTGATTCAGTTCGTGACAAGATGATTAAAGGAGCCGTAGCTAACACTGGGCAGGGCCAGACTCTTGCACTGGTGAAGGGACAATGTCTGGTAGGCAACAGACAGGAACTCTGAGAACTAAGTTCAAACTGTCCTTGGCAGCTATAAGGCAGCCCATACACTACCTTCTCGATCCGTGGCTCATGTGGAGAGGCATTACATGCTTCCCAACTCTTGAGTCTGTGTTAAAGCAGCTAATATCACCATATATAGTTCTTGCTCAACATAAATGACCATCAACAAAAATTACTTGTACAGGGTACAGAGGAGGAAAATGGCCACAGTGATACAGGGGATGAAGGGGTTCATTATTTGGACAGACTGGGTAATCTGGAGTTGCTCCCCAAGCATGGGTAAAGGAAGACTGAACCTTGCTAAAGCTAAGCAAGGCACAAACTACAGTTGGAATGCTGTGAACAGTTTTAGGTTCCTTATCAAAAGGAAAGATAAGGCATTGGGGCAGTCCAGAGAAGGTTCACTGGGTTGACACCAGGTATGAAGGGTGGTAGAGGCTAAACCTGTACAACACTGTAGTAGTATACAGATGTGCACTTGTGATGCTAAGGCATAAAAGGCTATGAGCCAAGTGCTGGAAAATGGGATTAGAACAGTTAGGTGCTTGCTTTTGATCAGCAGAGACACAATGGGCCTTTTTGTGCACTGTAGACCTTGACAACTCTGATGCAGCAAGTGTCAGAAAGCTTCATCTTGACCTTTACTTGATTGTACCTCCTTTACAAGAGACCACGTCAAGTTTTGCCTTTCCTTCTCTGCTTCCACCTTTGCTGTAGACCTTGATAAATCTGATCAGGCAGCACAACTGCTGGCATTTCTGTAGCATCTTGAACATAGTCATACAAACTGACACTAATCAGCTATCAGCTCAAGTGATGGGTTTCAAACGGAGAATCTTCGAGGAGAAGGATAACATTAAGGGAGAAAATTCCAGAGTTTAAAGCCTAGGAAACTGAAGGCACAGCTGCATTTGGCAAAACAAAAGTATTTATTGGGCAGACAAGCAAAACAGATGGAATTGAACGAATGCAAAGCTGTAGGGGTTTTTCGCCCAAAAAAAAAGGCAAGCATGTCATTACTGATTGTACAGCTGGCTACCACAGTTCAAGTGAATATTGAAATTGTTTTGGGGTGGCACAGTGTCCCAGTTAGCACTGCTGCCTCACAGCGCCAGGGACCAGAGTTCTATTCCCGCCTTGGGCGACCGTCTGTGTGGGGTTCGCACATTCTCCCCGTGTTGGCGTGGGTTTCCGGTCTTCTCCCACAGTCTAAAAAGATGTGCGGGTTAGGTGGATTGGCCATACTAAATTGCCTAGTGGTGTTCAGGGGTGTGCAGGCTAGGTGGGATAGCCATGGGAAATGTCGGGTTACAGGGATAGGGAAGGGAGGATGGGATGCTCTTCAGAGCTTAGATGGGCCAAATGGCCTGCTTCCACACTGTAACGATTCTATGATTCTATTATATGACACTTCACACACCCAGATTCACAGCCTAATCTCAGTAATGTACAGTACTCACTGTTTGATCTTTGCTGGTTTTGGAAAGAAGTTACACTCCACATCGCATGGGTCAGTATCACATTCTGTCACATGACTCAGCAGCTCCCCACTGTGGCAGAGTGTGCAGTTGGGTGCCCAGCCCACTCGGAACGAGCGACCAGCAAAAAGGGCCATATCCATCAGAAGCTTCCCTTTGCCGTTGGTAACCGACTGCTCCATTGGCACCAGTCTCTGGTGTCGCCTAATTCCCACAGTCTTCAGCTGCAACTCTGGCAGCTGGGTGGGCACAGTGAACACAGAGGGCAGCTGGCCTGCCACTGGCCAGGGATGATGGGGCGGTGAGCGACGAATCTCCAGAGTGGTCGGAGCGTGGTACTGCCTCGACTCCTGATGGACACTGAAAGGCAGGAGCTTTTTGACAAAGGAGCAATTAAACATACCTCCACCTGGAACAAAGTCAACGAGAAATATTCCGTCTCAGTCACCTTCTGGACAATGATACACACATCAGGGCAATGGTTACAGTGTGGTCCTAACAACCCCAAAGATACAACTTAATTTTTGTTTAGTCATGAAATTTAATAACAACATGAAATGTGCTAGTTTGCCATGAAGTCTTAACTGCTTTACTGTTTTGTTTTTTTTTATAAAATCGATCCATAGTTACAGTATGGGTTCAGTTAAAGCACCCACTACATGGCCCCCATCGTTGAAAGAACTTTTCTGGTGAACCATACCATAAAACCAGGCACCTTGAACAAGAGCAGGGAAAGTCTCTGTCGTTAGTTCTGCTTAATTGTTGGTTGTACAAACTCATCACAAGACCATCACTTACCTGAGCTTTTTGATCTTTCACCATGCCTTAGTAAGATCTGTCGTGGTAATGTTCGCAGGCAATGTTCTTCATTTGTCAAATGTTTAAAGTGCTGATTTTGAATTCTATCTACTTCCTCATCTTCACTAAACAGCGAGGCCTTCATTACCTGGAGAGGCAGAGAAGGGGGAAAAAAAAATCCAGCTTGGATTGTTGATTCTGAGCACCGGTTGAATACCTTCAAAAGTTCCAATTAGTATGCTGGCACAGTGGACTTGTAATCCAAGGAACAGATCTCCAAAGTCCACCAGGGCTGTTTGCAAATTTGACATTTTTATTGAAAAATTAAATAAAAATTTGGGATCATTAAAAGTGGCAATGAGGTGAAGGGTGTGGGGATGTGCTGGGGGTGGAGGGGACAGCATGGGCTGGGGAGGAAGGAAAAGATTGGGTTCTTTTGGGCAATGGGACAATTGGGGGACCACCACTGAGTTATCATCATGTGTCAGAAATGCTGAAGCCAGATCCTGATTCAGCCACGACATGGATTTAAGAATCAGAGTCAGAGGTCAACACCACTGAAAAAGGCCCTTCAGCCCATCAAGTCTACACCAGTCAAAAAACAAGCACCTTGCTATTTGAATCCCATCTCCCAGCACGAGGTCCATAAGCCTTAGCATTGCAAATGTACATCTAAATGCTGTGAGGGTTTCTGCCTTTCCCACTCTTGCAGGCAGTGAGTTCCAGATTCCCACCACCATCTCACATCCCCTTACATTAAATCTATGCCTCCCTGTCACTGATACTTTCAAAGGGAAAAGTTTCTTCCCATCTACATCCTCAATTTTATACGGCATAATCATGACCCCTTTCAGTCTCCTCTGTATCTTCTCCACTGCTATCACATCCTTCCTATAATGTGGTTTCCAGAACTGCACACAATGCTCAAGCTGTGGCCTAACCAACATTTTATACAGTTCCAGCATCACCTTTCGGCTTTAGTAGTTGATGCATAAAGTTTAAGAGCAAAGTATCCCATACACTTTCTGATCCACTTTATCTACCTGTCCTGATACCTTAGGGGATTAGTGTCCACACACACAAGGTCCCCCGATTCTGAGTGCTTCCCAGGGTCCTACCATTCAGCATGTATTCCCCTGCCTTTTCTCCAAGCAATATTACTAGAATCGAAGGAGGAACAAACTTCTTCTGACCTTGCGTAATGACGTAGGAAGGTCATTAAGTGTCAGCCCGCAACCCTGTCCTGGTAGGCAAATTAGTAACAGAGCAGGGAACAGACTCAAGTGGGGTGACAGCCCATGCTACCTTGATACCTGGTCAAAGAGTTCAGCTGTTATCTGCTTCTGCCTGCATAGCTGTACCAGAATCCCCCATGGTTACCACAGCGAAGAATGCCAGGCTCCAGCACTATGTGCCATTCACAAAGAGCTCATTACCTGAAGAGAGTGCGGGTTGATGCCCAAGCTGGATGCGATGTTACTGGAGGCCGACACAGGGTCCTGGTCCTCACTGATGTCCTCATCCAGGAAACTGTCCGGCATGGGCTCTTGGGTGATGTCAGCCATGTCACTATCAAGCTCGTTCACACGCCCCACCTGCTGCATCAATGGGCTCTATTGGAAAGTTCAGCTCTGTTAGATCACCGAGAACAGTACTGGTTCACAGTGCAGGCTCAATGAGTAGATTATTAAGCACAGCAAAGATGTGCGCTATTCAATGTCCAAAGATTGAGGAAGCTAACAATTAGAGGTTTAATCATGCATTTTTTACAAGAAAAAATATTTCCTGTAACTTGATGGGTCACTCCACATTTGCACGAGTTCCCTTCACAACCTTTCAAAGTGCTTACATATCAAAATGCTCGCAAATGTCACAAACAATGAAAGATCCCCATATTGAGAAATGCAAAAACCATTAACTACTTTGTCAATAATATTGGTTATTGGATAAACATAGGCCCCACACATTCGAGAGGTGTCCCCATACCCCACTTTGGATAGCACCCTCTGACCCATACAGGCAGATGGGAAAATCAAACAGAGCCTTAGTCTAACTCACTCAAGCAGTGCATTGTGCCGAAAAGTCAGCCCTGCAGGCTCAGGTCTCTGCAGTGGGACTTGAACCCACAACTTTATGACTTGAAAGGCCAGTGCACTAACCACCAAGCAATGGCTGATGGCTGAAGCACAGCTTTTTATTGCCTGGACTGTCATAATCCACACTGTATTGTTGAACTTGCATTCCTCAAATTGAGAATCTAACACAGGTGGTGTTTAAAACAACACCGGAATCTAATGATGTCTCATTCTCCACCCCACTTCCTTAAAATCATAAATGTGGCTTCTCTTCAATGGTGGCAGGAGGGTGTCAATTGGAACTTTTAAAATGAGATTGCTGGAAGTCTGCTTGGTTGGGGTATCCATAGAGCAAAGAAAGGTCAACGTAGTTGCGAAGATGATCAGGTATGGGCTAGTTGAATGGGACAACATAGCAGACCAACAATGCTATTGTGGAGAGAAAGCTGGTGCTGGGAAGGAGGTGCACTTAGATGGGGATTTACCTCCAGCTGCAGAGTGGTGACTGGTTTGCAGACCTGTGCTGCCTGATCAGGAAGAGCCGCTGTTTTCATCTTCTTTGTTTCAGCTTTTGAAGGCAGCTCACTATCCTCCTCATCTGAATCCTGGAGCCCATACTTGGAGAAATGTGTTACCTGCAATGGGAAAATGCAGCAATCAAACGGTTAGCTCCAAGTGATGTAGCCTGAAGGCTGCCTCTGTCACTATGTAACAGCAGTCACTGGGAGATTCCAGTTTATGGCCATAGCAAGACTGAACTGCATGTCTGTAGTGCACTTAAAAGCCATGGCATCTCTGACTGCCAATCACAATTTCATAAGTGCAGTCACTGTTCCAATGTAGGAAACAGTGTAATGTACTCAGCATGGCAGCACGGAATACCCTTTACCCGAGGGTCAGTTGTGAGAAAACATACAATCGCAGAGATGGAACGCTTTCTCTGACACTGTGAATGTTGGGTAGAGAGCACCCCGTTCCACCAAGCCCTATGCTGCCTCAAACAATTTGTGCATTTTTGGGGGGAGGCAATGCAAAGTGGGCTATGTCGGTGAAGCGTCAGTAATCCAGAACACATGAAATTCCAGATTAAACAGCAGTGCAATGGGCTGTGTCTAATATTAAAGTTATACAAACAGTTTTTGGAGCAATGAAGGCTGTTATTAATTGGAGAATATCTGGGGCTTCAGAGTGCCATTTTACCTTTCCAGCTATTTAGGTCTCTCCGCCAGGTTTGTACCATAGACCAACCTACTCTACAAAAGCCAGTGAGATGGGAGAAAGGGATCAAGGGCAATAACAAAGGAAAGCTGGCACAAGGGCAAGGAGTGAGGAATTTTTAATTGAAACTCCTGCAGACAGCTGAAAACTAAAATATTCTCAGTTTGTAGCCTTAGTGAGATTCAAACCTGCTCCTGATTCAGTTCAACATGTGAACATGCTGACATTAGACTCACTGAGGCTCTCTCCGTGGTAGAGAGAAGAAAGAACCGAGGACAAAATGCAACAAGGTCAATACTTGCCTCAAAGACCCAGGAACCAGTCTCGGACCTATACTCCAGGAAGCGAGCGCCCTGCTTGCGCGATGAACTCTCCAGTCTCTCCTCAAAACCCATCTCCATCAGGCGTTCAGGTGACTTGATCAGACAGCGAGTGGTCTTGTCAGTAGGCCAGACTCCATCCAACGTTACCTCAGCTCGTCTTTGCAAAGAGAGAGGCAGTGGAGGAGCGGGTGGGAGAAGAGCGAGCATTTATAGTTATTATAGTGTTTGTCATGAAGCCCCTTTACAGCCAATGAAGTATGTTTAAATTGTAGTATTGCAAGATGAATAGTTCAAACACAAAGCATGGCTTTTGGCTAATGGAACCCATGTAACTTCACCCCAACAAAAGGCATCATTTGTAGAGAAAATTTCCTAAATTAATACTGAGAATATGGAACATCAGTTCCTATGGAGAAAGTGGAAGAACTGGGATTGTTCTCCTTATAGCAGAGGTGGTTAGGGGAGCTTTAATAGGAATGCAGAATTATGAAGGATTTCTCCCTTGCTATTATTTCCACTGGTGTGATGGGTAGTAACCAGTCGACAATTTTAGATGTATGATAAAACAGCCAAGGAAAACACTTTGTCACAAAACAGTTTTAGGATCTGGAACATGTTGGCTGAAAAGGTCAGTGGAAGCAAATTCAATGGAAAATTTCAAAAGGGACATGGATAAATACTTATCAGGCATTTTTCAGGCTGTTTGGAACAGGCACGTGAATAGGGGTATTGGGTAAGCTGTTACAAAAGAGCCAGCACAGGTACAATGGGCCAAATAGCCCCTTTCTGTTCTGTGTCACGGAACCTGGTGAGGCAGTCAAACAAGGAAAGAAATCAAAGGTTCAGGTGGAGGAGTTGGATTAAGTGAACATTGCAGACAACAGAAGAACACAAAACAGTGATTAAAATACATATACAAGGGCAATGAATATAAAAAAAAGCAAGGAAATCTTAAAATTAGGTCACAGTTCGAGCATCACATGCCTCTCTGGGCATCCTGCTGTAGAAATCCTATTGAGGACTAAAAGACAAGAAAAGGGAGCAGAGATCATTCAACAGCATCAGATCAGGAAGAAAGGAATAGGATTAAGAAGAAAGGATTAAGGAACGGGGAAAAGAAAGTCAAAGTTTAGCAAAGAGGTTAAGCAAACTGCTTGGCAAGTCAGTAACTGGGGACAGGTTAAATGCTGTTTCTACTTATACGATGCCTTTAACATGATAAAGTGTCCTGGGGGTTTAAAATTGACACTAAGCCACATTAGAAGATGAGGTCAGATGACTAAATACTAGGTTAAAATGTTCAGATTTAAGGAGTGTCTGAAAGACAGACAGATACCAGGAAGGTGAGCGGGGTGGGGGTGGGGATGGGGGAAAGAAGCTGAAGATTCGTTGCCAATTGTGGAGTGATTATGACTGGGTTTACAAAAGACCAGAATTACAACAGCACAGATATCATGGAAAGATGTACAGCTGGAAGAGGTTACAGACATAGCAAGGGTTGGGTTATGGAGAAATTTGAAAATAAGGTTGAAAACTGAACTGAAGTAGTGTTAAAATGTCAACTTTGTCTCTCTACAGATGCTGCTCGACCTGCTGGGTTTCTGCAGCATTCTGTTTTTGTTCCAAATTTCCAGCATCCACAATTGTCTTTAATTTGCTGAAATTGAAATGATGATATTGTTTGGCCGGGAGACGATGCAGCTTGAGACGAGTGCTGTTAGGGAATGGTACAAGTTAGGAAATGGACAGCAAGCTTTTGGAAGACCTCAAGTTTATGAAGAGTAGCACGACAGAGCCAGTGGCACATTGGACTGATCAAGCAGAGAGGCAACAAAGGCTTGAGAGATGTTCAGATGAGCTGCGTCAGGGTGAAATCAGGCAATGCCATGGATTTGGAAACAGGCAGTCTGGATGATGGTGTGGATAGTTTACTGGAAACTTATCTCGAGATTAAATAGGACCCTCAGGTTGCAAACAGTCTGGTTTAATCTCAGACTGTTGCCAGGAAGGGAAAGAAAAGTCATTAACTCAGGAACACAGCTTGGAGTGGGGATCAAAAACAAAGGGTTTAATCTTCCCAATATTTAATTGAAAATTATTTCTGTTACATCTGTACTGGATGAAGATAAGCAGTCAGAAAATTTAACAACAGCGGAGGAGCCAAGAGAAATGGTGGGGAGGTACAGCTGGATGTCATCAGCAAATGTGAAGACTAACACGTCATCTTTTGATGATGTCCCCAAGGAGGTGATCAGAATTAGGAGGGATTGATTCTGGAGAACAGCAGGAATAATGGTGCAAGAACAGGAACAGGAAAGTATTGAAAACAATTGTTTGGCTACAATTAGACAGATAAAAATGGACTAGGTGAATGTAATCCCCATTCAGCTGGACAATAATGCAGGGATGCTGGAAGAGGATAGTGTGATCCCTGCATCAAAAGATGCAGAGAAGTTGGAAAGCACAAGAAAGGACCATTGATCTTTATCTCAAAAGAGCTGCTTTGATAGTTAACTTTTTTTAATATTCAAGTAGAGGGCATTGCTGGTTTTATTGGCCATCTCTAACTGCCCAGAGTACAGTTAAGAGTCAACCACATTGCTGTGGGTCCAGAGTCATATGGTGACCAGACAGGTAAGGATGTCAGTTTCCTTCCCAAAGGACATTAGTGAAGCAGATGGGGTTTTCCAACAATTAGCAATGGTTTCATGGTCATCACTGCACTCTTATTTACAGACTTTTATTGAATTCAAATTCCACCATCTGTCATGGCGGGTTTCAAAGCTGGTTCCACAGAACATTACCTGGGTCTCTAGACTAACACTCCATCAATAACACCACTAGGCTGTCACATCCCAACTGTCACTGACGATGGTAACCTGACTACAGGGATTCAAACGTGGACTTCTGGGATTGGGAATCGGGTGGACGTTTTGGGTGAAACCACTCTACGTTCACTCGGGCATCAATTGATCTTGGGACCACTGTGCAGCTGCAATGCTGAGAATGGAATATAGCACTTCTGCTGGGACCTCACTCAAACTTCAGACAATTTGTGTCCTTGTGAATTTCAAACACCCGCATGCCCCAAGGTTTGGACAACCTTTGATCACATTAGCATTGCATGCGTCACTCCCAATGCAGCCATTCTGATTTGTACCTGTTCAGGCCCTCACCCACTGGGGGCTTTTTCTCATCATCCAGGTAGACGATCACCTCCTTCCTGCGGACATGCACAATCTCATCCAAATTCATGTTGGTGAGATTCACAACGCCAGGGAAGTATATAGAACCGTAACCTGGGTTTTAAAATAAGCAGGTTAACAGCAAATATCTGGCACGCACCACCCTGAGACCATGCTCCCTTATTACCCCACCAGATAGCCTCCTCTCACCCTGCCCTCCTCTTTAATCCCTTACACCTTGCAGAAAGGTTACATTTTACACTCCTGGTAAACAGATTTTACCAGCTTTCCCAAAACTGAAAAACACAGTGAACAAGTTTGCAAAGAAAGGGGAAGTGACTGAATAACAGTTCATTACAATCGGATCTGTATTTTGGTTCATTCCGTAGAACGGGTGTGTCACTGGCAAAGCATGCACTTACTGTTCATCCCTAGCCATCTTTGACAGGTATTGGTGAGTTGTCTTCATCATAAGACATAAGATCATAATTAGGTCATTTGGCCCATCAAGTCTGTCCTGCTTGATATGTGCCTGATGTTTCTCAACCCCATCCTCCTGCCTTCTCCCCTTACTAGTCAAAAACCCAGCTTGGTCTTAAATACAGTGACCTGGCCTCCACAGCAGTGAGTTCCACAGGTTAACCACAGTCTGCGTGAAGAAATTCCTTAATCTAAAAGGGGTGTCCTTTCACTGAGGCGGAGCCTTCTGGTCCTAATCTCTCCTACTGGTGGAAACATTTACTCCACATGCACTCTATCCAGGCCTCTCAGTATTCTGTAAGTTTCAATCAGATCCCCCTCTCAATCTTCTAAACTCCATCAAGCATAGACTCAAGAGTCCTCAACTACTCCTCAAATAAGCCATTGATTGACAGGATCATTCTCTTAAACCTCCTCAGGACCCCCTCCATATAGAGTCCGAAACTGCTTTCAATATTCCAAATGTAGTCTGACCAAAGCTTTTAACAGCCTCAATAATACACCTCTTCCCTTGTATTCTAGCCTTCTTGAAATCAATGCTAACACCGCATTTGCCTTCCTAACGGCCAACTAAACCTGCATGATAACCCTAACAGAATCCTGAACTGGGACTCCAGTCACTGTGCTTCAGATTTCTGAAGCCTTTCTCCATTTAGAAAATAGCTTACACATCTATTCTTCCTACCAAAGTGCATAAACTCACATCTTCCCACACTGTATTCCATCTGCCACTCCTTTGCCCACTCTCCCACCCTAAACAAGTCTTTCTGCAGCCTCCCCACTTCCTCAACACTATCTGTCCCTCAACCTATCATTGTGTTATCTGCAAACTTAGCAACAATGCCCTCAGTTCCTTCGCCCAGATCTTTATATACAATGTGAATAGTTGGGGTCCCATAATGGACCCCTTCACAAGTCCACTAGTCACTGGCTGCCATCTCAAAAAAGACCCCTTGTCCTTACTCTCTGCTTTCTGCTAGTCTGCCAATCCTCTAGCCATGCCAGTACCCTGGCCCTTAACAGCATGGGCTCTTATCTTATTTAGGAGTCTCCTATGCAGCACCTTGTTGTGCCTTCTGGCAATCCAAACAAATCACGTACAAACAAATCTCGTTATCTCCTCAAAGAATTCTAACAGATTTGTCAGGCGTGACCTCCCCTTGATGAAGCCGTGCTGACTCTGCCCTATTTTGTCATCCACTTCCAAGTGCACTGCAATCCCATTCTTAAAAAATGAACTCTAAAATCTTACTAACAACTGAGATCAGGCGAGCAGGGCTATAGTTTGTCTTCTGACTCCCTCCCTTCTCAAGCAGGGGTGTTACACCAGCCATTTGAGTCCTTTAGCAATCACTAGAGTCAAGGAGGGTGCTATAAAAAAAAAATCACAGCCAAAGCCGCCACAATTTCCATAATTGTCTCCTTCAGAACTCTAGGGCGTAGTCCATCCGGTCCAGGTGATTTATCCACCTTCAGACCTTTCAGCTTCCCCAGTACCTTCTCCTCAGTGATAGCTGCTACACCCATCTCTATGCCTTGACTCTCTTGAAGTTCTGGCAATGCTTTTTTCTGCTGTGAAAACTGATACAAAGTACCTGCCTATTCAGCTCCTGTGCCATTTCTTTGTTCCCCATTACTGCCTCTCCAGCCTCATTTTCCAGTGGTCCAATATCCACTCTTGCCTCCCACCATTTAGGTATCTAAAAAAAATTTACAATCTTCTTTTTTATTGCTAGGTAGCTTACTCTCATTTCATTTTCTCCCCCCTTATTACTTTTCCAGTTGTCCACTGGAATTTTTAAATGCTTCCCAACCCTTTGGCTTCCCACTAATCTTTAATGCAACATACGCCTTTTCTTTTGCTTTTATGCTGTCCCTGACTTTCCTTGGTTTCTGCATCCTCCCCTTGGTATCTTTCTTTTTCCTTGGGATGGATTTCTGCTGTACCTCCTGAATTACCCCAAGAAACTCTTACCATTGCTGCTCCACGGTCTTCCCTGCTAGACTCCTCTTCCAATCACCGCTGTCCAGTTCCTCCCTCATTTCTTTGTAGTTCCCTTTACTCAATTGTAATATCATTACATCTGATCCCTGCTTCTCCCTCTCAAACTGGAGGGTGAGTCTTAGAGACCTGACATTACTTGCATGACATTACTTGTCACTTATCGGCCCATCTAGATGTTATGCAGGTTTTGCTGCCTGCCCATTAAAAGGTATTAGACTCTGTGCAGACTATTAACAGCCTCAATTTGCCAAGTCACCCTCACCCCAGTTGTATCACTTGTTGAGCACTCACCTTTGCGGCCAATGGTAAAGTTCTCCACGATACATTCTCCGTTCTCATTCACTTGTTGGGCCAGTTCGTCCATGGAAGGGATGGTGTAGTAACCGACTCGAGTCAGCACTATGCCTAAAACAGATTGCACTCCAACGTCAGTGCAGTTTGGATAAATACAACAAAAAAGCAAGCATTGTATCATATCATCAGGGCTACAGGGGAAAAACAAACACCTGGACTAGCACTAATCACAAGTAGGCTCACAGAATCCCAGGTTAGCTATGATTTGCGTGGCCGTGGGGAGTCTGAATTCCATGTTTACTTAGGTTTTCTGAGGCTGCAGCCAATGTCCTACTATTTGAAGGGTTGTACTAAGTTGTACTTCAGCCCCACACTCTGACCTTTGGCCATGTGGGGCGAAAGTACATTAGAAACCTTCCTCATTAGGCTGCTACTGGCCCTGCCTAAAGTTGTAATTGACACATCCAGGCTGCTGAGTGGGTCACATCGTCCAACTGCCTGCCCCACTTTCGCGGTTATGAAAGGGCCCATTCAGTCCACTTTCTCTCCTTCAGCTGAAGGAAGAAGTCACCTATTCTAACCCCATCTTCCAGCATATAGGTCATACCTTGCAGGTTAAAAGCCTTCAGGTGTGAATGAGCGGAGGGCTTCTGCCTCAACCTCCAAACTGGGCAATGAAGTCTCGATTTTTCTCAAGTCACCTTTAAGCTATCAACCACCTTAAACCTGGGCCCCTGACCATTGGTCTCTCTGCTTAGAAGAAATCCATCTCTACTGTGCATCCACCCAAGCCACTCAATTTTAAACACCTTTAAGTCACCCTTCAGCTTCCCCTATACTAAAGAAAACAAAACAATCTTATCTTTCTTCACAGCTATCATTTCACAGCCCTGGTGACACTGTTGTAAATCCCCTCTGTACTCTCCAGAACAATTACATTCTTGTTATAAAGGTGGTGCCTAGAACAGTCACAAAACTCCAATCTTGGTCTAACCAATGTGTCTGAAGGTTCCAGCATTGCATGCCTCTTGGGTATTCAACACCTTGTCCAGTGAAGGAAAGCATCCTGTATGTCTTTCTAAATACCTTATCCACCTATCCAAGCACCTTCACAGCTGTGGAGGTCTGCCCCCAGAGGAGGTATGCAGTGGTTATTGGTGGGTTTGAGCTGCTTGCTACATGTCCAGTGGGTGTCACAGGACTGGAAATCTTTAGCAGTCCCCAAGACAGGTGCTAATTTTGATAAATTTCCTTTGTTTTTTGTTACAGTGCCCTTAAGGGGTTAATCATTTGATGACTGCTACAAACAGTACTAAGCCCCTTATTGAAACAGTGTCTAAATTCTGAATCCAATACAATCCTTCATCAGGTGGCCTTCTGGAGACAAACTGGAGTTGATCGCCAGTTCACAGCTAAATTTAACATTAGCCATATTACACACAGGACAGATAGAGCAAAAACAACTTTCAAAACAAAAATTAGTGAGACTTTTTTTTATTACAACGGTCTAATAACACTATTACTTAATGCCAGATCCCTCTCGTTAAATGAATTCCTTTTACAAACTGCCATGTTGAGATTTCAAATCCCAATTTTTGATTATCAGACCAGGTTTCTGTAATACTAGGCCGGTAACATAACCACTGTTCTAGCTAGGGCTCAAAACCAGCCAGGGGAAATTTAACATCTGGTCAAGACAACAGACAAATGGGATCAAAGGTTATGGGGAGAAAGCAGGATTAGGCTATCGAATTAGACGATCAGCCACGATTGTGACGAATGGTGGAGCAGGCTCGAAGGGCCGAATGGCCTCCTCCTACCCCTATCTTCTACGTTTCCTGCCTTTTCCCTATAACCCTTGATACCTTTTCTAAGGAAAAAAAAAAGTCTCTCTATCTCCAACCTGAATATACTTAATGACACATATCACACTATTGTGGAGACTAATTCCACAGCATGGTCAGTGTACTGGCTCAGCAGTTAGCACTGCTGCCTCACAGCACCAGGGATGGGTTTGATTCCAGACTCAGGCAATTGTCTGTGTGCAGTTTGCACATTCTCTCTGTATCTACATGGGTTTCTGCGGGGTGCTTCGGTTTCCCCCACAGTCCAAAGATGTGCAGGTTAGGTGGACTGGACATGCTAAATTCCCCATTGTGTCCAGGGATATGCAAGCTAGGTGGGTTAGCCATGGGAAGTATGGTTTTATGGGGATAGGATTGAGGATGTGGGGCTCTCGGGATGCTCTTGAGGGTTGGTGCAGACTTGATGGGCTGAATGGCCTCTTTTCATGCTGTATGGATCCTACGATTTTTCTATACAAGATTCACTACCCTTGGAAGTTCATAATAACAGAGAGCAGCTCGAACCCCTTCACAAATTCTTCATCTCTATCTTAACAGGGCAATCCTTACTAAAAGAATCCCTAGTGTGGAAACAGGCCATTTAGCCCTACTGCACCCACACTGGACCCATCTCCCTACCCTATCCTTGTAACCCTGCATTTCCCATGGCTACTCTACCTAGCATGCACATCCCCAAGCACTATGGGCAACTTAGCACTGTCAATCCAAGGACTGTGGGAGGAAACCAGAGCACCCAGAGAAAACCCACGCAGAGAACACACAAACTGCACACCCGAAGGTGGCATCGAACCTGGGTTCCTGGTGGTGAGGCAGCACTGCTAATCCACTGTGCCACCCCATCCTAGACTCTCCCATTAATAGAGTCTCATCAACATTTACCCTGCCATTCCCCCTAAGAATCTTATACGTTTAAAAGCAAATGTCACAAGCAAATTCCTAGATCTAATTGCAAATACTAGCTAGACAACTATAAAAGATAACTCCTTAGCCTACAGTGGGGCTCACCTGCTGGATGAGGCGGCAAATTATCATTGATCTCAGACTCCCTCTCCTCATTCAGGGACCCATCGATGTAGCATGGATCTTCACTGGTCCCTTCCAATGTGCCATTTCGCAGGTTGTTCCTTAAGTTCATCTCAGTGATGGTATCATCCATGGCAGAGTTCTGGTGTCTATTGCTGTTTACTCCCTCGGGTGTCTGTGGGATTGGTTTGACTATGGTGTTGGTGTAGCATTTATTCACCTGCTGGTCATCATCCTCTCTCTCCAACCTGCATTCTGGCTCACTGTGAGGAGGAACCAAGACACTAATTAATTGCAGCATTCATTTATGACAAAGATGGAGATTGTAGACAGCACACAAAGGGGTCTTGATATCAGGAATGGCTCCAGAGGTTTTTCTGAATGAAATTTGAGATTCAGATTGAGAAATCAACAAGAAAAAGTCTTGACTTACTGGACATCTCTATTCCAATTACCCAGCACATGTATAATTCCATGGTGAAGCTGACATTGTGCTCTCCACGAAAAGTACAGCTAGGTGTCAGAGGTGAGATGATGGGAGATAGGGTGAGAGGCTGGCGAAGGAAGAAAAGAATTCACAATAGCAACTGAGAAGGGGAGTTAAATAAATGCTTGAGAAAGGAAAAGTTTGCAGGATTATGGGAAAAGAGCAGCGAAGTGGCATTGATTGTACAAGTATTTCCAAACATTTGGAAAAGTATAGTCCACTATTCTATAATTCCTCCCACTCTTCTCATTAGTTGAATATAAATGGAAGGCTATTTTGCAGGACCACGCTTGGTAGTTTGGGTGACTTTAACCTTCATATAGATTGAGAAAATCAAACTGACCGAGATAGCCACGTGAAGAAATCCAGAGTACATTTTTTGCTACTTATAGGATGTGGGTGTTGCTGGTTGGGCCAGAATTTGTTCCCACCCACAAGTGCCTTTGAGAAGGTGGCACTGAGTTGCTTTCTTGAACCATTGCAGTCCATTTACTATAGCTAGACCCACAATGCTGTAATGGAAGGAATGCCAGGATCTTGTATTAGTTTCATTACAGGACTGATTACTAACAGAAGACAAAGTTAGATATGGGGAGAATTTTCAAAATAGCAACCTTTTAGTAGTTGAGTACCAGTGGGATCAGTGTTAGGGTCACAATTATTTACAATATAAATTAATGTCTTGGACGAGGAAAGAAAATGTATTGTGGCCAAGTTTGCAGATGAAATAAAAACAGGCAGGAAGGCAAGTGATGAGGAAGACATGAGGCGTCTTCAAAGGGATACAGACAGGTTAAGCGACTAGGTAAAGACTTGGCAGATGAAATATAAAGTGGGAAAAATGCGAGATTATGTACTCTGGCAGAAAGAATACAAGAGCATTTTTTTTGAAATGGAGAAAGACTGCAGAAAGCTACACCACAGACAGTTTTGAGGTCCTCATGTATAAATCATTAAAAGCTAGTATCCAAGTTCAGCAGGTAATAGGGAAGGCAAATGGAATGTTGGCCTTGATTTCAAAAGGAAGAGAGTATAAAATTAGGCAAAATGTTGCTAAAACTATAAGACACTAGTGAGACCACACCTAGAATACTGTGATCAGCTTGGGTCCCCTTATCCAAGGGAAGATGCACTTCTATTGGAAGCAGTCCTGAGAAGGTTCACTAGACTGATACCAGGCACGAAAGGATTGTCTTACGAGTTGAGGTTATGAGCACAAGTAGGCCACACAGCCCTCTGAGTCTGCTCTGCCATTCTATAATATCACGGCAGATCAGATTTTTACCTCAACTCCACATTCTTGCATATTGCTGATAATCTTTCATAATCAAGAATATATACCTCTTCTTTAAAAATTCGGCATTCACTACCTTTTGAGGAGTGGAATTCCAAACAAACAGTCTCAATCCTCAGACAGAAAGAGATGGAGTAAGTCGAGTCTGTACTCAAAATTTAGAAGGATGAGAGGCGACCTTATAAAAACATACAAGATATTTAGGGGCTTGATAGAGTAGATGCAGAAAGATTGTTTCCCCTTGTGGGAGACTCTAGGGGCAGAGGACATCACTCAGAACAAAAAGCCTTTGTCTCAGAGGGTTGTGTATCTGTGGAATTCTTTACTGCAGAGGGCAGTCAAGACTGGGTCATTAAGCATGTTTAAGACTGACAGACTGATTTTTAATCAGTAGGGGAATTGAATGGAGATCAGGATTATCAGATCTTCCATCATCTCTTCGAATGGCAGAGCAGACTAGATGGGCTGAATGGCCTACGTCTGCACCTGTGTCTTATGATCTTATTGTACTCACTTCTCTCCATTCTCTGGATAGTCTGATGGTGAGGCCAGGTCGTTTGGTTCCTTGCAGAGTACAGGTGAGCCCAAAGTAGAGTTATTCATGCTCTTCAGTACCAGTTTCTTGATGCTCTTCCTGCGAAGGATAGTTTGGTCAAATAGGATTAAATGGTTAATAGGTATGGTAGTATAGTTAAATTATCAATAATCCAGAGACAACAGTTCAAATCCCAAATTTAAATATAACTAAAATTAAATCTAAAGAACTAGTCTCATAATTACTCAAAAACTAATCCCACTGCCCTACTGTGTCCCCCATAGCCATGCATCAATCCCAACTGACCCTTTTACACTGGACTCTGTCCGAAAAACTCCATCTTTCACTGATTATTTGCTTGATATTCCAGACCGCTACCTCATGTATTCCATACTCAAATCATGTGAAGAAATCTCCAAATTTTGCAAGAACACAAAAATAAGTGGGAGGGTTGTGATGAGGATGTAAAGAATCTGGAAGGGAATATTAGTAAAGCTGAGTGATTGGGCAAAAAAATTGGCAGATGGAGTTTAATACAGGAAATTGTGGTCATGCATTTTGACAGGAAGAATTAAAAGGCAGGCTATTATTTAAATGGAGATACTGGAAAAAGGAATGTAGTATAGAGGGAACTGAGCGTTCTTGGAAAATGCGGGGGTTGTCGGTGGTGGAGGTCGCCACACTGTTAATCCAGAGACCCAGGTAACTTTCTGGGAACTTGGGTTTGAATCCCTCCGTGGCAGATGGTGGAATCTGAATTCAATAAAAATCTGAATGAAGAATCGAATGATGAACATGAAACCATTGTCAATTATCAGGAAGTAATGTTCCTCAGGGAGGGAAACTGCCATCCCTACCCAGTCTGGCCTACATGTGACTCCAGACCTACAGCTATGTGTTTGAATCTTAACTACCCTCTGGGCAATTAGGGACGACCAGTAATGATGGCACAGCCAGAGATGCCTACATCCCATGAATGAATTAAAAAAAAAAGTTAGATCAACCTGAATACCCACTACACAGAAATCTCCTTCAAACCTGTGCAGATTTAAACTTTGTTTAGCCTTTACTGTTCCAGAGGCGATTGTCCCCATATCGCAATGCTCTTTATCTATAACTGGAAATTCCCTTCAAATTATCACGATAAATCTATGCCATCCGCACTCTGCAATTTTAAATGTATTTTCTTTGCTAGGGTGTCCAAAAACTGCACACTGGTCTAATTGGCTTTTCAAAACATGTATTACTGTTAATATTCTCAAACCTTCTTTTATAAAATTGACACTGTTGCTAGTTTTAAAAATCTTCACACAACCACCCTGTTTAGGTAAACTGTGTTTCTTGCATATCCTTTAGCATTTTTTTGCCAAGTCTATATAAAATTGCTTTCTCCTCCTCCCAAATTCCACTGTCCCATCTCAAACTTACCCATATTAAGCTGTATCCACTACCTCTCCGTTAACCTGTCTGGCTTTTGGAAGTATTTAACTTTCAGTAAAGTGAAATACCTTAAATACTGTTGAGAACACAAAAATACTTGCAGATTATGAGTAAAGGATAATTGAAAATTAGAACGCGGCCAGGATTGCAAGCGATTTACAATGAGACTTTCTGGAAGAGGTCTGCTGTCTGCTTTAGAAGAAAATTTCAAAAGATAGATGAAGATTATTTTATAAACTTAACTGCCTCTCAAATAGACTGAACTTTGGAAAGGACCTAGTGATGAAGGCTGCCTAGCAACAGCCTCTGGACTTTTGGTTTGTTTTGCCACAGACTGGAGAGTTGTTACAAGAAAACAGTGTTTTCTCACTGAGTAACAATATACACTTTTAGGAAAGTTAAAGAAATATTCGAGAAGTATTTCCTGAGAATCAGAGAAAGTTCTAGAAATCAATGTTTCCAATGTCCTCAAACTGACTGCTGAACTCATTAAGTCCTGTGTCGAAGTGGCCTGCTACCCGAACCAAGTGTCTTCCAACAATCAGTGACTGACAGCAACGTGATCCCTTTAACAATACTGACAAAGTCACCTTATTTTACCTTATTAGTTTGGAATTCAAATTAACAGGTTTTCCCAATTTTTTTCACTCAATTGCTCTGCTGCATTGTGTCTCATCCTGCATTAATGTATTTGGATTTGGATTTGGAGAGATATTGTTTAATCCTGATTTACAGCTTAGCTGATAACCAATTTGGCCACAAGTACAAGTTTGTTTCTAGTAAACAAGTTTATTTTTCAATTTATTGAAGAAACCTGGTATAAGTCTCTTACTTAAAAAACACATTGATCACTGAAGTGATCAAGTAAGACTTTTATACTGCCACAACAGCCATTTGCTAATTCCTTTCTCAGCAACATCCTGACCAGAGTCAGAGTCAACCTGCTTGGTTTAAAACTTAAAGCTTGGCAGATAATGGTCAATCAGCATTACTGGATGCATTTTCCACTGTAATGCACTGGCCAAAGAACTTTCCTTTCATGCAGTGTAACTATAAATCATTACAAAATGCCCTGGCAAGGGAAGTCAAAAAATTCTAGTAAAATGTCTTTTTTTAAGCAATACTAAGTGACAGGATTCTTTGAAAAGTTGAGAGCGAGAAGGAGAGAGGGGTAGACAGATAAAGTACGACAAAGAGGGAGGGGTAGGCAAGGGGAAAGCCAGAGCGAGAGCAGCATTGCAAGGTTTAAAGTAGTGTTTACCTGGGCAGGAAGGTGCCATTCGATAGAGATGTAGGTTCATCATCATCCAGTCCATCGAAGAGCTGAGACTTGGAGGACCCAGTGGCTTGCAGAGCTTTTGGCCGTACTCTGGTAGCAGGGCGGGGAGTCAGCTTGTAGTGGGTGGGGGTAGTCAGTGCCTTCTGCGCTGCTGGATTTGTGGGCTTCAATCGCTGCAATTTGGAAAGCAATGAATTTGAAAGCACTGGACCAGGTGGTTTCAATTTGACCCTGCTAGCTTGTTCTACCTTTGAGCTCGCCCATGCCAGATTGGTACCTCACACCATCATTTAGTTGTTGTAATTCCACGTCCTACTTCAGAAGACATCAATTTCAGCCTCTTGTTGCTCTCAGTTTGGTAATGCTGTGATTTTAAAACTGTCATGCCTCACAGGGACGGCACATTGGAAATCAAGCCCCACTAATCCCAGTGTCATTGCAAAAATCAAAGATTTTGTTTTTATAAAAATTACACAATTTCTCAATTCACCCAATTTTCAGACCGAAGCAAAGAACAGGTTTTTGTACCTAATCAGATTACTATTGCCAGTAAACAGGCTCTAGCTACAGTAAATAGTTATGAGCCATCCAGTAGTCAAAATTCTTAAGAACTCCTTATAAACTCTACACACACACACAGGCAAGGAAAAAAAAAATCTGGGTGTTATGGGCAGGGGGAGAAGTCTGGAAGGGAGTTCAGTTGAGCTTGTTCACATGAGCTGCTGAGATGGTACTTATACTGATCAGACCACTGCTTCTCCATCTTCCTTTTTCACATGCTCTCTCTTGAAGGCACAATGTGATGTAAACAGTCTCTGACTCATTAATAAGTCACAGTTTACTGGTCAAGCTGATTTTCTTCAGGCTTAAAAAGTGTATTTTGTAGCAGAGAGCTCCTGAGCTGGTGGTGTTCTGAGGTTTCTCTGTACCTTGTTCAGACCCCAAGCTCTTCAGCTACCTGCAAGCCAATCACAGTTGTTGACAAGCAGAAGGCCTTTATCATCAATAACTGGTCACTAGTCCACAGACAAATCAGCTACTTATTGCTGCCTGGATGTCCATTTGTGCACAGCCCCCTTGGCTCCAACTCACCCATAAACCATCTAGTTCTAAAACAGTTCTTTTTCCCCATTTCAGTCCACCATTAAAATGCAGAAAAATAAAAAGACACTTAAAATTCTTATCTTCATTTTCAAATCCAACAAAATTCATGCCCCTTTTGATCTCTAATCCCCTCCATCCTTACAACCCTGAGATCTCTACACTCCTGGGACTCTGGTTCCTTGAGCATCCCTGATTTTTAAACATCTCCCTCATGATCAAACCTGAATGGCTCCAATGTAAATTTGGAGATAACATCCCCTTATTTTGCATTTCACCCCAAGCACAGGAACAAAAAAAATTAAGTTGCTACATCATTTCAAATAATGTCACCTCTTACCCAAACAGCTGATCTTTATGTTGTTACCTCACATCCCAGTCAGAAAGTTATGGATGCAGGTAGTGTGCTAGGAAGGCTGCAATGTCAGAATATTAAACCACTGACTCCTGTCTCATCTCCGACAGACTGGGGAAACCAGAAGATTCCAAACAGTTTTGTTTTTATTCAGTCATGGGATGCGGGAGCAGCTGGCCAGGCCAGCATTTATTACCCATCCCTAAATTGCCCAGAGGGCAGTTAAGATTCAAGCATATTGCTGTGGGTCTGGAGTCACATGTAGGCCGGACTAGGTAAGGATGGCAGTTTCCTTCCCTAAAGGAAATTTTTAAAGATGGGTTTTTCCAACAATTAACGATGGATTCATGGTCGTTAGACTCCTAATTCCAGATGTTTTAGTGAAAGAAAATAAAGAGGCCACCTGCAATGGCAGGATTTGAACTCAGGTCCCAAGAACCTGACGTGTCTTTCTGGGTTAACAATCCAGCGATAATACCATTAGGCCAGATCTTCCTCTCAGACTGTTCCAAATAGTGCAAGCTGTTCTTCCACATTGTGTACAAAATAACACGTACAGTAGCGGAGTGAGACCAGCAATCTGAACATTGAACTAATGATCTGCAGATGTGAAGTTTAGATCCCACTGAGGCTGATGGAGAATTTAAATTCAGATAAATAACTAAATCAAGAACAAAAAGCTAATTTTGGTGATGGTGACTGTGTAGTTGCTGGATCATATCAAAATCCCAAATAGAGTCAAAGTTATACAGTATGGAAACAGGCCCTTTAGTCCAACTTGTCCACGCCAGATATCCTAAAGTAATCTAAGTCCCATTTGCCAGCATTTGGCCCATATCCATCTAAACCCTTCCTATTCATATACCCATCCAGATACCTTTTAAATATTGCACTTGTACCAGTCTGCACACCACCTTGCAGCTCATTCCATTCACCCCACCACCCTCTGTGTGAAAAAGTTGCCCCTCAGGTCCATTTTAAATCTTTGCCCCTCTCACCTTAAACCTCTAGTGTTGAACTCCCCCACCTTAGGCAAAATACCTTGGCTATTCACTCTATACATGCCCCTCATGATTTTACAAAACTTCAGCCTCAAACGCTCTAAGGAAAAAGAGCCACAGGCTATTCAGCCTCTCCCTATAGCTCAAACCCTGGCAACATCCTTGTAAATCTTTTCTGAACCCTTTCAACCCCAGCAATGGTTCAGTAATGTCCCTTAGAGAAGGATGAGCACTTCCTAATCCAGTTAGCCACAGCAATGAGGCTTAATCTTCACTCCTTCAACAGCCTGAACAGCCTCCCCACTGAATCAAATTTTTTTTTTTTTTTTTTAAGAAAACAAGAAACTGTAACTGACCTGGACTCTAGTGGCTCATCACAGTCTCATGATGAATTAGGGATGGGCAATAATTGGCAATACTAGCAGAGACATATTTCCATGAGTTAATACAAATAGATATTTTCTTATTTTAAAAACCATGGAAGTCCTACTAAATTCAAAGCATTTTTGCACTGTTCCACGAGCAAGATGAATGCTGTTGGTCCATTGAGAACTATCAACAATCAGAAATGAATCATGAAAAGTCTAATAAGCATCATGTTTTAAACAGAAAATAGAATCATTTTTGTATCCTAACTTCGGTAACTTGGCTGATGAAGCATCAGATTTCTGACCATTTCACTCACTGTAAAGTTCTGAGAAATTGAAGCATCCTTGATAAAGAGAAAAGTACGGGGAAGCTGAAAGGGCAAGCCAATTCTACACAATATTGAGACGTATCCTGGCAGCCTGTTTTTTAAAAGCAACGTTATGAGGCTACATCAATGGCACGTAATGTTGAGACACCAATGCAGTCCACTTGTCAGAGCTGCACAAATAGAATGGCTGGGGACTGGCCCAGTGTCATTGTGAAATGTTGTCAATTGTTCCAGATGAGGGCCAAGGCCCTGGACCATGGACACATACCTGAGGAACAGCTTACCTCCTCTTTCTTCTTTGGATCAACCATAGGATTTCTGAACAATGGAGAATCTCCAAATGGGGTGTAGGCCAGAGCATTAAGCTGCTGCTGTAAAACAGCCTGCTGTGTGGCGGAGGCATTCGGGTCAGTCAAGCCTGTAACAGACAGAGATTGCAGAAGTAAAGTGAGCACAGAATAAGCCAACATACCATTTTCATTTTATTCCTCCTTGGGATGGAGGTGAGACCATTCCCAACTAATGAACTGAATACATTTGGATTTTCAAAAGGCTTTCCCTCAAGATCCAAATAAAGGTTACTACACAAGATACCAACTCAAGGTCTTTGTTGTGATATTGAAGCATGGATAGAGGATTGGCTAAAGAGTAGGAATGAGTAGAGGTGAGATAAATGGATTATTTTCTGGATATCAAACAGCAAGTACTGCCATTGGAATCAGTGCCGAGGTCTCAACTATTTATGTGTGTCTTTATGAGGAATGATTGATCAGGTTGTACTCATTTCCAGCCATGATCTCATTAAATGGCAAAACAGACTCAACAGGCTGAATGGCCTACGCATGTGTGCATGTCTTACAATGTTTAGAAAAACAAGGGGTAATCTTAGTGAAACACAAGATCCTAAGGGGGCGTGACAGGTTGGATGCTGAGAAGGAATCTAGGAGATGGGGGGCGGGGGTGGGTGGGGGTGGAGGAGAGCGGGTGGGTGTGGTAGTGGTGGTGGTGGTGTTGTTTCAAAATAAGAAGTCTCCCCTTAAGATGGAGATAAGCAGGACTTTCTTCTCAGAGGGTCAGTCTTTGGAATTCTTGTCCAAGGACACCAGTGGAGTCTGAATCATCAAACGCATTCAAGAAAGAGCTAAACAGAGTTTAAGTGAATCAAGGGTGAAAAGGATTGGAAGAAAGTTAATGTCACAATTAGATCAACCCGATCGAACCGAACGGAGGAGCATGCCGAGGGGGCTTAACCTGTTCATGCTGTCGTTCTACTCAATGTGGAGGCTGGATCTGAGCTCTGACCTGCCATTACGCAAAACAGAGTCCTCGAATCACTGACCTCCACTTGGAAAGGAAAGGAACGTGACACTGGCATGATGGGCCAAATGGTAACCTTCCCTCCCAAAATATGGACTACTGCCCATGTCATGGGGAACATTAGCTGGCTTCCTTAGCCATGGAGAACAATCAAACAGTGCCCACTTCCCAACAATAAAAGGAAGGGGCGATGGGGTTACGAGCCTGGTGCCTGCTCCTGATCAAGAGGAGCTGTACTACCCCTCCCCATTCTTGAAAACTGACACTAGCATATCTTGCTTCCCAATCAGGATGGCTCAGTCATTCAGCAGGAAGGTCATGACTCACTGAGCCACAGCCCGACTCTCCCTTTTAACTTTTCAGATTGGAGATCACTTTAACCCCACATCGTGTGGAGGTGCTAGTGTTGGATCGGGCCGGGGGGTGGACAAAGTCAGAAGTCACATGACACCAGGTTATAGTCCAACAGGTTTATTTGAAATCACAAGCTTTTGGAGCGTAGCCCCTTCATCAGGTGGACAGTGTCAGAGAAGCACACAGAATGCAGAATTTTTGGGGAGAGAGATCAAAAGATCATACCAACGCTGCGAGTGGATTGTCAAATACTAAGGTGAACAAAAATGTTAAAGAAAATTTTCCAGATACAGAACACTGAGGTGGGGTCACATGTAGAGCTACATGAACCCAAGATCACGGCTGAGGCCATCTTCACGGGTATGAATCTTGGCTATCAGTCTTTACTCGGCGATTCTGCATTGTTGGTGTATCTTGAAGGCCACTTACCCGAAGATCGGAGGCTAAATGTCCTTGACCGCTGAAGTGTTCCCCGACTGGGAGGGAACATTCCTGTCTGGGGTTTGTTGTGTGATGTCCATTCATCCATTGTCATAGTGTCTGCACGGTCTCACCAATATACCATGCCTCGGAACATCCTTGCCTGCAGCGTACGAGATAGACAACATTGGCTGAGTCACATGAGTGTCTGCTGTCTACTGTCTACATGGTGGGTGGTGTTCCCACGTGTGATGGTAGTATCCACGTCAGGTCATCGACAAGTCTTGCAAAGGTTGCTATGGACAGGGTTGAGAGCTGTTGTGGTCAATGTTGCCCTGAAGGCTGGGTAGTTTGCTGCGAAGTGGTCTGTTTAAAGCTTGGCTGTTGTTTGAAGGCGAGAAGTGGAGGTGTAGGCATGATCATGGCAAGATGCTTGACATCATTGATGACATGTTGAAGGCTGTGAAGAACATGGCATAGTCTCTCCATTCCAGGGAAGTACTGAATGACAAAGGGTTCTCTATCAATCGCAGCCTGTGTCTGTTTTCCGAGGAGATTGTTGCGGGTTTTTGCTGTAGCATGCCAGAACTGGCGATCGACGAGTTGAGCAATGTATCCTGTCCTTAAGATGGCATCATTCAAAATCTTTAGGGGTCTGTCACGTTCCTCCTCATCCAAGAAGATCCTGCATATGCGTAGGGCTTGTCCATAGGGGATGGCTTCTTTAATACGTTTAGGGTGGAAGCTAGACAAGTGCAGCATCGTGACGTTAACCATGGGCTTGCAGTAGAATGAGGTACTGAGGTGTCCATCCCTGATGGAGATGCAGGTGTCCAAGAATGAGATTGATTCTGAAGAGTAGTCCATGATAAGTCTGATGGTGGGATGAAACTCTAGGGAGGCGATGGCCTAGTGGTATTGCTGCTGGACTGTTAATTCAGAAGCCCAGCTAATGATCTGGGGGCCTGGGTTCAAATCCCGCCACAGCAGATGGTGGAATTTGAATTCAATTAAAAAACCTAGAATAAGAATCTAATGATGACGATGAATCCATTGTCAATTGTCAGGAAAAACCCATCTGGTTCACTAATGCCCATTAGGGATGGAACCTGCCATCTTTACCTGGTCTGGCCTACATGTGACTCCAGACCCACAGCAATGTGGTTGACTCTGGGCAATTAGGGATGGGCAATAAATGCTGCCCTGGCCAGCAACACCCTCATCCATTTATGAATTTAAAAAAAAACGTGTTGATATCACCATGTAGTTGTTTCAGTGATTCCTCGTCGTGAGACCAAAGCAAGAAAATATCAATGTACTGGTGATTACTGCTGGTTGGAGGTCCTGTACAGTGAAGTAGTCTTGCTTGAACTGGTGTATGAAAATGCTGGCATATTGGGACAAATCTGGGCCCCATGCTGTTCCAGGTGTACGGATGAAGAACTGGTTGTCAAAGGTGAAGACGTTGTGGTCGAGGATGAAGTGGATGAGTAGGATGGTGTCTGGAAATTGGCAGTTGGTGGTATTGAGTACTGAGGCTGTTGCGGTGATGCTGTCCTTGTGGGGGAAGCTGGTGTAGAGTGCTGAAATGTTCATTGTGACGAGGAATGTTCCTGGTTCGACTGGTCTGTGGGTGCTGAGTTTCTGTAAGAAATCTGTAGTGTTGCGACAGAAGCTGGCGGCTCCCTGTACAATGGGTTTCAAGATGCCAGAGAGGTTCTCACACAGGGTCCCATTGCCTGATACGATGGGACGTCCAGGTGTGTTGGCTTTGTCCATCTTCGGATGGCAGTAGAAGTCATCTATGAGTTACATATGCAGGACAAGTGTGCAGTGAAGGTCTGGATCAAAAGTCTTGACTAATCTGTCCAGTTGACGGGTGTGTTCTTTGGTCAGATCAGCAGGTAATTGTCGGTATGCTTCTTTGCAGTAGTCTGTTCTATTCTATGTGGCAATGGCTCCTCCTTTGTCTGCTGGTTTGATGACAATGCTGCCATTGGTCTTGAGAGCACGGATGGCGTTGTGTTGTGTTTGGGTGATGTTCTGCTGCTACCTTGTGAGCGTGGCTGATGAATCTGGCTTTAGCGCATCTCTTTATGGCTTGAACATACATCGAGCCGAGGGCAGCAGCCTCCTGGAGGGGTCCAATTCGACTCTTTGGTTGCTGCCCCACGGATGTCTGTTGACCGTTCTGGTTTGTTCGTTGTCTCAGTGGGCCGCTGCTGACATCTTGGGATTTGTGAAAGAATTCCTGCAGCCTCATTTGCCTGATGAATTCCTCTGTGTCTGCTGTGAGATCAACAGGGTCCATTTTGGTGGTTGAGCACAAATTGAGCCCTTGGCTGAGAACTGTGATTTTGTCCGGTTGAAGGGTGTGGTCAGACAAGTTGATGATGGATTTCACTGTGGTGGTACAGGTTTTAACCATGACACAAGGGGGAGGTTTGGTTACTGCTGGTGGTGATGCCAAGCTTCTCCTGTTTCTTGTTTTTGGTGTGTTATGATCTCTTTCTTTGTTTGCACAGTTTTGGATTACTTATTACTTTGGTTAGACTCTCAGCATGTGACTATCATGTTATTCCAGTCATTTGGTTTGTCTCCAGCACCACCTTAATTTTAATTTTTTGTAATTATCACTCTGCCTCATTTAATCAAATTACAGGTCATCCCTTCACTTGTTATTCAACTGTTGACACTTTTGATCACTGCAGAGACTTATTCAACACTGCACTCACACCATTTGTATGATCTTTCTATCTCTCTGCCCATAAACTCTGCCTGTGTGCTTCTCTCTGGCTTCACCCGAAGAAGGGACTACGCTCCAAAAACTTTGATTTCAAATAAACCTGAACTATAACCTGGTATCATGTGGCCTTTGACCTAACCCCACAATCAAAAATCATCAACTCAAAAGCAGTTCAGGCAGATTTACACTTTTTAGATCTACACAGTTAACTCAATCAACAAGAAAAAATAATCAAATGCTTGGCCAAAGAGGCAAATTTTAAGTAGGGCCTAAAGGAAGGTTAGAGCCCAGGCAGCTGGATACACAATCACCAAAGGTGATTACAATCAGGGTGTCAGAGACTAGAGATCTCCGAGCCGAGAGACTGCAGGACAGCAGCAATAGAGAAGGGCAAGGACACGGAGGATTTAGAATAGTCACATTTGCTTTTAGATGAAGTGACTGCTTAACAAGCAGCCAACATTGGTAAGTGAGCAGAGAGACAACGGGTGAGAGTTTGGATAGGGACAGCAAGAGTTTCAGTGAGCTGAGACACAGCAGGTTACACACACCTGTTGTGATGATTACTTACAGACAGGAGCCTGAGGTGCTCCAAATCCCACACCGGCACTGGGTGCATTGAAGGCTCCTGCTCCAAATGTTCCTGCTCCAAGAGTGGTGCCCAGTTTGGGCTGAGTGCTTCCGAACAAGGACGTCTGCCCAGCACCCAGAGCTATGAAAAGAAAACAAAGGCATTGCAGATCTCAGTGAATGTGGGGCAACATTGTCAGATCTTTCATCTGCTTCTGTCAGTTATTGACAGGAGATTATGTGGACGGGTCTGTTTGTACATGACTGCCTTATCGTGATGATCACTTCCAGTATTTCAGTTCTAAACAGCAGCTGGGACAAACCACCTTTCTGCTGGTTGGTATTAAATGCCCATTGGTACAGACCAGCTGAGATGTGTCCTTGTTCACCCTCTCTCTCAATTCCTACTAGGAAACTAGTACAAGCGCTACACAGTGTAGATACAGGTCAAGTGGTCTGTGTTCAGACTCTATACAAGACGCCTCCCACCATAACTTTCAAACCCAAATGTTAGCACGTGCTTATCTAGCTGATGATTAGTCAATACCACTCAATTTCACCAGTCCATATGGTAGCAAATTCTACATTTAACTGGGCCCAACCTTCTGGCCAGACCACTGTGCAGCCCCAGTCTATTTACTCTACCCTGCACATATATCAAAGGTCATGGAATAGTAATCCCGAAAGCAAGCTCTAGCTAATTACACTGCCTCAGCAACTAAGCTCAATGAAAGCACTTCATCCTCCTCCACCATCCAGAACATCTCCCGAAGGACGAAACTGGCAGAAGATTGCATTAACTTGGCTTGGACTCCCTCCAGTCTAAGACTGAGGGCTGGCGATCTAATCAAGGGGTTTAAAATGATAAAAGATTTACAGGCAGTAGCTGTTTCCTTTGGTGGTGGGTGGTGGGGGGAAAGAGAGGGAGGGAGAGAGAGAGAGGGAGAGAGGTCCAGAACAAAGGGGCATGACCTGAAATTCAAGCCAGGCCGTTCAGGGATGATGTCAGGAGGCACTTCACACACAGGACTGGAAATCTGGACCTTTCTCCTACAGAAAGACAGGAACTCTAGTAACTTTCAATGACTGGAAAGGTTTAAGAAGTCAAATGGCCTCTTTCTGCTCCTCTGGAACCCCTACAGTTGCTCAGCTGGGATCAATGGCTTTGAGTTGGTCAGCTCAAGGTTGCTAACCCTGAGGCTGAGAGCACTGCCTGTCCATTTCCTTAGTTTGCGCTGAATTCCAGACATCTGCCTCTATAGTTCCTTAATCCTGTATATTCCCACCCTCCTAGTCACGTCAACAGCTCACCTGATCCAAATCCACCTCCAAGGGTTGTTCCGAGAGCTCCAGTTGCAGGTTTATTCCCAAACAGACCACCTGTTGCTGTATTTGCTCCAAATCCTAGAGAAGCAGATCCAAAGCAGCCAGTGATTCAGCTTTTAATTATCCTGCTGCATCAGACATTGAAGTGCCAACATCCTGAACCCCCACACCCCATGGCACGAGGGCACAACACTGTATGCTCACAGCACCGTAGTAATAGGTGTGTCTGATGGGGTGAAAGACAAACTATGCAACTGCCTCCCAAGGCTCCACAGTGAGCAACACTGTGACCCAAGTAGACAGAACACTCGTTTCGGGTAGATAGAGAGAGGCAGCATACACAAGGCTGCGTTCAGATGGCCAGTGGCAATATGGAATACTGAACACCAATTGGAGCCAGCATTTGAGAAAGGAAGAAGTGGCAGCAAGATCCAACTTTGAAGATCTAGTGTGAAGCCTATCAAAGCTAAGGTTAAATCAATTGATATTTCTTTGAGGAATCTTTTCTTTCCCACCCTCTTTGCTCAGAGGATCGGAGCATCAACAGCAGAGGAATTTACTGTCCATCATTATTTGTCCTTGAACGGAGTGGCTTCCCTGGCCATTTCAGAGAGTGCGAGGCCAACCACATTGTTGTGGGTCTGGAGGCACGTGTAAGCCAGACCAAGAAAGTTGGCAGATTTCACAAAGTCAGTTATATGGCATGAGAACAGATCCTTCGGTCCAACTCGTCTGCGCCAACCAGACATCCTAATTAATCTAGTCCCATTTCCCAGCATTTTGGCCATATCCCTCTAAACCCTTCCTACTCACATACCCATCCAGATGTCTTTTAAATGTTATCGTACCTGCATCTACCACTTCGTCTGGCAGCTCATTCCATACATGCACCACCCTTGGCGTGAAAAAGTTACTTGTCAGGTCCCTTTTAAAGCTTTCCCTACTCACCTTAAACATACGCTCTCTAGTTCTGGACTCCCCTACCCTGAGGAAGGAAAAAAAGACCTTGCCTATTTACCCTATACACGCCCATGATGATTTTATAAACTCCTGTAAGGTCAGACCTCAGCCTCCAATACTCCAGGGAAAAATAGCCCCAGCCTATTCAGCCTCTCCCTATAGCTCAAACCCTCCAACCCCAGCAATATCCTCAAAGCTTTTCTGAACGCTTTCAAGTTTTAACATCTTTCCTACAGCAGGTAGACCAGAATTGAAGCAGTATTCCAAAAGTAACCTACCCAATGTCCCAACTCCAATAGAAGGCAAGTGTGCCAAACACCTCCTTCACCACTCTGTCTACCTACAACTCTACATTCAAGAAACTATGCACCTGCACCCCTAGGTCTCTCTGTTCAGCAACACTCCTCACAGCCTTACCATTAAGTGTATAAGTACTTCCGTAATTTGCCTTTCCAAAATGCAATGCCTCACATTTATCTAAACTCCATCTGCCACTCCTTAGCCCATTGGCCCATCTGATCAAGGTTCCGTTGTACTCATAACTTTCTTCACTGTCTACTACACCACCAATTCTGGTGTCATCTGCAAACTTACTAACCTTACCTCCCACATTCTTATCCAAATCATTTATATAGATGACAAAAAAGTGGACCCAGTGCCAATCCTTGCAGCACACCACACATCACAGGCCTCCAGTCGAAAAAAAAACAACCCTCTACCACCACCCTCTATGTCCTACCATCAAGCCGATTTTGTATCCAATTAGGTAGCTTCTTTTGGATTCCTTGAGATGTAACCTTGCTGATCAGTCTACCACGCTGAACCTTGTCAAACAGCTTGAAATCCATATAGACAACATCAACCACACTGACTTCATCAATCTTCTTGGTCACTTCAAAAAAACTCTATTCAGTTAGCGAGACACGATTTCTCACGCTCAAAGCCATGCTGACTATGCCTAATCAGTCCATGCCTTTCCAAAGGCATGTAAATCTTGTCCCTCAATCTCCTCCGACAACGTACCCACCACCAATGTCAGGGTCACTGGTCTACAGTTCCTTACCTGCTTTTCCTTACCATCTTTCTTAAATGATGGCACCACATCATCCACCCTCCAGTCTTCTGGCACCTCACTTGTGGCTATCAATGATACAAATATCTCAGCAAGGGGCCCAGCAATCTCTTCCTTCCGTAAAAATATTTTAGTGGACCAGATGGGTTTTTGTGACAACTGACAGTTTCCTGGTCACACTGCTTTCCTCACAGCATGGAACAACAGTTCAACAAAGCAGCCCATGAACACCTTCAATTAGGGAAGGGCAATAAATGTTGGTTTCGCCAACAATGTCCAAATCCTATAAACAAATTAATAAACTAGCTGTACATTTTAGATTTATTTTAAATTCCCCCAACTGCTTTGCCTGTACAGCAGTAGCCTGGTCCTCAGAGTTACTTGCCCAGAGACATCAGATTATGACATCATCCCCCTGATCAAAGCACGGCTGGAACATTATAACTTTGAAAGAAAATTAGACAGATATTTAGGGAGGTGATCAGGAAGTTGGTCAGAGCTGGTTTAAAAACTGTATCTAAAAAGGAGGAAAGCAAAGTAGAGAAATGGAGATGTTTAAGGAGTGTAAAGACCTCTTCCTTTTATTTTTGATTGAGGACCAAAATTGGTAAAGTCTGCTTTGAAAAATGGTCAAAGGTAGAAGTTGCTGGTGTTCTGAGGAAGGGTCACTCGACTTGAAACATTAACTCTGATTTGTCTCCACAGATACGGCCAGACCTGCTGAGCTTTTCCAGCAATTTCTGTTTTACAACATCCGCAGTACTTTCGGTTTTTATTTAGTCATAAAATTTATCTGGTTTATTAGTGGCCTTTGGGGAAAGAAATCTGCCATCTTTATCTGATCTGACCTACGAGTGACTGCAGACCCAGAGCACGTGATTGATTCAACTGTCCCCTGAAATTGCTGAGTAAGGCACTCCATTCAAGGCAAATAGGGATGGACAATGAATGCTGGCTTAGCCAACAACAGCCACATTACAGGAACGAATTGAAAAAGTCCTATCAGCTGCCCCTACCATTTCCCTCTTTTCCTCTTGTCCACTGGACTATACCTCTTCCAAGGTTCCACAATCAAACAAAGAACTATGGATGCTGGAGATCTGAAACAAAAACAGAAACAGAAATTGCTGGTGAAACTCAGCAGGTCTGGCAGTGGGCAGCGGGCAGCAAGTAGCAAGTAGAGTTAATATTGAGTCCAGTGACTCTTCGGGTCTGCCAGTTTCATTAGCAATTTCTGTTTGTCTCTTCCAAGGTTCCCCAATCTTAGCCATAAATCTCTCTCTCCTGTATTGTCACAAGTCTTTTGTGTTCTGAGCCTATGTTATCCAAAAAACCTACCTCCTACACGGGCAGTCTGAATCCCTCTAAACTGATCACCCAACTTCCCATCCTAGTCCCTATGTCAGTCATTAAACTGTTCTCTCCTTAGGAATTATTCTCTCGTTCCAATCAGTCACCACCTTATCCTTTACAAATTTCTCTTTCCTCTCCAAATCGCCTGTGTGCGCCAACCTATGTAGGTTCACTCATGGAAACCAAAAAAAAAAACCTGATTTACAAACCCATCCACAGCGTTGCTCTTCCCTATCAATATAACTTTCTCCAGTCCCAAAAATCTCCCAAGATCTTCACACTACTCCAAATCTGGGGTTGTCTGCATCTTTGATTATTGATGCTTCACCATTTTTAGTTGTGAAATTATTTGCCTGAGCCTGAAGCTCTTCCTAACAGTTTCACCTCGACCAATCGCCCTGGAAGCAGACATTGCAGACTACTTTCACTGGAAAGCATCCTTGTTGGAAAGAGATAGTATGGCTCGGCTTGAGCCAATTACTTGATAATTAGCAGAGGGAACAGAGTTAGACAGGTTTATGATCACAAGAGTCTAGAGTTATGGGGCCATATCAAACCAGCCATGATTTTACACACTCAAAAGGACCAAATGGCCTACTCCTGCTCTACACTTTTGTATTCCTGACTGGAATGTGAGCATTGCTTGCTGAGTCAGCATTTATTCCTCATTCCGAAATGCCTTTAAACAAGATGGAATTGAGTTGCTTTCTTCAACTGCTGCAGTCCTTGTGGTGTAGGTATGCCATAATGCCATTGAGGGAGTTGCAACATTTTCACTGTTACGTTAATCAAAACACGGACTTAGGACACTTCACTCTCACATACCAAAGTTTGACGTATTGGCACTGGCTCCGATAGTCAGGGCTGGCTTAGTACCAAACAGGCCAGCACCAGCAGTGCCGAAGGTGGAAGCGCTTGTTGTGGCAGTTCCAAATCCAGCAGGTTTGTTAGTAAACAGGCTCTATGGAAGTTAAGAGAACAGGAAAACATAGTCAGCTCTTTTCCCATCCATGGCAGACCATCCCATTTTACAGCCTGGTTATTGTGGGAAACGCACATTAACTTCAGCTCCACCACACCACAAACCCCTAGGTCCCAGCAATTGTACCACTCGCTCATTTCTATCCCTGCAGATTGCTCAATTTATGGCACTTCATTTTGCTCCAACCCAGCCAAACTGGTACATCAGTATTTATTCATCACACGAGCCTCCTGAGCCCTGCCTCGTGTTTATCCATCTTAACCACTCCCTTTGGTGACAGGTTCTGCATTCCTATCAAACTGAAAAGGTTTCTCCCAAATTCCCCACTGGATTTATTGCAACCATCTTACATTGATGGTCCTGGGTTCTATCTTTGTGACAATTGAAAACTTCTCTAGATCTATCCGAGCGAAGCCCTCTCATAATTCCAAAGAGTTATATCAGGTTTCTTCCCCAAAATCAACATCTTACTTTTTGAAACAAAAATAAAACTGCTGCAGCCTGTTGAATTATTTAAAAGTTGAAGCCCAGTTCTGACACTCATACGAATCCTGAACTCACCTTCATCAGTGGCTCTTTTTTTATAAAGATCTAAACATTGCCCAGCATTTCAAAATATTCTGGCCAATGCTTCACACAATTTAACATAACATTGTTGCTTTTCAGTTCTATGCTTTATGGTCTTTAATGGTTGTGAATTTTAATGATTACTGTGGGACTCAAGGGTGATTTAACCCATCACTTTACATTCTCTTGGAGAGCCATGGATCACTCAGTTGCCAAACGTCACAGCAAGTCTGAGGTCCATGACACCCTGGCACTTAACTTACATTGTTGACGTTGGTGAAAGCAGCATTGGTATTGCCAAAGAGGCCACCCCCTGCGCCAAACGCATTCCCGGTGCTGGTGTTGGTGTTGGTTCCAAAAATCCCTCCCGACTGAGAGACTGGGGCAGTTCCGAATAAACTCTGTGGTGAGCAGAGGGTCAAGTTAGAGTTCAAAAACGAACCTGCACGTTCATAAATCTAGATTAGCCTAATGCACTTTACAGAATGGTTACAGAACAAGAGATCACTTAGTCTGCTGTCTCTGTCCCAGCAGCCCAGCAAGAGGTAGGGTCTTAGATTCTTAGGACATCAATACTGATTCCGATTCTGAGGGAGAGAGACCATAAGAAATAGGAAGAGGGCTAGACTGTTTGGCCCCTTGTGCCTGCTCTGCCATTCAAGATGATCATGGCTGATCCAACACTCACGTCCAATTTCCTGTCCTCAACTGATCAAGAATCTCAGCCTTAAATACTCAAAGATTCTGCCCCCATTGCTCTCTGTGGCAAAGAGTTTCAAAGATTCTCAATCCTCAGAAGAAATTCCCTAAGTCTTAAATTGCAACCCCTTAATTCGGAGACGAAGCTTAGACTCTCTCGTCCTAGACTCTCCCATGAGGGGAAACATCGTCTCAGCATTTACCCTGTCAAGACCCTTGAGAATTTTAGATGTTTCAATAAGTTCACCTCTCATTCTTCTAAACTCCAGTGAGTAGAGACTCAGCCTGTTTAGCCTTTGCTCATAAGACAATCCCTCTGTAGCAGGGAATCATCCCGGTGAACATTCTCATTGCTCTGCTCCTGGGCCTGGCCAAAGCAGCCATTAACAGGTCCAGGTAGCAGGCCACAGAGGGGCTTGTCATTCCTGATTGTCTGCCCTTCTTTTGTGGTTATGCCCACACTCGGGTGTCCCTGGAGAAGGAGTGCGCTGTGCTCACTGGCGCAGTCAAGGTATTTCGTGAATGACGGGCGCTGTGGGGGCTGGGCTACATCATCATCCCAGATGACATCATGTTAATTTAGTAAATTTCTGTTTCGTTCTGTAAGATGCCATTTGACTTTTTAAATTTGTTTCATTTTGATACAACGCTCTACAGAATTAGTTTCACTATTATTTTGGATTTGCCAAGAGATTGAGGGAGCTTTATTCTGTATTTAACCCCTTGCTGTCCCTGTTTCCAGAATGTTTGAGGGGAACGGTGCCAACGGAACTTTAGTTTACCTTTAGTTCAAGCGAGAAGAAACTGTATTTTAACCCCTTATTATCCCTATCCCAGGTGTGTTTGACAGGGATGGTGTTGAGAAAACATCACTTTCAGTTCAAAGATTAGCGGGAGCTTTACTCCATATTCAACCCCGTGCTGTTCCTGTCCCAGGAGCATCGATGGGAATGCTGTCAAGGGAACTTTACTTCCTGTTTAAACAAGGCTGGTGAGCTGTAAGCACAGGTAGCTGGTGGATTACATGAATAAGGAGCAGATTAAATTTAAAGATCGAGAAGTTGAAGTCTAAAGTTTTTCAGAAGATTTGTAGCTCGGGTTGTGGATGATGTTGTAGACTTGCTCGCCGAGACGGTGTGTTTGACTGCAGATGTTTCATCACCCTGCTTGGTAACATCATCAGTGCACCTCCAGTGGAGTGTTGGTGTTCTGTCCCTCTTGTTATTTTATTGACACACCTTGGTTCACTGGGGTGGTTAGCATCACTTCCGCTTTTGTTTTTCAGTGGCCTGTATATTGGGTCCAGTTCAATGTCTTTGTTGATGGAGTTCTGGTTAGAATGCCATGCCTCCAGGAATTCCCTGGCATGTCACTGTTTGGCTTGCGCTATTATGGATGTGTTGCCCCAGTCAAATTCACATCCTTCTTTGTCTGTGTGCACTGAGACCAGTGAGAATTGGTCATGTCTCTGGGTGGCTAGCTGGTGTTATGTATCCTTATTGTCAGTTTCCTTCATAACGTTACATCGGCCAAACTGAAAGAAAACTGACAATAAGGATACATGAACACCAACTAGCCACCCAGAGACATGGCCAATTCTCACTGGTCGCAGTACACACAAAGAAGGGCACTAATTTGACTGGGACAACACATCCATAACAGCACAAACCAAACAGACATGCCAGGAAATTCCTGGACGCATGGCATTCCAACCAGAACTCCATCAACAAACACATTAAACTGGACCTGATATACAAGCCACTGAAAAACAGAACTAAATGACACAAAGCTGGGTGGAAGGGTGAGCTATGAAGAGGATACAGAGATGCTTCAGTGCTATTGGATAAACTGAATACACGGCAGATGGAATTATGTGATAAGTGAGAGGTTATCGACTTTGGTAGTAAAAGCAGGAAGACAGATTTTCTGAATGGTTATAAATTGAGAGTGGGGAATGTGCAATAAGGCCTCATAAATCAGCCACTGAAGGTAAGCATGCAGGTGCAGCAAGTGGCAAAGGCAGCAAATGGTACGCTGGCTTTCATAGTGAGAGGATTAGAGTGCAGAAGCAGAGATGACTTGGTGCAATTATACAGGGCTTGGTGAGATCAGTTGGAATACTGTATGCAGTTTTGGTCTCCTTAACTGAGGAAGGATGCTCTTGCTCTTGAGGGAGTGCAGCGAAGGTTTACCAGGCAAATGAGGGGAATCTCAGACTTATAAAATTCTAACAGGACTGGACAGGGTAGATGCAGGGAGGATGTTCCTGATGGCGGGTGTGTCCAGAACCAGGGGTCACAGTGAGGATTTGGGGTAGACGAGGCGACATTTCTTCACCCAGGGTGGAGAGTTTGTGGAATTCATTACCACAGGAAGTAGTTGATGCCAAAACATTGAACATGCTCAAGAGGCAACTAGATATAGTACTTGGGGCGAATGGGATCAAAAATTATGGGGAGAAAGCAGGATTAAGATATTGACTTGAATGATCAGCCACGATCATGAAGAATGGCGGAGCAGACTCGAAGGGCCGAATGGCCACCTCCTGCTTCTATGTTTCTATACGGGGAGTGCAGCAAAGGTTTAGCAGACTGATTCCTTGGATGGCAGGACTGATGTATGAGGAGATTGAATCAGTTCAGATTATATTTGCTGGAGTTCAGTAGAATGAGGGGGATTTTATAGAAACCTCAAATTCTAAAAGAACTAGACAGGGTATATGCAGGAAAGATGTTCCTGATGGTGGGAAAGTCCAGAACCAGGAGTCACAATCTAAGGACACTCGGTAAACCACTTAGGACTGAAGAGAAATTTCTCTACCCGAGATGGATAAGCCTGTGGGTACTATACCACAGAGAGCAGATGATGCCAAACATTGTACAATTTCAAAGTGGTGGATATCGCACTTGCGCTAAAAGGATCAAAAGGATATGGGAGAAAAGCAGGAACAAGCTATGGATTTAGATGACCAGCCACAATGATTATGAATACTGAAGGAGGCTCAAAGGCACAGTTCTGAAGAAGGGTCACTGAACTTGAAACTTTAATGATGTTTTTTGTCCTGCACAGATGCTGTCTGACCTTGAGTTTGTACAGCAATTTCTGCTCTGTTTGTTTCAAATCTACCCACCTTGGTCCTATAAACCATTAACAGGCTGAACAAAATTACTGTGTTACTCTTCCCCAGTCTGTCTGCTGAGGACCTGTTCTACCTCAGAGTGCTCACAATTCTAATGAAGGATTATTGACTTGAAACTAATCTGTTGAGCGTTCCCAGCACTTCCTCTTCAGATTTCCATCTTTTCCAGCATTTTGTTCAGTGTGAGGAAGTGCTTCCTGATATCACCCCTGAACAGCCTGGCTTGGATTTGAAGATCCTGCCCATTGTCCTGGACTCTTGACACTACAGTAAATAGTTTGACCGTCTCCAAATTCTGAAATATTTTGAATTAGATGCCCCTTAATCTTCTATATTCTCCTGTTTCATCTTCTGCAGGGGGAAAAGAGCTGGAATGAACGTACATGCACCACAGCGTAGAATTTCAGACTGCTCAGTATTCTGGATGTCTTACCATGCTGCTGGTGTTGGGCTGACCCAGGGTGTTGGCAGTGCCGAAACCGAAGCCGGTACTCTGTGTGGTGGTGGCCAGTCCGAAAGGTTTGTTCCCAAAGAGGCCTGTGCTAGCCTGCTGCTGTGGCTGACCAAACAGGCCTCCCGTGCCTGTGCCGAAAGCACCAGTACCTGAAACACAGACCCCCAACATCAGCGGAAAGGACTGACTGCACCTTGGTGACAGGGAAACAGCGAAACATTGCTGGACCTCCATCCCCACTGAGTTTCACCTCATTCCCACTGTCACCTCATTGTAACTCTTTAGACAACCCATAAACCCCAGCCCAAACAC
The DNA here is from genome assembly GCF_021869965.1 of Rhincodon typus. Lineage (NCBI taxonomy): Eukaryota > Metazoa > Chordata > Chondrichthyes > Orectolobiformes > Rhincodontidae > Rhincodon > Rhincodon typus. The sequence continues at coordinate 1,808,470 of NC_063337.1, read as the reverse complement.
TTCCAAAGTTGTTTCCACTGTCGCATTGACTTGCTTCTCCTCTTGCAGCTTGACTGGAGCTGTTGCACTTTCTGTAAAATAAGCAAAACACCTAACATCCAAACTTCCTACAAACATGTACAGGGCTAGCTACATTTAGAGAGGCTGGAAGGAGAAATTTCTTTGAGGGCTAAAAATCTTTGGAATTGTATAACTGAGCTCACAATGTTCAGTCAGTCGTTCAGTACACTTAAGACTGGGAACGAGCGATTCTTGGGTATTAAAAGGGAATGGGACAGTGCAGGAAGGTGCAGTTGATATTCAGCATCAGCCACAATCTCACTGAATAGTGGAGTAGGTCAAGGGAGTGGATGGTCTACTCAAGGTAATGCTCATCAATTCACTCACTCACAATCACTGCTGCGTTGTATGGAAACAAGACTTCAGAATTTCAATTTCTGTCAAATACTGACAGAGTTCGATACATCAACACCTGTTCAGAGTACCTGCTGTTGGCAGCAGCAATGTACGTTGGGGTTTCAAGCTTTATGTAAGCTGGCAACAGCAGCGTAAAAGCGTCACAAGCAAATGGGAACATAGGAATAGGAGTAGGCCATTCAGCCCCTCCAGCCAGAATAGCCAATCAAGATTAGCTTTGGTGTGTAGGTATCTCCCATCCTGCACCCCAAGGGCTGAGGAGGAATGACGAAGAGTAGACAACAGTAAAAATATTGACCTGTGGTCAGCACTGATCTGGAAGGAGTCAAGCAGGGCACACTGCTGTTTTGATCCCCAAATATCCATTTCCCCTTTTAGTTGTGGGGTTGGTGGAGGGATATATTAAACCCGTTTTTAAGTCCATAGTGCAAATAATGCAAATTACAGCAATCAAAACATCTTCCTGATCTCCACATGCAGTGCTTTACTGGGAGAGAAAATTTATTCTCGATGTGACTGGAAATGCAACGTAAACCAACACTGCACATGGTAGCTTCAAGCCCATTCAGACTGCAAATTTTCTGCTGTTCCATTCACCTAACGCTTGCTGTCTTTACCCAATCCGAGACCAAATGTAACAGCAGTCCCCAGCATCAACAGGATCAACTATTAACAGCCTTTTGAACTGAATTTGCAAAACCACTCAGCTGTACAAAGAAAGGCTCAAGTTAATTCTGTAAGGGGGATAGACAATGGATTAACAATTCTGAAGAATGAATTTGTAGTGAAATGATTGCTGATGAAGATTTCCTAAAACAAAAGTTTCTTCTTTTTGAGAAATTCTCATTAAATGCCTCGCTCAGACTCTCTCCCTGCCACAAAGCAGCTCCTTTAAGCCTTTGTTCTGCTTAAGCCTGCTCTGTGGAAACCCAGATTGGTTTAGGTAGGGGAGAATCCTGTAGGTCAATCTCATCCACCTATTGGGTGGGCAAGATTCCTCCTCATTCACATCTCTGACAGCCCCTTTAACTCTTGAAGCTATGTAGCACTTTCAATTCTATGGGAGGAATTGCTCCTTGAATAGGATACATACGTACTGTCACTTGTGCTCACCCCACAGAATACTTGCACAAAGCCACAGTATGCATATTGCAACAGGGAGGCAGGATACAACTGTTAAGAGCTTGTGCTAACAAGACATGTGTTTGCCAGAGGTATTGAATTGTTTAAACCATGACATATGCTTTCCAGCAGCTTGGCGCAGGGTGACATTACGATACTGGGTGGAGATACATGATAGTGCGGAGGTGAAGCAGCCCCCGGGGGGCATGTCCTGTGCCCATGGGACTCTATTTGCCAAGGAAAAGGTGTCTTTAAGAGAAAGGGGAGATGTAAATGGGGAAGTAGAACTAGACCTCAAATAAGTTCCAGCTTTCACCAGTCAGTAAATGATTACAGCACAATTGAGCAGCACAGTTTGTACTTCCTGCAAAAAGACCAAACCACGACCTGGTCTCAGCTGTCAAAGCTTTAAACCTCACGATGAAAGTCCCTACCTGTTTTTTGAAGACTGGACCCACAGACTGTCCCCAGCACACCCACTTGGGAAAGGAGACCAGTGTCTGAGGAGAGGAAGTCACTCGTTCAATATTTGATTTTGTTTTAAAATTAAAAATTTACAACACATCTAAAGTGCCAATGGTGACAATTCATATCAGCAGAGCCCATGGGCACAGTTGGCTCTCTCGGTTGCTGCTTCAAGGTATCCTGAGGGCTCCTTCCTCCCCCAAAACACATCACAGCCTTCAGTAAAGGACAAGGGGAGAAAAGTGTGTGTAAAAGATGCCACACATACCTTGAATAAGAGTTGGACATGGATTTAACTTCGATCCAACTAGTTTTTCAAAGGGTTAACAACAGTGGTGGTTATGTTTCAGTTCTGATAATCCGAAGCTCAGACCATAGTAATCCAGAGCCTAATATTACAAATCACACTATGGACAGTTTGTGCATTTGGATCAGGTTTTTAGGAAAATCCGGAAATAAAAAGCAACCATGAATCTGTTGGATTGTTGTCAAAACCCAACAGGTTCACAAACGCCAGGTCCACAGTAACACAGCCAACTTGATGTTCTCAAAAAATTCATGACAGATAGTAACTGCCAGCATCTTCCATAGAGAGAAAAAAATGGGCGGGGGTCAAATTAGTATGACTCTGGAGTGCAAAAAGGGCATGCTATTTTACGGTGGGCTTTCTGCTGTAGAAAGCCGAGGAAATAAACAATGTATTTTGTGACAATTTTCCTTTTAAGTAAAACATCAAGTTTGTTCCCGCATTTATCTGGGACAAATCTCTCACATTTACCTTAGTGTTGCTCCTAACCGCAAACTGGCATTGACACAGAACCTGTGCAGTGATAAATCAGATTAACATGTAGCAGCTATGCATGGATCATGGTGCAGTGGTATTCTCTCTATCTCTGGATCAGAAGGCCCAGGGACAAGTCTCACCTGCTCCAAAAAAGTGAGTTATAACCCCTCCGAGAAGGTTGATTGAAAATATCCTGTATGATTGTCTGGGGATACCAGCCCACAAAACCCACCAACTGATGGGAAACCGGCATCAGCAATGCTGCAGCATCCCCATTGAGTTGCCTTGTTCCACGTTAACAAGGGGAAGTCACTGCCCGATGTGTAGCGACCAGGGGTTTGGTACTGAATACAGCTCACAGAAGATCAGATGTGTTGCTTGAGCCTGTCTCTGTGGAGATGTTCAAACATCATACCTGATCCCTACGGAATGCATGTGGGGAACTGGGATGACAGAAGTGACAAAGGGCTTACAGGCACAGTAATTATGGATGGATTTTGATTATAATGAGAAAACCCAAAATATAAATCCCCCAATGATTCTAGCTGCTCAAGGGAGGGAGTGGTTGAGAACAAGAGCCTTGGAAACCTAGGCAGACAAACACAGCAAGCCAGGCAGCATCTGGAGGAATGGAGTAGTCAATGCTTTGGGTATTATCCTTCTTCAGGACTGAAGAAACCTAGGTTCATTGGAAACCTCGGTTCAATTCCCAACCTGGGTGGCGTAAGCCAATTTGCAGAGTGGACCATACTCAGTACATTGACTGCCTCCTACATCATCGGGGCTCAGGGACATAAATGGGGGTGGGGGAAATTACTTGACTCCTTACTGAAAGCAGGGCGTGTGTAATGGTGTAAAACACCCAAAGCAGCATCACACGTGTTTGCTAGACGTATCTAACAGTCACAGAGAGAGACATAGGGGTGCGCAGCGCATAGCAAGGAATTGTAAAATAAGGGTAGGCTTGGAGGATGGGGAATTGCTGCAGTGGTGCTGGATGAATGAGTCTTGGAGACAGTATGGATACAGACAGTAGGGTTTGGATAAGCTGAAGATGCAAGGCCACTGGACAGAACTATACTCATTTTTGGTGCTCTCTGCAATGGTCAAACATTCTTCCAATACTCTATCCAGAGCTGGATAAATGGGCATGCAGGGAGTTATTAGCACAGGGTATAGTCAGCTTCAGAAGGTAGGCACTGATACTGCACATAACTGTCACACTGCCCCTTAATATTTTGATTTAACAGCCCCTGCCCCAGATGAAAATTCTCCCCTAAAACAAGAGCCCCTGATCAGCTGCAGCCTATTCCAAATAATCAACAAACTCACTTGCTCCGAAGCCAGTTTTGTTCTGTCCAAAGTTGAAGCCTCCGGTCGGGTTGGCTGGAGTGGCTCCAAACAGCCCAGTGCCAGTGCTGGATGTAGCGGTTGAAGTGCCAAACAGACCACCACCACCCCCTAGGGGAGCCTGAGGCCCTTTACGGCCAGCAGTGTAATCCTCCAAACGCAGCTCCTGGAAGTAGCAAAACCACAGAGAGAGAGTCAATGGTGGAAGCATCACCTCCAACCAGCTCGCAGAGACCAGAATCCTGCCAGATTTATTCCCCGCTTCTTCTGCTTAGAGGTGCTGAGCTCAGTTAATTCAGTAAGTTGCAGAGTATAGCAGTGTCATGAGAATATTAGTCAACTGGTAACCCATATTCCAGAACATTCTCACGAGAACATTAAACAAACACCCGGAACAGCCAGTCTGTGGATACAAACTCAGTTTTGTCTTAAATCAGTAAAAGGTTGGCTCTAGTTTAAATGATTTGTTGTAAAGTTCCACCACATATACCCTTTCCTGAAGGAAATGGACTAACTTTACCCACCTGATTCTAAATGCAACTCCTGTCTACTGTTACATTTAATATTTAGCTACTCTCTGAGCTGACCTAGCAAACCTCTTTATAGTATTAAACTGAACACTAAAATACACTGAGCATCCTCATGCTTTCGGTACAAATCTATATCTTCTTTCCAGAAGGTTCCTTGAGAAGCAATGTGAAATTAGGCCAATTCTGGAAAGGAGATAATGACTTCTACATGACATGTGGCCACTAGATCTCAGGAGAAATCTCCATGTGACCTGAAGCTACTATAGAGGCAGGAGCTATAAGGTAAGGGTAAATAAGCAGTTAAGTGGAGATCAACTGGAGATGGTCTCAGAACCTGCAATTCAGAACAGATCTTGCTGAAAAGCCAGGAAAAATACAGAATAGAACAGTGACCATGTTACTGTATGCTACACAATTGGACCAAGAGCTGAAGCCAGGGAGAGCAGCACTGCAGGTGGATGAGACACATTCTAGCTATTTCAGTTTTGTCAGAGCCAGATTGTTTAAAATGGTCAAAACAGGGAGTCTCTGGAGTTTGCAACTCATCAATATATTGAGAGCCTGGCAAAAAAGGCTCTATACAGGCACTTCGTTTGAACATCAAATCTATCCAAGGTGTTCAGATGGAATACATCTGCTTGTGTAAGTGACTTGAGGTCCATGGGAAACAAGAGAACCCAAGGATGAGATGGGAAATCATGAGATGTATGTGCTGCTATATTTCTACGGGATGTGACACAAGTGTTTTTAAACTACGAGAGATGTATCTTTGCTGTTCTGACTGTTTAAAGGTTACCTATATATCTGCAGTGCTTTTAGTTAGTTCATTACAATAAAAGTCTGAAAAAGTGACATCCTGCCCATCAGTTTTCTTTCAGTTGGTACCCCAGGATTTCTTTCTTTCAAAAATGTCATCAGTCTCTGCGGTGATAATAAATACGAGGCACGAGTACCAAACGCTCATCTTACCAGCAAGGAAAATCCATCCACACAACAGTTCTCACCTCCAGTGACTTGGTCTCGTATTCCTTCATGGCTGTGATACACTGGTGCTTGGTGCTAATGTTGGTGCTGACTCCAGACTTTACCATTGTGTCAGTGCCTGTTGGAGGCTGCAGGCATGCGAAAGACAAAAAACAGTGAAGTTAATACAGCACACCACTCGTGTGAGAAGAGGCACTTCGAGCAACCAAAGTTTGTTCCACTGAATTCCAAACCCTCCATCAAGCACTATCCCAGTTGTAAACAGCTCGCTTTGCTGACTGAAGTTGCCAGCTCAAAGATGTGCAGGTTAGGTGGATTGGTCATGCTAAATTGCCCGTAGTGTGTTCAGGGATGTGTAGATTAGGTGGGTTATAGGGGTTGGGTCTGGGTGGGATGCTCTGTGGGTCGGTGTGGACTTGTTGGGCTGAAGGGCCTGTTTCCACACTGTAAGGATTGTAGGGATTCTATGATTCTATCTCCACGGCTGGCTAGCAGAGCTACCTAAATCTCTCACACTGTTCACTCCTTCCTACTCTCAATTCACCACCAGTTGAGACACTGATTATTCAAGTAGGCAGGCAGTTCAGAAATTTCCAACAGTCTCAGAGTAACGTGGCTGTTAACTTCCGACTCTGCGTCGGTATAAGCTGAGCACTACCAATTCCATCATACTCACATTGAATTTAACAGTGGTTCCAGTAGGGGCAGCAGTGCTAAAGGTGGTTCCCCCAAACAAGGTTCCAGAAGTCCCACCGAACGGATTAGAGGCAGTGCTGGTGGTCCCAAACAGGCCACCTCCTGTCGTGCTGGTTCCAAAAGCTGAAAACAAGAACAAAGTCACTGAAGTTCCCAGAGTACTCAAACAAAAATACAATCATTCTGTGGTATCCCTATATGTCATTGCAAGTGTTCTTCCCACACTCACCCCACTGGCCTGTCCCACGTGAACTATTAACACATACAGGGTGGTTTTCTGTCCCTCAAACCTACTGTGTTATTCAATACACTGTAGCTGAACTGATTGTGATCTTAATTCCACATTTTCACCTATTCCAATAACCCATCTACTTTAAAAATACCAATTGTTGACCCCACCTCTACTACTCTCAGCAGAGGAGAGTTTCAGACAACCAATGCTCTGAGACAAACATTTCTTCCTCTCTAACCCAAAGGGAGACTCCCTATTTTTAAACAGTTTCCTTTATTCCAGTCTGTCCCATGAAGGGAACCATCTTCTCAGCATCCACTCTGTTCAGCCTTGAGTAAGATGGGGAGGCAACAGCCTAGTGGTATTATCGCTGGACTGTTAATGCAGAGACCCAAATAATGGTCTAGGGACCCAGGTTCAAATCCCACCAAGGCAGATGGTGGAATCTGAATTCAATAATCATCTGGAATTAAGAATCTAATGACGACCACGAATCCATTGTCGATTGTCGGAAAAACCCATCTGGTTCACTAATGTCCTTTAGGGAAGGAAACTGCCATCCTTACCTGGTCTGGCCTGCATGTGACTCCAGACCCACAGCAATGTGGTTCACTCTGAACTGACTTCTGGGCAACTAGGGTTGGGCAATAAATGCTGCCTGGCCAGCGATGCCCTTATCCCATTAATGAATTTTTTAAAAATCCTGCTGCTCCTTGGTGATTGCAAATTGCTCAGCTCCGCGGACAAAGGGCTCACAGAAAGTGAGCAGACAGTGTTATGGCAGCAGGCAGTACCCAGGACCTTCCAGCTCTTGGAGCCACTTAAACAACAAAAGGGTCTTTAATTCCTGCTGTTCCATTCATGACATATCAGGAGCACTTTCCAAGATTTCATAAACAACAATGAAATAAATGATCTAACAAACATTAACGGAGATACTAGGAAGCACACCACTGCTCTTCTTCAACCTTGGGATAGTTACATCCAGCCCAGGGAGCATACACAGATTCTGTTTAATATCTCCCAGAGAGATGGTGAGGCACTCCCTCAGTTTTGCACAGACAGTGTTCACGTTGACCAGGTGACAAGCACCTGGATTGGGACTTGAACTCATGGCAGACAGAGGTGAGACAGTGTCTTGGCATTCATCTGCATTCCTATAACTGTGCTGCATTTTTGTTTTTATTATACCTGGCATTTGCATCCAGCAAGGTGATGACCCAAAACATTAACTTTGATTTCCCTTCACACATGCTGCCAGAATTGCTGAGCTTTTCCAGCAACTTCTGTTTTTGTTTCTGATTTACAGCATCTGCAGTTCTTTTGGTTTTTATTCCCCGAGGAAGGGTTGCTGTAGTGATACAGTGAAAATCTGTCAGGGTTGACATGCAACTTGTAGTGAATAAAAGGAATATCTAACCCAGTGCTCATTCGAGACACTGTGCAGCTCTGATAATGCAGCCCTGGCCTGCAGTACCAGGCTACAAGATGATGTCAAGCCTGACATTAAACCTGCCTCCTTTGCTCTCAAAATTTCTGACAAAAGCTATGCTTACTTCCGAAGCCTCCAGCAGGCTTGCTCTGCTGATTGGAGAACAGGCCCCCTGTGCTCGTGCCCCCGAACAGGCTGTTGGACGTTGACGTGCCAAAACCAAAGCCAGCATTGGTGGACGAGGTTGCCGGCTGCCCAAAACTACTGGAGCCGAATAGACCTCCTGCCAAGAGAATAGACAATAGTGTGACAAATGAAACAAAATGATGGGCCTGTACTCAATGTGAGTAACAAAGTTTCATCTTCGGAAAGAAAGGGCTTGGGTTTATACAGTATTTCTCAATTTTAAGATGTTCCAAAGTGTTTTGCAGCACTTTTTAAATTGAGTCACTTTTGTGATTTTCACATGCTGAAAAGAGTTTATCAATGCTTATTGAGAAATTGAGAGGCATAAAAATTGGTTAGATCACCAGAAAAAATTCTCTGCTTTTCGAAGAATGCATTGGGACCTTTTCTATCCACCCAAGACAAAGACACAAATTTGCTTTAACATCTCGTCCAAAGGTCGGAACGTCAAACAATAAATTTCCTCGGGACTGCATTGAGAGACCATATTTCTGGAATGGGAAACTCAACTCAAGCTCCTGATTAAGAGACAAGACTTCTATCCACATCCACAGCTGGTACCTTGGCAAAATCCCAACCTGTTCACAGATGCAGCAGAAACCGTGCCATCCTTACCCAGTCTGGTCCCATCCACACCACGAGACTAACTCAATATCTTTAGGAAAAATAGGTAGAGCAATCACATTCTAACACCACATTTTTAAGAGGTGGAGTATTATGTATTTTCCACTTGCGGTGTCCCTTGTAAAGATTAAGCCTCAACCAACATAAATCCATTCTCTGATCATGTACTGAACTGTGATGGTGGCATTAAGTTATGTGAAACCTGCATAAAACAAAGGATGTTATGGTAAATTCCTATGAAACTTTGGGCCAGCTTTAGAAGGAGTATTGCATAAAGCTCTGAGCTTCACACTCCAATGTGGAGGGATTGGAGAGACTGTCAAACAGATTCAGAATGATGGTTCTGGGAACTAGGAACCTGTTCACGGACAGAATGGAGAACAGCCCCAGTATAGAGAACCAGACAGAAAACTATGACAACAAATTTCAAACATACAGTAAAGAAGAGGCCCTTCAGCCCGTTGGGTCTGTACTGCCAAAAATATACTAGCACCCACACAAGTTCCACTTTTCCACGCTTGGCCCATAGCTTTCAATGTTATGACATTTCAAATGCTCATCCCTTTTACCAGTTGTTAGATCGCAACTACCCTCCCAAACAGTGCATTTCAGATTCCCACCATCCTGAGTGAAAATCTCTTTCCTCAAAACTCCTCTAAACCACTTGCCTTTCACTTTAACATTATACCTCCTTGTTATTGACCCTTTGGCTAAGGGGAACAACTGCTTCCTATTCACCCTGCCTATGCCCCTCAGAATCTTATACTTCTCTATCTGGTCCCCCCCTCAACCTTTCCTGCTCCAAAGAAAACAACCTGAGCTTATCCAGCCTCTTTTCATAGAGAAACTGAAGGCAACACCTTGGTGAATCTCTTCTGCACCTCAAGCAAATGACTTCCTTCCTATAGCGAGGTGACCAGAACTACACACAGTACTTCAGCTGTTGGCTAACCAAAGTCCTGTACAGCTCCAATATAACCTCCCTGCTCTTAAAACCTACGTCACGAGTGATAAAGGCAAGTGTCCCATATGCCTCAATTACCCTCTTAACCTATTCTGGGATCTGTGGATGTGCCCTAAAATCTGTCCATTTCTTTGAGCTTCCTCATATCCTGACTTTCATCGAGTACTCCCTTGTCTTGTTCCTTCTTCCAAAGTGCACCACTTTATACTCCATCTGCAACTGATCTGCCCACTGACCAATGTGTTATATCCTCCTGCAACCCAACAACGTCCTCCATACAGTTAACCACACAGCCAATCCTTCTGTCATCCGCAAACTTATCATTCCCCCTACATTTGCATCTATATTGTTTATACGTAACCACAAACGATAACGGACCCAACGCTGACCCTTAGCACACTATTGTGCACTGGGCTTCAGTCTTACAAGCAGAGGAAATGTTTCATGCAGCAAATGGTTAGGATCTGCAACGTACCTGCCTGAAGATGCGGTGGAAGCAGATTCAAATTGAGGTTTTCAGAAGGGAATGGGATGATAAGAAACGTATTTGCAGGGCTCTGGGGGGAAGAAAGCAGGGGAGTGGCACTAGATGAATTGCTTCTTCAGAGGGCCAGACTGCAGACATGGTACAGAATGACCTCCTTCTGTGTCGCAATTTTTTGCTGGCCTCTTTTGTTCCACTGATGTTACAACAGTGGCTACACTTCAAAAGGTCCTTCATCAGCAGTGAAGCACTTTTGGACAACTAGGCTGTCAGAGACATTAGTGAGTTAAGAACGGATGTTTTACTGCAGTTATACAGGGCCTTGGTGAGACACCTGGAGTATGGTGTCTGGTTTAGGTCTCACTACTCAAGGAAAGTGATACTTGCTATGGAGGGAGCACAGCTGAGGTTCACACAGCTGATCCTGTGGATGGCAGGATTGCCCTTTGAGAAGAGGTTGATCCAACTTCGTCTGTATTCACTGAAGTTAGAAGGATAGAAGGGACCTGATTGAAACACAAAATTCTAAAAAGGCTGGCCGGATTAGATGTAGGGAGGATGTTTCCTCTGGCTGGGGAGTCTAGAAGCAGGGGACAGTCTCAGGATACAGGCTAGGACTAGGAGGAAAAATTTCTTCCAGGTAGGAAGTGGAGTGAACCAGTGGCATTTTCTACAATAGAAGACTGTGGAGGCCAAGTCCCCGAATATTTTCGAGAGGTAGAAGACAATTTTTAAAAAGATTTTAAAGGCATCAACAGGTACGAAGAGAAAGCAGGGATACGATGTTGTGATAGAGGATTAGCCTGGATTGTACTGAATGGTGGAGCAGACTTGAAATGCCAAATGGTCTACTCCTGCTCCTATTTTCTACATTATGGAAAGGTTATTTTATTCACAATTAAATATATCTCAATTGATGGTTAGCAGGGAGCAAGCAAATGAGAATCTACTCCCTACCTGGCTTGTTTTGAGTGTTACCAAAGAGTCCACCACCGGCATTAGTGGCAGTACCAAATCCAGCTGTGGCCGCACCAAATCCACCAAAGCCTGGAGTTGCGGTATCTGAAAAGCAGGAGATCACAAGGATTTAGGTTACTGGTGAGGATGGATCGAATGAACCATGAGAGACAGGAAGTGGATGCCATACACTTCCTCCAGCCTCCTCCATCAACTAACGAGGTAGTGGCTAAAAAGTGACCTCAGCTCCGTTTGCTCCCAACCTCTTAGCTCACCTCATCAAATCAATCCTCAGGAAACCCAAACTCTATAACTCTGGCATCAGGAATCCAGGAAAAAACTGTTATTTCTCTTCAAAGAAAGAGGTTTAAGGGGAAATTGAATAGAGGCCTTTTGATAGTAAGCTTTGACAGATGAGTAGAAACTGCAGCCAGATTTACTAGCCACAGACTTACACTAGGCAGTAGAACCAGAGGGGGGATTAGGAACATTCACATCACCCCTAGACAGTGAGAGCGCGAGAGAAAACTACGCAGTGGAAAAAGAACCGTGAATGCTCCTTGCTACTCCATGCTACAGGCTGTCAAAGCCAGGCTGTGGCCTCTCTCTCCTTTTCACCTGAGCAGTTTCCAGAACTGAAATGGTCATTTGAATCTGACCTGTGGTGCTGAAGCGATAATGAGCTCAGTGTAACAACAGTCACATGTGGTCCAGTAGACACTTTCTGAACTATTTATTCAGAAACTCAAGTTAGGTCATTTGAGAACCCAAAATTCAATTTTCAATAAATTTGGGCAGAAAAATCTGGTATCAATAAGTGTGTGTCCAGGAACAGGTTGGATTATTCAAAGACCAGAACATTTGAATGGTATTCAATGCGGAGTGTTGAGGATCGAACCTCTGACCCAAGGGAGGATAAGTCTGTCTGAGAGACAAGGTTCAAGGAAGGTTAGTGACTGGGATGGGAGAGCTGCCCTTATTACACAGAAATTCAGAAAAATGTAAAAAACTTGATACATACTAATTCTGAAAGAGCTTGACAGGATGAATGACAAGAGGCCATTTCCTCCCTGGCTGCAGGGTCTAGAATAATGGGCACAATATCAAGATTACAGTTTCGACTATTTAAGACAGTGATGATGAGAATTTTTTTCACTCAGGATTGTAAACCTTTGGAATTTTTCAGAGGGGGGTTGAGGATGCCGTTGCAAAGTTGGGTAGATTACTTGCGGATCGGAAGGCAAGATGTTAGAATTTGGTGTTGTAAACTGTTGGTGTTTGTAAAATGCTATGGGGAAAGCAGTGTATGGTCCCTTTAAAAGATGATGTGCATTTTCTATGCTTAGAGATTCAAAAAAGATGTCTGTGGGTTTACAGGTGCACAGAGCATTAAAATTGAAACACTTATATCAAAAAGCTACACTGTTAGCAGGCAAAGCAGAATTTTTACCAAGACAACAGATTCTCAATTTTATGCGATTTAAACCACACCCTTAGATACCAAAAACCAATTAAATTTAAATTTAAACCTACAAGAAATTGATATTTATCAAGGGTATAAAAGATGAGGGCATTTGGAAAATCGGGGGAAGAGAGTCAACTGGCATCTGCCAAGAGAACAGCACTCAGCTCTAAAAGAATTACTGGCTCTCAGAATTCTCTTAAGCTTTAGAGTAAGCTCTGTCTAAATTAAAGGGTACCTATGGCTCAAATAGTTAATGTTCCTGACAAAAGAATTCAATGGAGAAGGCGCTCCTGACAGAAGAATTCGAAGACATGGAACACTCGAAGATGTAACCTGGCTGTAATTTCGAGACTAAATACTAATTTTTTTATTTTTGTTTATACAAGTGGAACTTGCGTTTATTGGAACAGCATACCAATAGAATCTTGTTTTATTCAGAAATAGTTATTAAGAAGAGATTTATATGGTTTGTTAATAGTTTAGTTAATGTGTTCACTGTTAGAGCTAGATAAATAAATAGTTACTTGTTGATTATAAAGAGTAAATGTCAGAGGGTTTATTTTATTTAAATCACTCTTTTACAACAGATCAGGGGCTCTCTTACAGGGGTGCCTTGGTTTTAGTTATCAGGGGCGGGCGGCGGGGGGGCATACCTCCGCTATATAAGAATGCTCCATTTGAGAATGTTCAAGATGGAGCTTAGTAGGTTTTGGCACAAAAAGAGAATGAAAAGATATGGACAGGAGAGTTGACGAAAGAGGAAGATCACCATGATTTTACGATTAGTAGGGCAACTGTGATGTCTAGGATAATTTAAATAATGGATAAAGACAGTAACTGCTAGAAGTGTTATAGGGTCACTGCCCAAAATTATAGGTAGCTAGCAACAGTCATAATGTTTAATCACATCTCAAAGACCTTCTGGAAAGAGCTCCTGTGTAGATCACATGCCATGACAGAATGCACGAGTCATAACATATGGGATCTTGTCTGCAGATTATTTCTAGGGACCTAGGTGCCATTGCTGGTAAGTTACTGAGGACTAACACAGTCACTGGAAGTGTAGCTTGCTATATTCCCCTTGCTGTATTCTGCCTGTTCAGTTCAGAGAGCAGAGTTAATATTCCAAATTGCAGCACACGCATAAAGTATCTCAGGAAGAACAGCCCAACAGGTCTATGCAGTAGCTTCCAGGTTGCTGCATGGCCTTGTGGGAGCATAGCTGACAAGGAACACTGCTATCAGTCTCACTGACTCACAGTCTGATTTGCATCATTCAGTGGGATTTTTTAGGGTGAGAAACCTGCTGCCCCTTACTCAACATACTCTAAATCATCACTTCAATCTCATACTAGCAGGCATACGAATGCTCTTGGGGCTGGTCTTGGTGGTGATGGTCACTGACCAAGCAATGCTCAACTTCTCCGCCTCCCAAAATACAAAGTGCAGAAAGAGCCAACTTACTTTGTCCAAATGCTGAAGTGGTGAATCCGCTGGTGTTGCCGAAGGTGGGAGTGCCAAACTGCGACTTATTAAACATCTTGCCAGATTACTAAGATCGCAGGCAACTGTGAAGAGAAACAGACCAAGCAGAGAAATCAGTCACCTAGAACTACGTGTGCAATATCAGAAACTCCTAAAGCATCAAAAGGACGCCAGCATACGAGGGCATGCCAGATACTGACTCTTCTTCTGCTTCATGGAAAACCCCAACCAGCAGAATTCATCCTCTCCAAATATGGGCTCTTTCTTAAGCGCAAATCTGAAGGTGACTAGAGGATGTCTAAAAAGGGGGTAAATTAAAGTACTGTAACTCCTTGAATACACAAGTGTCAGACCAAAAAAAAATTAAATAAGGATTTATGAAGTTTTTTTGGGTGGGAGTTGTGTGTGACCGATATTAGCATGGATAGAGGACTGGTTAATGGACAGGCAGTGGGTAAGTGGGTATTTTCAAGGTGGCAGGCTGTGGGGTGCTGCAAAGATCAATTCTGCAGCTATAGCTATTTACATATCCACAAGAAAACTACCAACATATTTTTAATAAAAAAAGAACATGTGAAGAAAAGAAAACCAATGCTGTATAAATAGTTTGGAAAAAGGTGACCACAAACACCAAATTGAAAGTTTTAACCCTGTGTGCAATTACATCCTTTACACAAACGCAACCCAGGTGAAGTATCAATTATACCTTCTCTGGAAAATTTCCGCACATTCACGACATGCAATTCTCTCAATCTCTGCCCGAGAGACACAGACACTAACTCACTGAGTAAAGAATAACTACTTCGGGCTTCTCCCAATCCTGTCTACACAGGCTGTTTGGTTGACTTGGCAAACTAAGCAGACCTCCCACTGCTATAAATGCTGACACGCTGAATGGGATTTGCTTGTGGCCGTTCTCAGTCTGTCTGTCTGGGATGCAAATCTTAAATCAGTAAAGATTTCAGTAATTATCTCACCAGGAAGTTTGCTAGGACACAACTTTAGTTGTACAATTTCTTGCAAGGGCTGTTTTGACCTAATGCTGAAAAAAAGATTTTCTGACCATAAAAAAGAGGCACCTACACAGAACTGAAAACAAAAACAAAAACATTTTACCTCCACTGTAGAATCTAAGTTCCAAAATAAAAATACACACTACAAACCTTTACACCATACTAACGGCTTAGAGACAGAAAGTATCGTATACAAGTTAGCCAACAACATGAAGCTAGTTGGAAATGAAAGCTGTAAAGGGACAGAGGCTGCAAAGAGATATAGTCAGTTAAATGAGTGGGCAGCCAAGTGGCATATTGAGAGATAGTACAGGTTACTCAATTTGGTTGCAAGAATACAGAAACAGAATTCTTTTTCAAAGGTGGTGAAATTGTAAATGTCAATGTTCAGAGAGATTTGTGCATATTCTTATAAGCAATTCAGACGTTAGCACGCAGACACAGCAAGCAATTAGGATGACAAAGAGCACATCAGCCTTCACTGCAAGGGGACTGGAATAAAGAAATGTTTTTACAAATGCTCAGTATTTCGGCCAGACTATACCTGGAATAGAGGTAGAGGGCCTGGAGGTTTAGGGAAGGACTTTCAGAGCTCAGACACAGATACCAGTGGTGGAGTGATGAAAATGAGGACATTGCACATGGCCCTGAAAATGGTACTGCCATGGTTATGTTACTGGGCAACTAATGCAGAGGTCCAGACTATCATTCCGAGGACATGAGTTCAAACCCCATCACAGTAGCTGGTGGAATTTAAAGTCGATCAATAAAGCCAAACAATGAAATGATCATTTATTAATCTTGTTTACTAATATTCTTTTAGGAAAAATCTGCTGTCCTTATCTGGTCTGGCCTATGTGCCTCCAGACCTGCAGCAATATGGTTCACTGGTGAATCAGGGATGGGCAATAAACGCCAGCCTAACCAACAAGATGCATATCCCATGGATGACTAAAACAAAAGACCATGCCCCAAATACCTCCATCACCATCCTGGAGTATTGTCAGACTCAAAGGCAACACAGTGGTATACAGGAATGAGTAGACCAGGCAGTCCTTAGCATTAGCTCCAGACCCCACAAAGTCACATGGCATTGCTGCTGACTATCCCCATTAGCTGATGAACCAGTACCACACCATGCTGAACTCCAATTGGAGGGGACACTGAAGGTGGAGATGTACTCTAGATGTGGAATTCTAACACCTATCAATAACAAAGGCTCGCAGTACCACTGCTAACCAAGCCGGTTGGGTCCTGAAGGGCATATCTTCCAGACTGTGTCTATGGCAGGTGGTGAGAAAAAGCCAACATGACGGCAAAACCTGTCCGACCTCAGCCTCACTCAACACCATCCAGCACAAAGCAGCCAAAACTTCCACCATTCACATGCAGCAGTAGCTGTGTGTCCCATCTACAAGATGCACCTCATTAACTCACCAAGACTTTTTGGGTCAACAAGGTGCAGGGCTGGATGAACACAGCAGGCCAAGCAGCATCATAGGAGCAGAGAGGCTGACGTTTCGGGCCTAGACCCTTCATC
>NC_063337.1:1764283-1776740 GCF_021869965.1 Rhincodon typus | reverse complement strand
CCCCACCGACCGGGATCCTCTGACCAACACCCAGTGATCCCCACCGATCAGGATCTACTGCCCCACACCCAGTGATCCCCATCGATCGGATCCACTGACCCACGCCCAGTGATTCATTGATCATGAGCCAGTGGTTGTGATTCAGTGACCCACCGACCAAGGTCTAGTGACTGGAACCCACTGACCAATCTTAGTGACCACGATCCAATAACCAACTGACTGGGACCCAGTGACCAGTAGCCACTGGATGGGAACAATGGACCGCGATCCACTGTGGAACCCAGTGACTAAGATCCAGTGGCCACAATCCACTGAACAGGATCCAGTGATTGTAATCCACTGACTAGGACACTCTGACTGAGATCCAATGACTGAGTTCCAATGATCCACTAACCACAATCCACTGGCCATGATCCAGTGTCTGTGACCCTGTGACCCAGTGACCCACTGGCTAGGAACCAGTGACCCATTAAACATGACCCAGTAACCCACAGACCAGGATCAAGCGACCCACTGGCCAGGCTCCAGTGATGGGGACTCAGCACCTTCCAAACCCATGACCACTTCCATCTAGAAGGACAAGGGCAGCAGATACATGGGAACACCATCCCCTGCAAGTTCCACTCCGAGCCACTCACTATCCTGACTTAGAAATATATCACCATTCCTTCAGTGTTGCTGGGTTAAAATCCTGGAATTCCCTCCCTAATGGCATTGTGGGTCAACCTACAGTTCATGGAATGCAGCGATTCAAGAAGGCAGCTCACCACCACCTCCTCAAGGGCAACTGGGACGGGTGGTAAATATTGGACTTGTGTGAAGGAGCTTTGGTGAACTTCTGCAGGGCATTTTGTAGACGATATCGCTGCATCTATTGAACATTGGTGGTGCAGGGAGTGGATGTTTGTGGATGTGGTACCAATCAAGTGGGCTGCTTTGTCCTGGATGGTGTCAAGCTTCTTAAATGTTGTTGGAGCTGCACCCGTCCAGGCAAGTGGGGAGTATTCCATCACACTCCTGACTTGGGCCTTGTAGGTGGTGGGTAGGCTTTGGGGAGTCACGTGTTCCCAGCATCTTATTTTATGTGGCTGGTCCAGTTTAGTTTCTGGTCAATAGCAACCCTGTGTGATTGGAACAAGGTCAGCCAGGTAGATCTCATAGACTATGAGTTCCCTGTTGGGGAACCTGGTCCAGTCAGGGAGACCTGGCTGACAGATATATAGAGGAGTGTCAGGGGTCTAGTCACTCTACGAGCCAGCTCTGAGCTATCTGGGTCAGTGTCATGCACCATGTGTAAATAAAGGGTGACTTGGTGATGGGATACCTACCTTTGTGGAGTTACTTCAGTGGCTACGAGAGTGGGAATGCAATTTTGGTTGAAGCCTAAGAAAGATGCTGAGACACTGTTTGGTATGTGGGATTAAAGATGAGACTATGCAAAAGCACCTACTAGCTGAAGTCCAACTGGACTTCAAACAGGCACCAGAACTGGTTTTGTCATTAGAAAATACAGCAAGCAGAGCTTATGAGTTACAGGGTATTCCAACAGAAGTGGGCACCCTCGCCAGACCGACTGAGTTTGGGGAACACCACTTGAGTGAAGGCAGTTGCATAGCCTTGCTCAGGACATATCTTGAACCGAGGAACTCTAGGTCAGCCAACAGCAAAACCCCAAATAAAGCCAAGCCTAGGCCAAATGGTTAAACTGCTCTCAAGACTCTGAGCCTGCAGGCCATGTTAGTTGCTGCTGATATGTGAACCCGAGACTGCAGAAGTGTCCCACTAGTCCTGAATTGAGTAATAAGCTAATATCCAGGAGAATGCACACCCTGGAAAGACCATCGACAGCTGATTTGGAACAGTTCAATTGCTTAGCAACATCCAAATCAGAACCAATCAAAAGAAACATCTGGTGAAATAGTCACCCAGTTCTATTGGAGGTTGATATCAGTGCTTGCAGAACCAGTCTGTGCTAAAATTCGCTCTGGACTCCAAGCCATAAATTTGCGTAAGTCCTCGGCCAGGCTGAAAACCTGTACCGGGAACCCTCTACAGATTATGGGCACAATTTTGGTTCTGGTCTCTTATGAGAAGCAGCTGGTTCAGTTACCACTGATTGTAGGAAAAGGCTCGGGCCCAAGCTTGATGGGCTGAATGTGGTTGAGAAAGATTCAACTTCACTGATGCAATATGTTTCAATTAGAAAATGGCTGCATGAGTGAAGTCCTAATTAAATACCTAGAGGTTTTTCAAGAAGATCTAGGGACTATCAAAGGGCCAAGGCCACCTTACATGTTGATCATGAAGCAATTCCACGATTCTGCAAGGCCCACCCAGTGCCATTTACCCTATGTACAAAAGAGAGGCAGAAATCAGGAGCCTGGAAAGTGAAGGAATCATCAAACTAGCACAGTTTGCAGAATGGGCAGCACTGGTAGTGCCAATTATGAAGCTCAAAGGGTTGTTTTACTTTTATGGGAATTTCAAACAAACAGTAAACCACTTTTCACGGCTGGATAAATACCTAATCCCTTGCAGAGGATTTATATGCAAAACTGATGGGGACGGGGAAGGGGGCTGTCCTTCACGAAGGTGACATGAGCCATGCGTATCCTCAATTGTGATTGATTTATTTATTGCTACATGTACTGGAATACAGTGAAAAGCTTTGTTTACGAGCAGTACAGGCAGATCCTAGTAAGCAAGGATGTACAGATCAAAGGTTGTAAAAACATTTAGACAGAGGCATATGGGTTACATTGCACGTGCTAGGCGAGATCAAAGTTAGCAACATCAGCATTATTTGAGGCTAGAGAGTCCGTTCATCCATGCAAGACTGCCATTTGGAGTATCATCAGCCTGTGTCATTTTTTAGCGGACTATGGAGAACATTTTACAAGGTCTGCCCCAGGACGCCATTTATCTGGGTGACGCGGCAATAACAGAGCAGGCTAATAAAGGGCACTCAGAGACAAAAACAGAAGTTGCTGGAAAAGCTCAGCGGGTCTGGCAGCATCTGTGAAGAAAAAATCAGAGTTAACATTTTGTATCCGGTGACCCTTCCTCAGAACACACTGAACCCAAAACGTTAACTCTGATTTTTCTTCACAGATGCTGCCAAACCTGCTGACCTTTTCTAGCAACTTCTGTTTTTGTTCCTGATTTGCAGTATCTGCAGTTCTTTTGGTTTTTAAAAAGGGCACGTAGAGAACTTAGAGATAGTCCTTAGATGTTTCTCCAAGGTGGGTACAGAGTCAACAGGCCAGGTTACACCCATTGGAAGATTAAGTGAGGATGATCAAAGGTGCCTTGGCTCCCAAGTCTGTACTAGAGCTTAGGTATCTCATCAGGTTGGTGAATTATTATGGAAAATTCATGGGTAATCTAACCTTCATCCTGGCACCCTCACATTTGCTATTAAAAAAGAATCAGCCTTGGAAATGGCCTCATAGCCAAGATGTAGCCTTTAGGGAAGTGAAGAAGCAGCTATCGTTGTATAAGGTGTTGGCCCACTACGATCCAAAGTGAGAGGTGGTGCTGACATGCGATGCCTCCCCGTACAGTATTGGGGTAGAGTTGGCTCACCGGTGGCCCAGCAGCGTGAAACGCCCAATAGTGTATTCTTCCTGGGCTTTGGCTGATGCTGAACGAAGATATGAAGGAAGGTTTGGTGGTCATCTTTGGTGTCAGAAAGTTCTAACAATACCTTTATGGATGTAAATTTATAATAGTAATGGACCACAAACCCCTGCTCAGGCTACTTAAAGAGGACACAGCTATGCTGCCCATAGCTTCAGGTCGAATTTAGCGGTGAGC
Organism: Rhincodon typus; assembly: GCF_021869965.1. Classification (NCBI taxonomy): domain Eukaryota; kingdom Metazoa; phylum Chordata; class Chondrichthyes; order Orectolobiformes; family Rhincodontidae; genus Rhincodon; species Rhincodon typus. Next base: position 1,772,924 of record NC_063337.1, on the reverse strand, counting down.
TCTTATTCTGAGTGCGTACAATTACAAGTTGGAACATCATCTGGGAGGCCAAGAGGCAAATGCGGATGCATTGAGCCACCTCCCACTGATGGATACTCTGCTGGCGATACTGCCAATGGAAGAGTCCATTCTGGTTTTAAACTTTCTGGACACCCTTCTGGTCACCATTGACAATATCAGACTGTGGAAACAGAAAGATCCTGTCCTCTCGAACTAAAACAGCTGGTGGTGATGGAGGAATCAAAAGGGCCATCACAACCACCAAGACCAGATCACCATAGAAGATAGCATATTACTCTGGGGAGTAAGAGTGATTGTCCCGAGCAAACATTGCCAGCAGCTACTAGCTGAACTCCTCAGGTCATCCAGGGGTTTCCAAGATGAAGATGCTAGCAAGAAGCTATGTCTGGTGGCCAGAACTGGATACCGTCATAGCTGATTGCCAACAAGGACAAAAATTATTGCCAGCAGCTTCCTCACATTTTTGGGAATGGCTGGGTAAACTTTAGACTCGGTCACATGTCGACTATGCTGGTCCTTTCATGGGCTCTATGTTTTCAGTCATTGTGGACACCCATTCAAAGAGGTTGGACGGACATAGAGTTCCTTCGTCAAACACAGGATGACAGTAGATAAGCTGCAAATATCTTTTGTGATACATGGCCTCCTGGAGCTGTTGGTCACAGACAATGGGTCATTATTTACCAGCATGGAATTTGAATATTTTGTAAAGTTGAATGGCATTCGGCATGTAAGTTCAGCTCCATACCATCCATTGTCCAATAGTCTGGCAGAAAGAGCAGTCCAAACTTTGAAGGCAGGATTAAATAAACAGCCTATAGCTTTGCTCAATTCCAAACTGCTCCATTCCTGTTTGATTATTGGACCACCCCTCATGCAACTACAGGGACAGCGCCAGCAGAGTTGCTAATGGGTTAGACCTGATCTTCCCAGACCTGGGGTGGAGAGGAGGATGAAACAGTATCAGGAACGCTGCTACTGGACACAAGACTCCTCTAAGCAAGAGAGACAGTTTACTTCAGGGATAAAGTTTAGTATCGAAACCATAGGAATGGCCCTGCATGGGTAAGAAGTATGGTCGACACGAGGTCAAGTTCTTTGAAGAGCCAAGTTTTGTAGGTGAGGCAGTCGTCAACAAGCACGTGGACCACATGAAGCCTGCAACCTTGCAAACTGCACAGGACCAACACATATCCAGTCCCTCAGAACATGCAGCAAGGCTGTCAAAACCCGCGCATTCTCCCCCTCTGCTTAGTGTCAAAGAAACCTCTGAGGACAAGATGGGCATGGCGGATATTGCAGCCTGGATGCTGTTACTACCTGAAGAAGAAGATGAATTTCGGCCGAGAAGCTCCAGGCACAGAAGGCAGGCCATGGTCCAGTACACGCCGCCAGTATCCCACGCTGAGTTGGAGGAACTGGACCTGGTGCACAAACGCCCCTGGAGAAGCTACAGAGGAAAGAACGGGCCTATGTCCCAGGGCTTAAAGGGGAGGGATGTTGTGATTGGAACAATGTCAGGCAGGTGGATGTCATATAATATGAATTCCTTGATTCGGGCTGTTAAACCGGTCCAATAAGGGAGTCCTGGCTGACAGATATAAACGAGAGTGTTCTGCTAACTCTAGAAGCCAGCTCTGAGGGAACTGGGTCAGTGTCATGTATGTGTAAATAAAGGGTGATTTGGGGAGGGGATACCGGCCTCTGTAGAGTTATTTCAAACCCAAATATTAATATCAAAGTGATGTTAGAGTACAAGAAGCTGAGCTTTAATGGGTAAGTTAGAGAATAAAGGACAGTTTCCTCATATTTGAATTCAGTTTGAATTAAGGAAAAAAAATCAATATCTGTATTTATGAGAAAACTGAGCGGAAATATGATATAAATGCTGAAATCCATGGGGGATCTGGACAGGGAGAAATTGTTCAAACTGGTGCAAGCATTGAGACTGGAGGACACTGATTTAAGGTATTGGTTGAAGAAGGAAGAACATAGGAAAACATTTTAATGGAGGAAGTGGTTAGCACCTGGAGTCCCTGCCTGGGAATATTTCGGTAGCAAGTTTATTCAAGGCTTTCAAGAGGGAGTTGGATAATTATCTGAACAGAAATAGTGTGCAGGGCTATTGGGAAAGAGCTGGTGTGTGGGATTGGCAATGTTTCTCTTGCAGAGAGCCAGCATAGACATCTAAGGCCAAATAGTCTCCCGCTGTGCTGCACCCATTCTATGAATTTTTCACTCCTGCACTCCTGACTTCCTAATTTGAATTATGAGCCTTATGATTTGAGAACTGTATCCTCTTTAATGTCTTCCTGCTTTGTCTTCCTCCTGTTCTGAAATATAATATGACAAATTTGTACTTATTTAACACCTCAAAGGTAGAGCTTTCTCAAGGATGTAATCGAATGAACAGGGTAGAGGTAAGATGCTACTCTACCAATCACAAGCTGTTCCTCTCCTGTGCTTGCTGCCAGTAGGTACACTCGGAAACCAATCAGCAATTTCCTCTGGTCCATCTGGATACAAGGATATAGGAATGAAGCTCTAGCTGTTGGGGTTGGAGGAAAAGGGAGGCTCCAACAGAATGGAGAAGGTGAGAGTGAAGGAGGCAGCAGGTTGGCAGAGTAGTGGGCTGGAAGTGGTGTAGGCAGAAGCAAGAGAAGTTCTAAATCTGTGCATGAGGTAATACTTAGCTCACCTTGAGCAGGTGAAATCACTGAAGTAATGAATTCTTTGAGATCTGTAGTTCAAAGATGCATATGTTCAGAAGGCGTTATATGTAAAATGTATTGGACACTATTGTAATGAACATTCTATTAATGGTTAAAATCTGAGACTGAGTTCTGAGACGCAGTAAAATAGATTGTAACTGCCCGAGTAAAATGTTGCAGCTTTTTGCATATGCTATGGACGTGCACTGGCCCTGACTTCCTCAGTCTGTGGTAGATTTGTTTTGTGATTGCTTTTTGTATGTAGAGTTACATCTTAGTTATTTTGAAACAAAAACATATTGATGCTAATTTATGCCTGTTTCGCCAATTTGATTCCTGCGGTGTCTAAGAAATTAACGCTTGCCTTATGTGATGTGTTTTTAAATGTAAAGAAGTGTTGATAATTATTGAAGAAATTGATGAATTCTAATTCTGCTCCTGGGAGGCTGAATCCCTAATATGTCAGTACATATAGAAGGAATTGCTGCGCAGGACTGCATGACATAATCAATCAGTTATTGAGAATTTGAAAAGAGCTCCTGGAAACCAAAAGGAAACTGGCAAAAATCAAAAGGTTGCCCTCATGAAAATATTAAGATGAGCCTACATAGACCCTGCCTTCCTGGTTTATGGGTCCATGTCCTGCTTGCCAGAAATGTATATAATGGAGCTGATTTCCTGTTGCTGATTACTGGCCTCTGGAATGTTTGTCTTTATTTGAATTTCTAGGTTGTTGCCCATGTTCCTGCCCCTGGATAAAGACCCAGTGCTACTGCGTCTCCGGTTCACAGTCTTGGCGGTTGCCACAGTGATGTGCCCGCTCTTTGGCTTCCTCTTCTGCATTGTTTGGTCAATTCTGTTTAACTTCGAGGAGACAACAGCGACACACTGCCAGGTGAGGCTCGATGGCTTGGGGCTGTAATTGGTGTATTTAATTAGAGTGGATTAAGATTGAAAATTTTTCATTTATGTTACTTGGAATTACACTATCAGTTACAGCACAGAAACAGACTGTTCGATTTATTTGCTCCATGCTGGTGTTGCTGCTCCCACCCTCCAGTGAAGCTCCTTTTCCTCTTCAGGGCAAGTCCCTTTCTTTTTAATTCAATCATGGATGAGGGCATCTCTGGCTGGCTAGCATTTGTTGTCCATCCCTAGTTACCTTTGAGAAGGTGGTGGTGAGCTGCCTTCTTCAACCGCTGCAGTCCATGTGCTGTAGGTAGACCCACAAAGAGAGGAATTCCGGGATTTTGAACCAGTGACGCTGAAGGAGCAGTGAAATATTTACAAATCAGGATGATGAGTGGTTTGGGAGGGGAACTTGCAACGTATGGTATTCCCATGTATCTCGCAGCCTGGTCCTTCTAGTAGAAGTGCTTGTGGGTTTGGAAGGTGTTATCTAAGGATCTTTGGTGAATTTCTGCAGTGCATCTAGTAGATAGTACACACTGCTGCTACTGAGTGTCGGTGGTGGTGGGAGTGGATGCTTGTAGATGTGGTGCCAATCAAGCGGCTGCTTTGTCCTGGATGGTGTCAAGCTTCTTGAGTGTTGTTGGAGCTGCACCCACCCAGGCAAGTGGGGAATATTCCATCACACTCCTGACTTGTGCCTTGTGGATGGTGGACAGGCTTTGGGGAGTCAGGAGGTGAGTTACTTGCTGCAGCATTCCTAGCCTCCGACCTGCTCTTATAGTCATTGTGTTTATATGGCTAGTCCAATTGTGTTTCTGGTCCTGGGTGTTGATAGTGGAGGATTCAGTGATGTTAACACTGTTGAATGGTTAGATTTGTCTCTTATTGGAGACAGTCATTGCCTGGCATTTGTGTGGTGCAAATGTTACTTGCCACTTGTCAGCCTAAGCCTAGATATTGTCCAGATCTTGTTGTTTGAACATGGACTGCTTCAGTATCTGAGGAGCTGTGAATGGTGCTGCACATTGTGCAATCATCAGCGAACATCCCCATTTCTGACCTTATGTTGGAGGGAAGGTCATTGATGAAGCAGCTGAAGATGTTTGGGCCGAGGACACTACCCTCAGGAACTCCTGTAGAGATGTCCTGGAGCTGAGATGATTGATGGCCAACAACCACGACTATCTTGCTACGTACCAGGTACAATGACTTCTGCCATCGGAGAGTTTGCCCTCGATTCCCATTGATTCCAGTTTTGCAAGGGCTCCTTGACGCCACACTCGGTTGAATGCAGCCTTGATGTCAAGGGCTATCACTCTCACCTCATATGATCATGGCTGATTGAACACTTAATCCTTTTACCCTCCCCATTGCCGTAAGTCTGTAAGCCACTGGCAATCAGAAAGCTATCAACCTATAATTTAAATACACACAAAGACACAGCCTCCACTGCCCTCCATAGCAGAGAATTCCAAAGATTCATAACCCTCCTGAGTAAAAAATAATTCTCCTATCTTGGTCCTAAATGGCATTCCTCTTATTTTTAAATTGTGCCCCCTGGTTAGGACTCCGCAGCAAGGGAAAACCTTTTATCTGCATCTACCCTGTCCATCCTTTAAGTATTTTGTAAGTTCCAGTTAGATCAATTCTCTGATTCTTCAAAGCTCTGGAGCATACAGGCCCAGTTTGCTCAATTTCCCTTCACAGGACAGTCCTGCCATTCTGGGAACAACTCTGTGAACCTTCATTGCATTCCCTCTTTGGCAGTAATATCTTTCCTGAGATTGTAAAGTTGCTATTGTATCGAGGACTGCACAGCTGCTCTCTCATTTTAGAGAGAGAGAGAGAGAGAGAGAGAGACAGCTGGAGCTGCTTTAACCTGAGGATCACTATGCCTCAGGGGAGAGCAGAGGTTGAGAAAGTGAGCTTAATGGTGACCTTGCAATTGAAGTTGGTTTTGGATCACAAACCAGCTGTCTATCCAACTGAGCTAACTGATCCCTTACTGAGTTAAGGAAACCAAAACTGTACACAGTTCTCCAGGTGTGGTCTAAACATCTTCCTGTACAATTGAAGCAATACTTTGCTACTCCTGTACTCAAATCCTCTTACGATAAATTCCATTAGCCTTCCATAGCTAATAGCTTTGCTGCAGCTGAATTTTATCTTTCAGTGACTTCTTGACAAGGACCTCTGGGGGAGGTGATGGCCTAGTGGTATTATCATTAGACCATTAATCCAGACACCTAGACAATGCTCTGGGGAGCCAGGTTCGAAACACAGCCACAGTAGATGGTAGAATTTGAATTCAGTAAAAGTCATGGAATCCCTAGAGTGTGGAAGCAGGCCATTCGGCCCTCAAGTCCACACCAACCCTCTAAGAACATCCGACCCAGACTCAGCCCCTTTCACCCTATCCTGGTAAACTTGCATTTTCCATGATTAATGATTTGATTTGATATGATTGATTTATTGTCACATGTACTGAAGTACAGTGAAAAGCTTTGTTTACGAGAGGTGCAGGCAGATCATAGGGTGAAAGAAAAACTAGACAGAGGCATATAGGTTGCATCGCACAGGGCATGTGCTAGACTGGATCAACATTAATGAGATCAACATTATTTGAAGTTAGAGATCCCATTCGTCAGTCTAATGACGGCAGGGAAGAAGCTGTTCTTGAACCTGCTGGTGCGTGTGTTCAAGCTTCTGTACCTTCTCCCTGACAGAAGAGGTTGTAGGAGAGCAATGCTGGGGTGCGATGGGTCTTTGATGATGTTGTCAGCCTTTTTGTGGCAACGGGCAGTGTAAATGGAGTCCATAGATGCAAGGTTGGCTTCTGTGATGGTCTGGGCTGTGCACACAACCTTCTGTAGTTTCTTTCGATCCTGGGCAGAGCAATTGCCATACCAGGCCATTATGCACCCGGACAGTATGCTTTCATTGGTGCATCTGTAAAAGTTGGTGAGGGTCCTTGTGGACATGCCAAATTTCCTGAGCTGCCTAAGGAAGAAGAGACGTTGTGCCTTTTTGACCATCGCATTTATGTGGGAAGCCCAGGACAAGTTCTTGGTTACTGACCCAACCTGCACATCCCTGGACACTATGGGTAATTTAGCATGGCCAATCCACCTAACCTGCACATCTTTGGACTGTGGAAAGAAACCGGAGCACCCGGAGGAAACCCATGCAGACACGGGGAGAATGTGCAAACTGCACGCAGTCGCTCAAGGGTGGAACTGAACCTGGATTCCTGGCGCCATGAGGCAACAGTGCTAATCATTGAGCCATCGTGCTGCCCTCAAATAGTCTGGAATCATGAATCTAATGATGACCATGTGTCGAATTTTGGGAAAAAAATCTGATTGCTGTGAATGAGGAGTCACATGTAAGGTAAGGACATTTCCTTATCTTACATGTGACTCCTCATTCACAGCAATGTGATTGACTACTAGTTCCACTTTCCAGCTCTTGGTCCATAGCCTTTAATGTTATGAAACTTTGAGTGCTCATTCAAGTAATATTTAAAGGTTGTGAGGTTTCCTGCCTCATCCACCTTCCCAGACAGTGTATTGCAGATTTCCCATCACCCTTGGAGTGAGAACATTTTTGTTGAAATCCCATCTAAACCTCCTGCCTCTCACCTTAAAATCATGCCCCCTTGTTGGTTACCCTTCAACTCAGGGGAACGGCTGCTTTCTATTCATCTGATCCATGCTCCTCATAATCTTATACATCTCTAATCAGGTCCCTCCTCAGCCTTCTCTGCTCTAAAGAACACAACCCGAACTTATCCAACCTCTCTCCATCTCTGAAATGGTCCATTCCAGGCAACATCCTGGTGAATCTCCTGTGCATCCCCTCCAGTGCAGTCACGTACTTCCAATGGTGCGGTGACCAGAACTGCACACAGTGCTCCAGCTTTGGCCTAACCAAGGTTTTATACATCTCCAACATAACCTCCCTGCTCTTATGATCTATGCCATTAACTTAAAACCTTCTTACTCACTGTCAACCACCTGGCCAATCTTTGTGTCATCTGAAAACTTACTTAGCACCCCCTCTCACATTTTTATTCTATATTGTTTATATAAATCACGAACAATAAGCGGCCCAGCCCTGATCTCTGTGATACACTCTGGACACTGGGCTCCAGTCACACAAACAGCCTTCTACCACCACCGTCTGTCTCCTGTCATTAAGCATTTCGGATCCAACATGCCAAGTTACTCTAGATCCCATGTGCTTTTACCTTCTTTACCAGTTTCCCATGTAGGACCTTGGCTGAAAACATCAATATAAATATCAATATCAACCTGCACTACCCTGGTCTACACACCTGGTCACTCTATTTGACTAGTAATCACCGACTCCCTCTCTGCCTGTACCTTTTTTTTAAGATGAGGTATGAATTCTAGATACACTCTAATCACCAGTTCAAAGGCTTGTGCATATCTAGTCTGCGGTTTAACTATCTCCCTATATGTGGTACCCACGTAGTCCTCGCCTTACTGCTGCTCCAGTTCTGAAAACCCCGAGCTGAATCTTGTGCAGCCAGAGACACTTCCTCCGGATGTGTTTGTCTGGGACACAGGATATGGTAATGACTTCTCACATTCCATAGGATGTACACTCCACTTGGCCTGACTGACATGTCATCCCTTAACTCTAAAAGCTATTTAGAACATAGAACATAGAACATAGAACATTACAGCGCAGTACAGGCCCTTCGGCCCTCGATGTTGCACCGACCTGTGAAACCAATCTGAAGCCCATCTAACCTAAACTATTCCATTATCATCCATATGTTTATCCAATGACCATTTAAATGCCCTTAAAGTGGGCGAGTCTACTATTTTTGCAGGCAGGGCATTCCACGCCCTTACTACTCTCTGAGTAAAGAACCTACCTCTGACATCTGTCCTATATCTATCACCCCTCAATTTAAAGCTATGTCCCCTCGTGCTAGCCATCACCATCCGAGGAAAAAGGCTCCCACT
>NC_063337.1:1728545-1764273 GCF_021869965.1 Rhincodon typus | reverse complement strand
CCTAACATACTGTACGCCTTCTTAACAACGCTATCAACCTGGGTGGCAACTTTCAGTGATCTATGCACATGGACACCGAGATCTCTCTGCTCATCCACACTACCAAGAATCTTACCATTAGCCCAGTACTCTGTATTCCTGTTACTCCTTCCAAAGTGAATCACCTCACACTTTTCCGCATTAAACTCCATTTGCCACCTCTCAGCCCAGCTCTGCAGCTTATCTATGTCCCTCTGTAACCTGCAACATCCTTCCGCACTATCCACAACTCCACCGACTTTGGTGTCATCCGCAAATTTACTAACCCATCCTTTGTTATCCTTAGAATAAATTAATACTTACTATGAGTCTTAGTGGCATCCTAACACTACCGCTTTCAATAACTTAAGTTTTCATCAGTGTATAATTTTATTTGACTTGATTTAATTTTACCCCCGTTTTGCTTGTGCTCCTTCTTGAAATCCAAGTAGCTGCTACTTCTTTATAAATGATACATTTTCTAATTTTAAACTTATTCCAACTCACTCCCTCACAGCAGATTCTCACTGACCATTAAACGTAAAGATTTCCTTTGATATCCCTCTTGGATTTCTTTTCCTGCACTCTGCTGTGAACAGAGCTATCTCCTGCAGATCTGACTGTCTCTGCTTCTTAGTGATGAGTGAGGGCCCTGAGCTTCACCCTCACATTGTCTTGTTAGGGAGGGAGGATGCTGTAGGGGGATGAGTTCATGTCAACAATCTGAATACATCAGCTATCTGTTTCACTTTTACTTCACATACATCATCGACACACTGTCGTTCTATCACAGTCGCAGTTGTTGTGATGGGTTTTGGCCTAATGCCTGTTTTTGAGGTTGGCAAGATTATCATCAGTGTGATAGCTTATCACTGGGGGGAACCTGTCAGTGGTAAGCTGTCGTATTATTGCAACATAGCAAATAGAAATTGGAGCAGGCCACTCGGCCATCAAGTCTCTTCTGCCATGCAATAGGATCATGGCTGGACTGATTTGGCCTTAACTCCACTTTCCTGTCTGTCCCCAATTGTCTAATTCAGCCCTGAATATACTCAGTGACTCAGTCTCCACTGTGGAGGAGAACTCCCAACATGAATGATCCTCAGAAAGAAGCAATTGCCCCGCATCTCCTTCTTACATAAGAGGCCCCTTATTCTGAAACTGTGCCCTGTAGATCTAGATTACTCCACACGAGGAAATATCTTCTCTGTATCAACCCTGTAAAGCCCCCGTCAAATGTTATGTGAACTGAGGCAGTAACACACCCCATGTCAGACAGGAAAGAAGCCTGTAGTGGTGCGATTGGATTATACTTCCATTTGCATACTGTCATGTGGGAAACAGTTGTTGTAATATTAAGTGAGCATTCATCTCGCTTTTGCACCTTTCAAAGGGCAGTTCCATTTACTGAGCTAAAGGCTTTGTGAGATGGAAGAGAGCGTGTACAAGAAGGATGCACTGTTCTTTGCATGCTCCCTGAAGTTCATATGCTGTAAAGAACATTTCAGTTTCATCTGACGCAGCTCAGAAACTACACTGGGAGTAGGACTCTGGACAGTCCTCTTCTGCAAATAGCGAGGGGTGATTAAGAGATAATCAAACTAGAACTTTGCTAGCAATCTGTATCCAAATGCAGCAACATTTCAGGTTTGGGGTGACAAGTGGCAAGTAACATTTGCACCACACAAGCACCGGGCAATGATCATCCCCAACAAAACAGAATCTAATCATTGCCCCTCGACATTCTTTGATGTTACTATTGCTGAATCTCCCACAATCAACATCCTGGGGATAACTGTTGACCAGAAACTGAACTGGGCTAATAAATGCAATGGCTACAAGAGCAGGTCAAAGGCTGCACTGAGTAAGTCACCTCCTGACTCCCCAAAGCCTGTCCTAGAGTCATAGAGTCATACAGCATGGAAACAGACCCTTCGGCCTAACTTGTCCATTTCAATCAGGTTTCCTAAACTGAACTAGTCCCATTTGCCTGCATTTGGCCCATATCCCTCTAAACTTTTCCTATCCATGTACCTGTCCAAATGTCTTTTAAATATTGTAATTGTACCTGCCCCTCCCACTTCCCCTCAGAGCTCATTCCATCACCCTCTCTGTGAAAAACTTCCCCAATAGGTCCCTTTTAAATCTTTCCCCTTTTACCTTAAACCTATGTTCTCTCGTTTTTGACTCCCCTACCCTGGGGAAAAGACCTTGGCTAGTCACTCTATCCATGCCCCTCATGATTTTATAAACCACTGTAAAGTCACCCCTCAGCCTCTAACATTCCAGGGAAAAAAGTCCCAGTGTATCCATCTATCCTTATAACTCACACCCTCCAGTCTTTGTAACATCCTTGTAAATCCCCTTTTTTTTCACACTTTCCAGTTTAATATCACCTGTCCTTTATCAGGGTGACAAGAATTGTATGCAGAATTCTAAATGTCTTCTACAGCCATAACATGATGTCTCAACTCCTTTACTTGGTGGTCTGACAGATGAAGCCAAGTGTGCCAACTGCCACCTCTGTCTACCTGTCCACCATCTACAAGGCACAAGTCAGCAGTGTGATGGAATGCTCACTCACCCACTTGCCTGGATGTGTGCAGCTCCAACAACACTCAAAAGGCTTGGCACCATCCAGGACAAGACAGCCCCCGCTTGATTGGCACCACATCCACAAACATGCACTCCCTCCACCACCGACGCTCAGTAGCAGCAGTGTGTGCTATCTACAAGATGCACTGCAGAAATTTACCCAAAATCTTTAGATAGCATCTTTCAAACCCATAAAAACTGAAAGAACTGAGGATGCTGTAAATCAGGAACAAAAACAAAGTTGCTGGAAAACCTCAGCAGGTCTAGCAGCATCTGTGAAGGGAAAAACAGAGTTAATGTTTCAGGTCCGGTGACCCTTCCTCAGAACTCTTCCTCAAAACTGTTCTGAGGAAGGGTCACTGGACCCGAAACACTAACTCTGATTTTTTCTTCACAGATGCTGCCGGACCTGCTGAGCTTTTCCAGCAACTTCTGCCTTTATTCTTTCAAACCGATGACTACTTTTATTAAAAGGACAAGGGCAGCAGGTCATGGGAACACAAACACCCACAATTTCTTTCAAACCAACACACCCATTCTGACTTGGAAATATATTGTCATTCTTTCACTGTCGCTGGGTCTAAATCATGGAATTCCCTCCCTAAGGGCATTGTGGGTCTACCTACAGCACATGGACTGCAGCGGTTCAAGAAGGCAGCTCACCCCCACCTTCTCAAGGCCAACTAGTGACTGGCAATAAATGCAGGTCAGTCAGTAACACCCATGATTGTAAGAAGAACATATTTATGCTACAATGCAGTGTAGAGCAGCGAATTAGTAAAAGCTGCCTTTCTATCAGGTTGCAACTGGAAATTCTCAACACATATCACAATCCAGGCCCTCACACAACTATCTGATTGCCAAGGGGTTTGAGGAAGCTTGCAGTCTGTAAAAGGGTCAGTCGTTGTGTCTTCAAGTAGGAAACCTGCGCACAAATTCTTGTTCTTGTCACTCTGCACTCTTTCTAATTTTTCAGGTCCCCAACTACCTCCCGTCAATCAGTGCTGCTATTGGAGGGGAGACTCCTCAGCGCTATGTCTGGCGTTTCTGTATTGGCTTGCACTCGGCACCACGGCTGTTGGTTGGACTGGCATATTGGAACCACTACCGCCGTGTCCCTTCACCTGGCCACTGGTATGGCCCCCTCTGCTTCATCAACTTCACCTTCAACATGCTGGAGAACCTGGCGTTGCTGCTCCTGACCTATGTTTCGTCAACAGAGAATCACTGTGAGTCCAAGGACACCAAGCCAGCCACATGCGACTGCAAGTGTTCCTAGTTTAGGCATGAATATTACTTGGAGTGCAGGGTGCTGTGGGTCTTTCTTGTCGTATTAAGTTCCTTCTGACCGATGGCTCGGTGTTAATGGGAAGGATCTGTTCCCCTGATCATGCCTGATTGTGTCATTCCAGGGGTTCATGAGAAAGCTTTTGTCACCTTCATGGGATCATCAATACTTCACATGATCCTCACCTGTGTCATCTGGCAGCAGACCAAGAAAAGCACAGTAAGTCCGGAGGTAATTGGTTCTGTTCTTCCATTATGTCTCTCTCTGTCCCTGTCTCTGTCTCTTTATTTCAAGCCACAGAGTCCATATCAGTGACACAAGGAGGCTCATTAGGTATGTGTTGGCCCTCTATAGATCTATCTGCTCTGGCCCACTCCCCCACTCTATCCCTGTATCCCTTGCAAATTTATTTCCCTTAAGTGCCTGTCCAATTTTGTTTTGACATCATTCATTGTCTCCACTTCCACTCCCTTCAAATGCAATGAGATCCAGATCATTGCCAGTCGCTGTGTGAAATAGTTTGTCTTCACATCCATCACCACATTTCTTGCCCAAAATCTTAAATCTGTGTCACCAAGTCTTTATACCATCTGCCAACTGAACATCTTGTCTCTCTTATCTAAATCTGTCATAACTTCATACACATCTATCAGATCTTCCCCCCCGGCCCCTTCCCATATCCCCCTTCCTGCAGTCTGCCTTGTCCAATCTGTGCTGACTCTGCTTCATTAACTCAAATTTCTCTGGGCGTCTGAGTTTTTTCTGTCTCCCCGATTGATGTTCTAAAACTTAAACTAATTTCCTAAGTTGTTACTTGTTCTAGTTATTATCCAAGACAAGTGATGTAGGGCCTGTGCCACAGGGAAAAAATTAAGTAATGGCAGGCAGGGTAGTGAATGACTGGTGTTCATCCTGAAGGTTTGCAATCACTGTATGATTTGTTCTTCCAGTGTTGGGATTTGAAAAGAGGGAGCACACTCATATTTAGGTGCCATCAAAAGATAAAGATTCTTAATAAAAAATGAAGATCAATGTAAAATTCTTTGTTTAGCTTAATTAGCCTGACATCAGTGGTGGGGAAAATGCTAGAATCTTTTATAAGACATGTGATATCAAAACACTTAGAAAGCGTTAATAGGATTGGATAAAGTCACTGTTGGTTTCTGAAAGGCAAAGCATTTTTAACAAACTGCTGGAGATTTTTTGAGGAAGTAATGAGTAGAATAGATAAGGGAGATCCAGTGAGTGTAGTGTTATTTGGATTTTCTGAGAACTTTTGATAAGGTCCCTCAGAAGAGGTTATTGGACACAGTTAAAGCACAGGGGATGGGGGTAATATATTGGCACTTATCTAGAACTGGTTCACAGACCGGAAATAGAATGGGAATAAATGGGTCTATGTCTGGATGGCATGCACTGACTAGTAGGTCAAGTGTTTTGTCCTCATAGAATCATAGAATCCCTACAGTGTGGAAACAGGCCCTTCAGCCCAACAAGTCCACACCGACCCTCAGAGCACCCACCCAAACCTATCCCCCTATAACCCACCTAATCTACACATCCCTGAACACTACGGGTAATTTAGCATGGCCAATCCACCTAACTTGCACACCTTTGGACTGTGGGAGGAACTGGAGCATCCAGAGGAAACCCACGCAGACACGGGGAGAATGTGCAAACTCCACACAGACAGTCACCCAAGGGTGGAATTGAACCCGGGTCCCTAGTGCTGTGAGGCAGCAGTGCTAACCACTGAGCCACGATGCCACCCCCTCTTGTTGGTTCCCTCAACATGTGTTGCATGCCCAGTCCAGCAGCTATGTCTTTAGGACTCTGTACACCAATGGGACACCTCCTCTGCTGGGCCTGTCCCCCATTAGGATAGGACATACCTGGGGTGATGATTGTGGAATGTGGGGCATAGTCAGACCCATGGAATCAACCTTTTTGGACAATGTCAAGCTGATGTTTGCTCATTTGTATTGGCATTAGTCGTCGAATGTTGTTAAAGTGGACTTTGGCAGGGACTTATCTGGGCTGAGTTTGGCATTGTCATTTTTGGCTCACTTGATTGTAAGGATCTGTTGGGTGTCATTCCTTTCAGTTTGATACAAACTGATACAAGGTCATTTCAGAGGGCAATGAAAATTCAACCACATTGCTGTTGGTCTGTCTTGTAGGTCAGTGAACCAGTAGGGTTTTTTTTAATGAATTGAGCAACAGTTTCATGGTCATCATTAGACTTTTAATGAAATCTGCATTCAAATTCCATCTGCAGTGTTGGTATTTGAACCTGTGTCCCTGGGTTAGTAGTTCATTGACAATACCATTACACCATTGCCTCCTTTCACATTCCCCCTCATCTCAGTCCTAAATGGCCTAAGTGTCACAGTGTCTAGATGCCACCCCACCTTGCCCTCCACCACCTCCCTCCAGCTAGTGGGAGACATGCTCCCTGTGGGACCCTATAAGAGTTGCGTATGCTTCTGGAATGAAGATGAGAAGATGCTCAGCTATCCTGACTATATTTTGCCACTCCAGCTTTTCTAAATTGTTTAAGTGATGTGTGGAAAGTAGAGTCAGTGTCATTTCTGAAGTCCTGTCAACCAAAACTGCAGCAAATGGCTTTTTATTGGAACATGGCAACAGATAACAGACCCCACGGAGTGGAATTGCCAGTTTTTGATTAGCATGTAATTCATTGAGTTGCCATGAGAGGGTGGTATTGAACCACTTTAGAGGAGCAATTAGGTTGCTTTGTGAAGGATCTTGTCTCTCTTTCCATTTGTCACCTGTGGCTGTGAGTGAAGGAGATGTGCATATGCATGGATCACTTGTACACATCCCTAATTGCCCCTTGTGTGTGATATGTACAGTAGTGTCTGGAGTGTGGGTGTGAATGTGTTTGTGCATCTGGAGGCTGGATTGTGTGATCATTGCTTCAGTGCTGTCCAGCTCTCACCATTTTCCAAAATGATTTGCTCAGTAATAGGTTGAGGTGGAGCAGGAACACACATTCCCTGAGCCCATACCTATTCCAGTCTGCCCCTGTTGTTTAAGCAAATCCATTTAGCAAATGTATTAAGAAAAAGTGTCACCCCCTTGGCCAAGCACAGAATTTCAATTCCCTAGTCAGGGTCAGTATCAGATTGAGAGGAAGAACACATAATTTGAAAAAAGGTTGGATAAATTAGGATGGCTAAAAAACAGAAGAGGGAGAAAACAGATGAGAGAGTAAACAAGGAAGAAACATTAAATCTTACATTAGTGTTTTTTTCACAGGAACTTAAAATGTTAATTAAAGATTAAAGACTTGTGAATGGGTGGGGCTAAAGGTTGAGAAGTCCCCTGGACCGGATAACTTACATCCTAAAGTCTCAAAAAGTGACTGCATTCAGCAATTGGTTGATTGGTATAATTAACAACCACAATTTATATTTCTATGTTACCTTTTAATGGAATGAAAGCCTGGTCAGACCTCATTCAAAGTACTGTGCGCAGATCTGGGCACCACACCTCCGGAAGGATAGATTGGCCTTAGAGGGAGTACAACGTGGGTTTACAAGAATGATACCTGGGCTTCAGGTATTATCCTATGAGAAGGGATTATACAAATGAGGCCTGGTTTCTCTATATCCTTGTGGATATTTAAGGTCGAGATAGATTCTTGAACAGTCGGGGAATCAAGGGTTACAGGGAAAAGGCAGGAAAGTGGATTTGAAGAGTGTCACGTCAGCTATGATCCTATTAAATGGTGGAGCTGACTTGAAGGGCCGAAAGGCCTACTCCTGTTCCTATTTCTTAATGTTCTTTGGATGAGGGCTTCAGTAACAGATGAGCTGGGACCGGGATGGCATTGAGTAATTGACAGAAGTGGAAGTAGGCTGCCTTAGTGGTGACATCAATATTAAGTAGGAAGCTCATCTCGGGGTCTCGTGACATTAAGTTTCTGGGAGACTGGTTTAATCCCAGACTGTTGCCAGGGAAAGCGACGGAGTCCGGAACTTGAGGCTATCTTGGAGCGGGAACTGAAAACCCTGAAGGGAATTTCTGCTCATCCACTGGGTGTTGGAAAAAGCAATCTCTTTATTCTTGTAGAAGGGGAGCGAGTGGGTGTGGTGCATTGGGATTTCCAAAAGGCACTCGATAAACTGTCACTAAAAGGTTGCTGCACAAGATAAGAGCTCACATTGTTGGTGGTGAGGTATTAGCTCACACGGAGGGTTAGCTAACAGACAGGAAACAGTCAGGATAGATTCAGAATTCTTTATCTGAAGAGACAGCAACCGCTGCATCGTTCAAAATTTTAAAGCTGAGTTAGACTTTTGATTGACGAGAGCTTTTGGGGACAGGCAGGAAAGTGATGTTGAGACCACAATCAGATCAGCCATGGTCTTATTGAAAGGGGGTGGACCAGGCTCAATGGGCTGAATGGCCTACTCCTGTTTCTGTTTTTTGCTGACTTTATCTATATATTGCATCAGCAACAGTTTGTCTGCTGAGATAAATCCTTCACAAGTGGGTAGGGCTCGAAAGGCTAGGCCTTTGAGTATATGGCCATCTGATGTACATAGCTAAGCCAGTGTAAATGTTGTAGGGTTAGTAATGAGTGGGTGATGATGGAATTATCACAATGCAGAGCATCTGAGATAATGTCTTTCCAGATGTTTCCCAGGCCATTGAAGGGAGTATGGACTTACCCATGGGGTGAGGATGAGTTGGTCTTTGTGGTTGCACTCGCTTCCACCACACGACCAAACTGAGTGTTGGGCTGGAGGCGGGGAGGGAATCCCTTGACTTGTACCCCCCCCACCCCCACCATTCTGACGCTGGGAGCTCAGGTCTCAGGCAGCCAATCCGTTCCTGCATCAGCTAAACTTGGCTGCAGTTGCTATAAGTGCATTAGGTCTATCTATACCCTACCAGTAAAGGCTGCGTGATGCTGGGCTGCTGTCGGTGCGTATTTTTTGCATCATGTGGGTTCTTTTGTTGACCGTGAAATGGTTGTGAAATGGAGCCATAAAGGAGGAACAGTCATCATGCAGAACGCTGGGCCCCAGGAACTATAATTTGCAGCGACTGCACATGCAAGCTGACACAGCAGAATCCTTAATTCCCTAACCCCACTGTGCCGTTTCCCCCTTCACCACCCCTACCCACACCCCCATGCTGTTCTCACTTGGTCATGAACGTGTCTGCGCTTTTATTTGGCGACTTTGGGAATGTGTGAAGCATGGCCGTTCTGAACAAGATATTTTGCTCACTTTCTGTTTGCATGTGACACTCTGCACAAACCTCACTGATTCCGTGCAGCTATTTATTTCTGATTTGCAGCCTCCAACACTTCCTCTGGTGTTTTTGTTAAAAAAACCCTCCAGCATAATTTGTTGATGTTATGTTTTAAATGGGAGTTTGTGGAGCGGGCTGCTTGTATGATTGGCCCAGACACCTTAAGAGCTTTTTTTAAAAACAAAATATAGAGAAGTGTGTTCATTTATTTTATTGTTGAGGGTTGGATTTTTATTCAGTCTTAAGTCCTCACATACATTCTTCATTTAGACTGAACTGAAACCAGAAATTGCTGCAGATACTGAACAGGTCTGTCAGCATCTGTGGAGAGAGAAACCGAGTTAACATTTCAGGCATGTGACTCTCAATTGGAAATAAATTGTCCTGCAAACCGTTCCAGACTATCACAACTCACCCTCTTGTCTCTCAAAAGAAAAATAAGCCTGTATTTCTTTGGCGCTTTTCACATCCTCAAAATGTTAAAGTGCTCTACAGACAATGAAGCCGTTTTTGAGGTGTAGTCATTGCTGTAATTTTGCACATAGCAAGATCCAACAACCAACAACATGGAATGATCGGGCAGCCAGTTTCTTATGATGTTCGTTGAGAGGTAACTATTCACCAGTACCTAGGGAGAAGCCCCATGCACTTCTCCCAGTAGCAGCATTTGGTACTTATACATTTACCCTATGGGCAGCAACAGCATCACTTTAATATCTTATCGTAAAGTGGCAGTTCTAACAGTGCGGCATTCCCTTGGTACTGACCCTCGGACAGTACAGCGTTCCCTCAGTATTGACTCTCTGACAGTCTGGCACCCCCTCAGAACTGACCTGGTGCTGCTCTAGTAGTGGCAGCTTGGAATAAGTGCTCCATTATTTGGAATGGGACCTAAATCAATGACAGGCTGATTACAAGGTAAGTATCCCATCCTTTGGCCACGCTTGCTCTGATACAGCATGATGTAAGCCGTGTGGTTTATATATAGGTTATATCATTTAGAGTTTGGATTTTGAACTAGTGTCATGTGAGTTTTGGCCTGCCTGTGAAGAGTTTTAATGAATAACTTGTAAAGCTTTCTGAAGCCAAAGTTTGTTTGAAAAGAATGAGAGGTATTATACTTGAAGGCTGATGGGAACTTGTTGACATTGGAAGAGTTTTATGGGGAAACAAAGTAAACAGTGTAATGTACTTCACTGCAGAATCAGTAGTTTCTTCAGTTAGAAGGATTTTGTTTTACATATAAACATAGAAGTATAGAAGACAGGAGCAGGAGTAGGCTATTTGGCCCCTTAATTCTACACTGCATTCATTAAGATCATGCTGATCTCTGAGCTCGATACCCTAATCCCGTCCTCCCACCAAGTCAGTCGATCCCTTTCGTCACAGGGACTATATCTGTCTCCTTCTTGTTTAGCCTCAACCACTTTCTGTGTTCATGATTTTCACAGACTGCCTACTCTCTGGGTGAAGTAATTTCTCCTCGATCCTAAAAGGTTTACCCTCTATCCTTTAGCAATGACCTCTGGTTTTGGACTTCCCCACCATCAGGCACAGTCTTCTTGCATCTAACTTGTCTAGATTGATTTGAATTTTATAGGTTTTGGCGTAGGAGAAACTCCCATAGCTTGGAGAAAGCTTTTTGGTTTCAGTTTTGCAGAGCTTTTCGTTGATGTTGGATGCATGAAGAAAGTAGATAGTTTGGAACTGTTAAGAAATAAAATGCTTCGGTGTGAGGAGTTTACTTTGAAAGTTCCAGACTAGAAGTGTTGGCTAAAACCCTGAAGGGATTGTGAAACTGAGAAAGTCTCAGCTCAGTTGTGTGAAAACTTAGTGAAGAATTTACCTGTATCAATTATGTTAGGTCCTATACAAGTAGCAGGTAAAGAGGTTCTCTTGGTGTGATTATGTGAAAGAGTGCTGTTGGGATTACTGGGATTGTATTTTACCATGTGTTTCAAGCTTGCATTGTCTGTAAATAGTTTGGTTTATTCTGTTATTTTCTTCATTTCACTGAAAGATCAGCTCGTAAAAACGAACAATCAAACAAAATATGACCTTCCAAGCCAGATTTCAGTCTGCTATTGACCTGACCAGTAATAACATCAGCTGGGATCAGAACAACAGTCACTGGTGGCAAGTGACCCGTACCAGAGTCTCAGGAAGTGGCCCACTGTCCCTTCAGAGAGAATCAAGCACGGGACCATGAGTAAATTCTGTCCGTTGCTGACACGAAGTGGTTGGGTGTAATTTTTCTCTTTGACGTGGCAGGGTAGACTCCTCCACAGGATGTGTGCTTGTCACAGATGGCCTATAAATGATGCAATCCATCTCTCAGTTCCCTCTCTGCTCAGGACAGAGTACAATTTGTGGTTTTCCTCATCCTGCTGGAGTGAGAGAGAGGGAAGGTCAGAGTTCAGTGCCACACTCAGCTGGAACCTGCCCGAGGGGGAAGGGAAATGTGGGTGGGATTCAGCTCGACCTCAAATGTCTTTTTTTGAGAAAATGGTCCTGCTACTTGTACCCTTTCACACTGAACTATTTCTGAGGGAGCAGAGGGAGCTTTACTCTATCTAACCTCATGCTAACTCTATCTAACCCCCCTTCCTGTAACGACTCCATCCCATTCTCTCAGTTCCTCTGTCTCCGTCATATATGTTTAGATGAGGCCAACTTCAACAAGAAAGCCTTTGAAATGTCCACCTTCTTCCTCAACTGAGGATTTCCCAGCTCCATTGTTGACGGGGCCCTCAACCAGGTCTGACCCATCTCCCTCTCCACTTCTCTTCCCTCCCGCAACAGCGATAGGCTTCCCCTTGTCCTTACCTACCATCCCACCAGCATCCAAATCCAGAAGATCATCAGACGCCATTTCCCCCACCTCCAGCAAGATGCCACCACCGGACACACATGCCCCTCCCCTCTCTTGTCCGCCTACTGTAGGGACCGTTCCCTCCGGGACACTCTGGTCCATACTTCCTTCACCCCCAACACCTCCCCACAGCCCTAGGGCACCTTCCCCTGTAACCGGTGAAGGTGTAACACCTGCCCATTTACCTCCTCCCTCCTCAGTATTCAAGGGCCCAAACGTACCTTCCAGGTGAAGCAACACTTCACCTGCACTTCCCAGAATCTAGTCTTCTGCATTCGTTGCTCACAATGTGGTCTCCTCTACATTGGGGAAACGAAGCGTAGACTGGTTGAATGCTTCGCAAAACATCTATGTTCTGCTCACAAAAAAGACCCTGAACTACCCGTTGCCACCACTTTAACATACCACCCTGTTCCCTGGCCAACATCTCTGTCTCTGGCTTGCTGCAGTGTTCTAGTGAAGCTCAGTGCAAGCTGAAAGAACAACATCTCATTTTCTGCTTGGGGACCCTGCAGCTCTCCAGACTCAATATCGAGGTCAATAATTTTACGGCCTAAACTGTCCCATGTCCCAGCCCCCCACCCCACACACCAGGCCTTGTTACCACATAGCCTGTCATAGTCACTAAAATTCCCCTTTAACAACTATTCACCCTCCTCAGCCAGATCACTATCAACTCCTTTGTTTGTGCAACTGTTCTTCTGCCTCTTTGGGCTCTATCCTATCCTTTACTCCCTACCCCACCCCCTCCCTATTTTCTGCATATAAACTTGACATTTTTCTAGCTACCATCAGTTCTGAGGAAGGGTCACTGGACCCGATACGTTAACTCTGATTTTTTTCTTCACAGATGCTGCCAGACCTGCTGAGCTTTTCCACCAACTTCTGTTTTTGTAACCCCATGCTGTCCCTGTCCTGGGAGTGTTTGATGGGGGACAGTGTAGAGGGAGCTTTACTCTGCATCTAACCCCATGCTGTCCATGTTCTGGGAGTGTTTGATGGGGTCAGTGTAGAATGAGAATGAAAGCATGTGCCCTTTAACCAGGCTTTGTACAGAGTAGGAAGGATGTTTCCCTGACTATAGGGTCTGGAAACAGGGGAAACAGTCCCATATAAGGGGTAAGTCACTTTGGACTCGGGTGAGAAAGGACATCTTCACTCAGATGGTGGTGAATCTTTATAATTTTCTACGCCAGAGACTGTGGAAGCTCCTTGACTGGGACAGTTCAAGACCGAGATTGATAGGTTTCCAGTTACTCATGACATCGATAGATATGGGGACTGGTGTTGAAGAGATAATCAGCCATGACCTAATGTCATAGAACCAACTTGAGGGGTTGAAAATAAGAACATAGGAACAAGAATAGGCCATTCAGCCCCTCCAGTCTGTTCCACCATTCAGTGAGATTATAACTGATCTGTGTTCTACCTCCATAAAATTGGCCTAATTGCACAACTCCTGAAACTGTTACATGTCCCTGTCACTCTTGACTGTCTTTATATCTCTTTCTCCCCTCCCACCCTTCCTTTCCATCCTCTCTCCCCATGTCCTTCTCCTGTCTTCCTTCACCCTGCCGTGTCTCTCCCTCTTTTCCCTTCTATCCCCGGTTCCCTCTCTCCCCTTACCCCATTCACCTCCCTCTCTGAATTAATGAGCAGAATCTTTCATCAGATATTTGTATTTTTGAATTATGAAACCTTAATCTCTCTCTCCCCTCCCACTTCCACTCACCTTTCCCTGCCTCCTCCCTCTCCCACCTCTGTTTATTCCCCACCCTAATCCCCGTCCTCTCATGATAGGAGAGGACCTCTCTGAGCTGGAAGCGGAGGCTGTTTGTCTTCAATTTGAGCTCGTTTGTCATCGCTTTGTGTTTCTACTTCAGACACAACGCGTACTGTGAAACTGGAGGTGAGAGTCAGCACTCATTTGTTTTATTATTGTTTGTAATGTGTGTGTCCCATCCTTAGTTGCCCCTTGAGAATGTGGTGGTGAACTGCCTTTTTGAACTGCTGTAGGTTGACCCACAGTGCCCTTAGGGAGGGAATTCCAGGATTTTGACCCTGCGACAGTGAAGGAACGGCGATATATTTCCAAGTCAGGATGGTGAGTGGCTTGGAGGGGAACTTGCAGTTGATAGTGTTCCCATGTATCTGCTGCCCTTGTCCTTCTAGATAGAAGTGTTTGTGCTGATTTTGAGCACAGGCATTCAGTACTATTGCAGGGATGTTGTCAGGACCCATCGCATTTGCAGTATCTTGTGTTTTCAAATATTATTTGATATCACGTGGAGTGAATCAAATTGGGTGAACCCTGACATCTGTGATGCTGGAGACCCTCAGAGGAGGCTGAGGTGGATCATCCACTCAGCATTTCTGGCTGAAGACTGTTGATTCAGCCTTATCTTTTGCACTGATGTGTTGGGCTCTTCCATCATTGAGGATGGGGATATTCTTCCAGTGAGTCGTTTAATTGTCCACCACCATTCATGGTTGGATGTGGCAGGACTGCAGATCTTAGATCTGATCTGTTGGTTGTGGGATCACATAGATTTATCGCTTGCTGCTTTGCTGTTTGACACGTTAATAGTCTTGTAGTTTCATCAGGTTGACACCTCATCTTTAGGTATGCCTAATGCTGATTCTTTCATGCCCTCATGGGTTGATCCCCTGACTTGATGGTAATGGTTGAGTGGGGGATATGCTGGGCCATGAGGTTACAGATTGTGCTGGAGTACAATTCTGCTGCTGTTGATGGCCCACAGTGCCTCATGGATGCCCAGTTTTGAATTGCTAGATCTGTGTGAAATCTGTCCCATTTAGCACGGTGATAGTGCCACACAACATGATGGAGGTTATTCTCAATGCAAAGGCAGGACTGTCATGGACAGATGCAACTGCAACTGGCAGATTGGCGAAGATGTGGTCAAGTATGTTTTTCCCTTTTGGTGGTTCCCTCACCACCTGCCACAGACCCAGTCTTATCACTCTGTCCTTTAGAACCCAACCAATTTGGCTCGGCAGCAGCACTAATGATTAATCTTGGTGGTGGACATTGAAATTCCCCACCCGGATATATTTTGTGCCCTTGCCACCCTCAATTCTTCCTCCAACTTTTGTTCAATGTGGAAGAGTGCTGACTCATAAGCCAAGGAGGACGGTACATGTAATCAGCAGGAGGTTTCCTTGCCCATACTTGACCCAATGCCATTAGACTTCATGGAGTCAATGTTGAAGACTCCCAGGATAACTTTCTCCCACCTGTATACCACTGTACTACCACCTCTGCTGGGTCTGTCCTGCCGGTGGGACAGGACATATCCAGGGATGGTAATGGTGGTGGCTGGGACATTGTCTGTGTGGTATGTTTCTGAGTGTATGATTTAAGCAGATTAGTCTGTGGGACAGCTCACAGTGTTGGCTCTAACCTCCTGATATTATGGAGGAGACAAGTCTGAGTGTGCTACAATTATGTCCGATATCCAGCTGAATGCAGGCTGTTTTCTTTCCCGGTTTTATTTTGATTCAGCTTCACTTGACTGGCTTTGAAATCATGTCAGCTCCTGGGAGACTGTTGTCCTGAACTGAAACAGGCACAGCTAAAGTCTGTCAGAAAGATCCCAGTGTTTTGATACCCAATGACAACAAAATGAGGAGGAAAGTGAGAATAGTAAAAGGAACAAACGATAACCTGAGTAATAAACGTAACCTGACGTCCCACATGACACGAAGCCAAAGCCTGTAGATCCTCAGTCAGATTCCCCAGCTGTCTCCAGACTCCTGGACGACTTTCACCCTCACCTGCAAGGCAGCCAGTTCCCATAGTGCAGATGTTACGTAGGTGTTTGTTATCACTCAGCAGCTTCCTCGGCCATCTGAGGGATAATTAAGAGTCAACTACATTACCTGGAGTCACATCTAGGCCAGATCGGATAAAGACAGCAGATTTCCACCCCTAAGGAGCATTAGTGAACCAGATGACAATCCTGACAATCAGTGATAGTTACCATAGTCTCTATTGCTTTAGTTATCCTATGTCCCCAGAAACTTGTGATTCCTCAACCACTGACATTGCCATGACATCTCTATCACTAATGGTCTAGGTGGGGACAGAGGATCCCCCTCTCTCCTGCTCTCTGTCTCATGCCCCACCACTTACCAGTGTACACGTCAATCCTCTCCTCTTTTTGTCTCAGTTCCACACCAGGATCCTGCTGTGTACAGGAAAGCAGTGAAAATCCTGCATTCAGAAGCCATTTAAAGTTGTACTGTCTCTCAAGCAGCCCCCAAGTATGATCTGACCCCTGATGTTGTGCCTCTCTCTCTCTCTCTCTCTGCAGTTTACACAGCCTTTTCGTTCATGGAGTATTTGGTGGTTTTGTCAAACATGAGCTTTCACATGACTGCATACTGGGACTTTGGAAACAAGGAGCTGCTGATTGGAAGCCTCCCTGAGGAGAAGCGATTCTGAGTGAGGTGCCTGCAGCCCTATGTCCACAGGGAAGTGGACAATTGGACTCCTGTCTGAGACACAAAGCAGGGGTTGTCTTAGCAGGTCGAAGGTTACCTATTAAATGGGGAGGAGCGAGTGTGGGGGAGGGGGCAGTAGCTGTCACAGTGCCCCTGCTGTCAGTCCCAGAGGATAAAGGAGTGTTTGAGAGAGAGGAGGGCAAGGCTAACTGCGTGAAAGCAGCCTTTGTCCTGCCGATGTGACACTGCTAATGTTTCCTGCACATTTTAAACAGTCATGATGTGACATTGGTTGGGGCTCAGGGTTTCAATTGTTT
This sequence comes from Rhincodon typus, assembly GCF_021869965.1. Classification (NCBI taxonomy): domain Eukaryota; kingdom Metazoa; phylum Chordata; class Chondrichthyes; order Orectolobiformes; family Rhincodontidae; genus Rhincodon; species Rhincodon typus. The sequence continues at coordinate 1,747,427 of NC_063337.1, read as the reverse complement.
CCACTCAAAGTTTGGGAATTTGCTCTTTGTATATAAAAAAAAGGTCTATTTCTTTGGTTTCTATCTTGCGCTCCCTCCCCATCTCTCTCCTTGCCACCCATCTGCCTCCCATCCTCCTCCTCCCTCCGACTCAATGCCAGTCCCTGTCTCTGTTACTCACTGCTCCCTCCCTATCCTCCTGCGCTTGTGTCCTACCTCCCTCTCTGTTGCAGCCTTCCCATCCTCTGTCTCCTGCATCCCACTCCTTCTCATTCTGTCTCTCTCTTATCACAGTCAGGCCTTCTGAGCAAATTCCCCTCATTCAGACCAGTTTGGGTTGGGGGGATCGCATTGTGGGGTGAATGTTTGATTTTTAATGAGTTACCTTCTGTGCTACATGAAATTTTAAGTATGTATTGGGCCTAAATGGGTTAAATTAGGTGAGCAGATTGCAGAGACATAGGACAGTTGAATCAAGATCTAATCAGGAAGAGAAACAAATTCCTTTAACAGTCCAACCGTTGGGTGACTTTTATTTTTAAAATACTTGAGAGAATCTTGTTGATGTGTTCTTGAGCTTATGAACGCTGAATCCTGTAACTGTATGGAGTCCATCTCCTTAACAAATGAATGACTGAAGTGAGATTTCATACCAAAAGTGAAAAGTAATTAAAATGTATTTGCGCTGTGTAGCGGCTTGCGCGTGTGCACAGTGAGGCGTGACTGTATGTGTGTGCGCACACAGTGAGAGAGTGTGTGCGTGTGTTTGTGTATGTGTGTTTTAGTGTGCACCAGGGCGTGAGCCTGTGGGTACACAGCGGTCTATACACACGGGAGTGAGCATGTGTGGGGAGTGAGCATGTACAGAGCAGGGAGTGAGTGTGAGTACAGTGGGTCTGTCCACTTCTACAAGGCACAAGTCAGGAGTGTGATGGAATACTCCCCACTTGCCTGGATGGGTGCAGCCCCAACAACACTCAAGAAGCTTGACACCATCCAGGACAAAGCAGCCCACTTGATTGGCACCACATCCACAAACATCCACTCCCTCCACCACCAACACTCAGTAGCAGCAGTGTGTACTATCTACAAGATACAAGAATCTACAAGATTCTGGCTGGTCTTCCAGTAAGATAGTGGTGGAGTTAGTACTTCTGAGCCCAGGGCCTGTCAGCTCTGTCCGCTTTTTGTTTCTTTACTTCTTTTTCTCTCTTGTTTTTTCTTCTTTTTTTCCATGTTATTTTACTTATCTCTTGTTGAAGAGCTCAGTACAGTGGCAATGAGTGGGCCCAGCAGCATGGGCTCATGGTGGCATTGGAGGCGATTTTGGGTTCCAGAAGGCTTCTGCATTGACAAGGCAGTCCTAGGACTGACTCATGCCTGCTGTGGTGGCAAGTTTGGGTTGCCAGCAGTATCCAACACAGATTCATGGAGGCAGTGGTGGAGGTGAGTTTGGGCCTAGGATGAGATTCTGCAGCGTGAGCAGCAGCTGCATCAGTGAGTTTGGGCCAGTGCAGTACCCAGTGCCAGTGGCATCTGCATTGGAGTGGTCCAGTGAGGACTCAGTGGTGGAGGTGAGAGGATGCCAAAGAGGGGTGAATTTCGGTCAAAATGGTGGCGGAATAGGATGTTCCGACTGGAGCTCCACTGCTCCTTCTGTTTCTTTCTCTTTTTCTCTCCCCTTTAGCCTCTCAGTGATTCTGGGCCTGGGCTCCCAGTGGCTTGTGGCGGGTCACAGGCCTGGTCTCTTCGCGGTTCGTGGCGGCTCTCAGCCTGGTCTTCCTGTAGCTTGAGGTGGGACCCAGGCCTGGTCCCTCAGCGTCTCCCAGCCTGGTCCCTCAGCGGCTTAAAGCAGGTCCCGGGCATGGTCTCTTGGTGGCTCATGGTGGTGTCTTGGCTTGGCATGCGAGTGGATCCGGCCTAGGCATGTTCCTGAGGCACCGGGGGAAAATGGAGAGGTGGCAGTTTCAACAGCAGCAATGGTATCTGTGGCAGCTGCTTTGAGAACAGACAGATGAGGTCCCCCAGAGAGCGAGATAAGCGGAGGACTCAAAGACTGTTGAACTTTTAGCATATTTCTTTATTTTCCTTGTTTAAAACATGAAAGACTTTATTGTAAACTATAACCTACTTCTTTATTTTTCTACTATTCTCTGAAATAATGCTTAACTTTTTAATTCTCGTTTCTCTTACTACCTTGTACCTAAGCTTTTTTTGTACCTAAGTACCTTGGTACCTAAGATGGCGCCATGTATGGTGACATTATACATTTTTCACTGTCCTCCTGTACTTCTGTACTTGAGTACACGCGGCAATAAAATTTAAAATCTAAATCTAAATCTTTTTGTTCCAGAGGCAGCGGCACAGCAAAGGGATTTGTGCCTGGCAACCAGGAACACTTAACAGGAAGGACAGTAAAGTTGATCACCTTTTCTTTATTCCTTTATTCTTCTGCCTTTATACTCTATGCTTTGGTTTATTTTTCTGTTTTAAGATGGCGCCAAGCGTGTTGACATTATAGAAAACTTTTCACTATATTTTGTAACAAAATATATGTGACAATAAATAAATAAAATAAAATAAAATCAGATGCACTGCAGAAATTCACCAGAGATCCTTATACAGCACCTTCAAACCCATGACCACTTCCATCCTGAAAGAGAAGGGGAGCAGATACATGGGAACACCATTCCCTGCAAATTCCGCTCTAAGCCGCTCACCATCCTGCCTTGGAAAAATATCGTCGTTCCTTCACTGTCACTAGGTCAAACTCCTGGAATTCCCTCCCTCAGAGCATTGTGGGTCAACCTGTACAGCACATCAATTGCCCCACCTTCTCCAGGGCAACTAGGGATGGGCAATAAATGCTGGCTGAGCCAGTGATGCCCATGTCCCACGAGTGGATAAATAAAAACAGTAAGAGATCGTATAAGCTGAATTTTTTTTGAAAAAGCTTTTTTTAAGGGAATAGTAACAGAAAGGGAGCAGTTAAAATGTGGGACTTTTGGAAGGTGTAACCAGGAAATTGAAAATGGGGAATAGGGTAATGGCAGATGAACTGATATTTTCTATTGGTTTTCTTGGAGGAGGACAGTGCAATGCAAAGGTAACAGATAAACATGGTGCTAATAGGTGGAAAGATCTTGTAACAGTCTTATTCAAAGGGACAAAGTATGTGACAAACTAATGGGACTGAAGGCAGACATGTTGCCTTCACCTGATGGTCTTCATCAAAGATTTTTAAAGGAGGAGCTGCACAGGTAGTGGAGGCATTGGATAAAATATTCCAGAATTCACTGGATTCTGGGAGAATTTTAGCAGATTAGAAAACAGCTAATGTGATACCCCTCTGCAAGAAGGGAGGAAGACAGAAAGCTGAAAACTATAGGCCAGTTAGCCTGACATCTGTCATTGGGAAAATGCTTGATTCCACTATTAAGGAAGAAATAGCAGGACATTTAGAAACATTTAACACAATCAAATAGAGTCAGCATGGTTTTGTGAAGGGAAATCATGTTTGACAAATCTGTTACAGTTCTATGAGGATATAACAAGCAGAGATGATGAAGAGACACAGGTAGATGTAGTGTATTTTGATGTTCAGAAGATATTCAGTATCAATAAATAAACGTTTATTGTACAAGATAAGAACTGTGTCATTGGGAGGATCACATTAACGTGCATTGAGGATTGGTTAACACACAGAAGACAGAAAGACAGGATTAATGGGCCTTGTTTAGGTTGGAAAGATGTAACTAGTGGAAGACCACAAGGATCAGTCCTTGGGCCTCAATTATTTACTGTCTATGTTGATGACTTGGAGTGGGGGCAGAGTGTAATGTATCCAACTTTGCTGATGACATAAAAATAAGTGGGAGGGTTGTGAAGAGGACATAAGGAATCTGAAAGGGAATATTGATAAGTTGAGTGATTGGGCAAAAAAAGTGGCATATGGAGGTTAATATAGGAATGTGCGTGGTCATGCACCTTGGCAGGAAGAATTAAAAGGCAGGCTATTATTGAAATGGAGAGAGCCTGGAGAAGGAAGTATAGAAGGATCTTGGTTGTTCTTGTGAATGGGGAGAGGTGATGGCCTAGTGGAGACCCAGTTCTGAGGACCCAAGTTTGAATCCCGCCATGGCAGATAGTAGAATTTTTAATTCAATAAAAATCTGGAATTAAGAGTCTAATAATGGACATTGTTGATTGTTGGAAAACCTCATCTAGTTCACTAGTGTCCTTTAGGGAAGGAAGCTGCAACTGGCCTACATGTGACTCCAGACCCACAGCAATGTTCTTAACTGCCTTCTGGGCAATGAGGAAAAGGCACAAGCAGCGATGTCCACGTCCCATGAATGAATAAAAAGCACAAAACATAAGCATGAAGGTGTAGCAGGTAATAAAGGTGGTGAGTGTAATTTTGGCCTTTATTGCTAGAGGGTTGGAATTATTTTTTAATTCTGTGGTGAATCAGGGAGCTGATTACTGCCGAGATTACCGAACTCCTGAAAGTACACCTCAGCCTTTACAACATTCCCAACATAGTGATGAGTCCATTGAGGCACTGACCTTCACGCCATGAGTGAACAATTCAATTGTTTCATAAACAATTGGGAAATTCAACACCACATGTCATCTCCACTCTATCTGCAGTCAAATGGATAGGCTGAGGCAGCAGTGAAAATTGTCAGCTGTATAAGGCAGTCCTCAAATAGAGAAGCATTGACTGAAGACTGGGAGCGTAGTCCAGTACAAAGGTTAATATCAAGCCACACACCAACTATTCTTCCAAAAGCAAAAAAGCAGCTGAAGCCAGAAGTTAAAGTGAAAAAGTCAACATGAAATGGCAGAAAACCAAATTTCATTTTGACTAGACTGCTAACCCATCACCAGAGATGAACATTGGAGAGTCAGTCAGGGTATACAGCTTGAACACTCTCAACAAACGCCAACCCGTGTGGCAACTTGGGACCTGCGAGAAACAGTTGTCACCTGATCAAGTGAAGTGAACAACCAGATATCCCATCTTGACACACTGCTGCACTGTATACACTCTAAATAACTCCCTTCCTAACAGCACCATGTTTGGTTCAAGCCAGTGGCTCCCCACCACCTTCTTGAGGACACTTTGGGATTGGCAATAAATTCTGGCCCAGCCAGTGGTGATCGCTGTGAAAGAAGTTTGAAACTCACAAGGCCACACACCCACTGTGAAACACACTTATTGTCACCTTGTCTCAGGATTACAGTTGTTAATGTAAGAAGCAGTTTGTTTACCCGGACCGGAAGGAAGTCTTCACCAACCTCAGCTGCATTCGATAGGCAGCTGCTGAAAAGATCAAACACATTCTGTCTGCGTGTGCATCTCTCTTTTCCTCTCTCCCCATTTCATTGTTTCTTTATTCATCTTGCTATCTCTGTACCTCTTTTTCTTTCTTTCAATGTATGTGCCTCTCTCACCCTGCACACTGTCATCTATATATAGTTTTCTCTCTAACTCTGTCTAATTCCGTATGTGCTTCTTCCTTCTACCTCTCTCTGACTATCTTACCCCTGTCCTCTTCTGGCCATCCTTTTCCTCACCCTTCATTCTTCCTTCCCTCTCTATCAATTTCCTGCCTCCCTTGGTGGGTCTCTCCTGCCCACTGTCCATATCTATCTCAGTTTCTCTCTTTCTTGGTGTGTCTCATGCTCTCTGATCTTGTCTTGTTCTGTCTTCACTTAGTTTCTCTTTCTCTCCCACCATCCCTTTCTCTGTCACTGTGTAATTTCATTCTGCCACTTTCTGTTTTTTCATAATATTCCTTTGCAACAGAGAAATCTCCCATGATAGATTATTTTGGTGACACTCTTTTGTTTAGATCCTATCAGGGTAAGATTTAAAGTGGGGTCTGAATGATGTGAGCTATAGTGAGATATGGTGGGGCAGATTTGGGCGAGGCCTGTCTCCATTATGAGATCATTTCAGTCCATCTTGTATTCTTTTCATAAGTGGAGCAGTGAGATTCTCATTGGTCAGCAGCAGTATGCCAAATGACAGTTAACAAATTGTTAATTAATCCTTTCCAATTATATAATGCTGGATCCAAAATATCATGTCCTCTCCTTGGCTCCTTTGTATACTGCTCTACAAAACCGTCTCTAACACACCAGAAACTCCATTCCCCACAAATTTAGTGTTCAATTAGTTTACCTGATCGAGATACAGATTGAAGTCCCCCATGATTACTGTGTTGAACATGATACATGCTTATCTCATTTATATCATACCCCACATTACCATTACTATTTGGTAGCTTACAAATAACTCTAAACAATGTCTGCCATCCTGTTGCCGATCCTTAGTTCCATACAAACAGATTTCACATTGTCCTTCATCAATCTGAGATCCCTCCTTACTAATGCCCTGATCCCATCCGTTATTGTTAGTGCAATCAACTCCATAGAGTCATCCAGCATGGAAACAGACCTTTCAGTCCAACTCATCCATACTGACTAGGTTTCCTAAACTGAACTAGTCCCACATGCCTGTGTTTGGGCCATATCCCCCTAAACCTTTCCTATCCATGTACCTATTCAAATGGCTTTTCAATGTAATTGTAGTCACCTCTACCACTTTCTCTGGCAACTCATTCCATACACACACAACCCGCTGTGTGAAAAAATTGCCCCTCACCTCCTTTTCCTTCTTTTCTGCTCTTCCTAAACATTAAATACCTTTGATTATTCAGTTCCCAGTCCTGCTCACCATGCAGCCATGTTTCTGTCATGGTAATTAGCTCATACCCATGTATCTTTATTTGTGTCTTTAGATCATCAATCTTGTTGCAAATGCTATAAGCATTCAGGTAGAGGAACCTTGACTTTTTATATTCTGTCTTTGAAATGTACTTGATGTTTGGTTTTATTTCTCCTAGTCCCCTAAACATCTTTTCAACTTTCTGTTACCAACTTGACTGAGCTTTCTCCTCAGCTTCCCATCGCCCTGACAAGCTTATTAAACCTACCTCAGCAGCCCTGGTAAATCTCCCTGCGAAGATATCCATCCCAGTCCCATTTATGTTAACCCATCCAGCTTGTTCCACCTGGCTCCGACTGGTCCCCAAGACACAGAAATCCGATGTCTTCACTCCTATACCAGTTCTTCAGTCACACATTCAATCGATCAACCCTCCTGTTCTTATGCTCGCTAGCAAACGGCAATAGGAGTAATTCTGAGATTGCTGTTCTTGAGGTCTTGCTTTTTAATTTCCTTCCTAACTCTCTGAAATCTGCCTTGCTTCTTCCTCCGTATATCATTGGTACTAATGTGGACCATGACTTCTGGCAAACTACCCTCCCCAGGAAGATGTCATGTAGCTACTCTGTGACATCTTTGACACAGGCACCAGGAGGCAACACAGCATCCTGGAGATACTCTTGTCTGATCTCCTGCAATGGAATCCCCTATAAGTACTGATTTCTATTTCTCTGCTCCTGTGGAGCTGAGGTGCCCTTGATATAATGGGACTTGGTATATTTCCTCCTTGAGGAATCATCAGTTTCACTGCTTTCCAAGACAGAATAAGAATTGGGAACACCATCCCCTGCAGGTTCTCCTCCAAACCACTCACAATCCTGATTTGGAAATATATTGCTGTTCCTTCATTGTTGCTGGGTCAAAATCCTGGAACTCCTAAGTCTACCTGTAGCACATGGACTGCAGTGGTTCAAAAGGCAGTTCACCACCACCTTCTCAAGGGCAACTAGGGAGGAGCAAGAAATGCTGGACCAACCAGTACCCCCAAGTTCCATGAGTAAATAAAACAAAAATGATAGACTTACGGGGCTCCTGCATTATTTGCCTGGTTTTCTTAGACTGCCTGGTAGTCACTCATTCTTTTCCACCTGTCACTTTTAACCAGTAGTGTGACCACCTCCCTCTTCCTGCTCCTATTTTCTATGTTTACATTTCTCCATACATATGGTATCCACAAATTCCTCTGCCTTGCAGGTGCACAGCAGTGACTCCAGTTGCTGCTCTAGTTCTGAAAACCCCGAGCTGAAGCTTGTGCAGCCGGAGACACTTCCTGCAGGTGTGTTTGTCTGGGACACAGGGTATGGTCATGACTTCTCACATACCATAGGATGTACACTCCACTTGGCCTGACTGACCTATCATCCCTTAACTCTAAAAGCTATTTGTATTCCTTAGAATAATTGTGAACTTAGAATGAATATTTTACAAGCATTTTGTTGGAAGAAGAGGCTTAAAAGAGTCTGGAGGCTTAAAGACAAACTAAGTACACTTTAAAGGTTTGAAGTACTGACCAAACCTAATAACCAATCAGCTGCTTTCCCTGCACTCATGGCATCATGTTGCTGTTGGGCTTGGTGCTGATTGGCCTGTTGACCCATGTCTTATTTCCTCACCTGCTCACCTCTCTCTCGGGAGACATTATTTCCTGTAGTAAACCTTAATTAAAGCACCTCTTTCTCCCTGTGCCCCGAATTCCCACTTTGACCCAAATTCCCAGATATGTACTCTGTCCCAGTCTCACTCTAGTGAAGCCTCCATCACTCTGACCGTGTGGCATATTCCCACCCAGTCTAATCCCACTCTTCCCCTCACTCCCTTCACAATTTGATATCCCACCCAGTCTAACCCTACTTTAACCCTCACTGCTACTATCTTTATTATCTCACCCAATCTAATCCCAATCTCCCCCTCATTCCCCGCAACTTTAACATTCCAATCATTCTTACTCCTTTATCCATTTAGTAACCCATAAAGTCTGATCGCATTCTCCCACTCCATGTGCTTGGTAAAACAGCAGACTGCCTTCCAGGAACGACATTTGCAAAATTGAGTTTTCGATTATTATTCAAGACTTTATGGTAAAAGAACTTTTGGAGATGTCTGACCACAATACAATAGAATTTTACATTATGTAGGGGTAGTTCAATCTGAAGCAAGAGGGTTAAATTTGAAGGGATTTTATGAAGACACATGGCACAAATTAACTGAGGTAGATTGGGAAATGACATTAAAAGGCCTGACTGTGCATAGGCATTGGATGGTCTTTAAAGAAGTATAATATGGCTTACAGCAAAAACTAAAGGGCATAGGTTTAAGGTGAGAGGGGAAAGATTTAAAAGGGACTTAAGGGGCAACTTTTTCACACAGAGGGTGATGTGTGTATGGAACGAGCTGCCAGAGGAAGTGGTGGAGGCTGGTACAATTGCAACATTTAAAAGGCATCTGGATGGGTACATGGATAGGAAGGGTTTAGAGGGATTTGGGCCAAATGCTGGCAAATGAGACCAGGTCAGATTGGATGTCTGGTCGGCATGGATGAGTTGGACCGAAGGGTCTGTTTCTGTGTTATATAACTCTATAAGTATAAGTAACTGTACATTCCTTCCAGATAGAACACTTTAATAAAGATCCCATGGCTAACAAATGGAGAACTGTACAATGTAAAAATAATAAAGTTGCAAGAACTAGCAGTAAATGTGAGACTGGGGTGTCTTTAAGAACACAATGAAGAAGGACAAAGAAACTGATACAGAAAGGTAGAATAGAATGCAGTCTAACAAAAAAAATAAAATGGACTGTAAGAGCTTGTATAGGTATGTAAAAAAAGAATAGTTTGGTTAAAATGAATTTCTTTACTTGCAGAGGCAGGAGAATTTATAATGGGGAATAGAGAAATGGCAGACAAGCTAAATGATTACATGGTGTCTATTTTCACTGAGAACAGTACAAGAAATAGAACAAAGAAAATTACAGCACAGGAACAGGCCCTTCGGCCCTCCAAGCCTGCGCCGATCCAGATCCTCTATCTAAACTTGTTGCCTATTTTCTAAGGATCTGTATCCCTCTGCTGCCTGCCCATTCATGTATCTGTCTACCACCTCCGCTGGCAACGTGTTCCAGGCACTCACACCCTCTGCGTAAAGAACTTTCCACGCATATCTCCCTTAAACTTTTCCCCTCTCACCTTGAAATCGTGACCCCCAGTAACTGAGTCCCCCACTCTGGGAAAAAGCTTCTTGCTATCCGCCCTGTCTATACCTCTCATGATTTTGTAGACCTCAATCAGGTCCCCCCCCAACCTCCGTCTTTCTAATGTATATAATCCTAATCTACTCAACCTCGCTTTATAGCTAGTGCCCTCCATACCAAGCAACATCCTGGTGAACCTCCTCTGCACCCTCTCCAAAGCACCCACATCCTTTTGGTAATGTGGCAAACAGAACCGTACGCAGTAAATCTCCCAGAATTCGAGATCCAAGTGGCTGGGACAATGAGGATTTGAAGGAAATTATCATGAGCAAGAAGATTGTACAAGAGAAATTAATGAGGCTAAAAGTTGATAAATCCCCAGGACCTTATGGTCTATATCTTGGGGTATTGGAGGAGGCTATAGAAATAGTTGATGCGTTGGTGACTATCATCCAAAATTCTATAAATTCTGGAATGATCCCTGTGGATGGGAAGGCAGCAAATATCACCCCACGATTTAAGAAGGGAAGGAGTGAGCAAACTGTAGCCTTACATCATAGATTGGGAAAATGCTAGAATCTATTTTAGATGTCACTCCAGTATTCAAAAAGGGAGGTAGAGACAAAATAGGGAATTATAGACCAGTAAGCCTAACATCGGAAGTGGGGAAAATTCTCAAATCCATTATCAAGGATTTTATAGCAGAGTATTTAGAAAGCAGTGGCAGGATCAGACCGAGTCAGCATGGATTTATGAGGGGGAAATCATGCTTGACAAATCTGTTGGAATTCTATGAAGATGTAACTAGCAACGTTGACAAGAGGGAGCCAGTCGATGTAGTATATTTGGACTTTCAGAAAGTGTTTGACAACGTCCCACATAAGAGATTAATATGCAAGATTAGAGCGCACAGGATTGGGGGAGGTGTATTGAGATGTGCAGGAAACTGGTTGGCGACAGGAATCAAACAGCAGGAATTAATGGCTCCTTTTCAAATTGGCAAGCTGTAACTAGTTGGGTGCCTCAGGGATCGGTGCTGGGATCCCAGCTATTCACAATATATATTAATGATTTGGATGAGGGAACAAAATGTAATATCTCCAAGTTTACAGATGATACCAAGTTGGGTGGGAGGGTGAACTGTGACGAGGATGCAGAGATCCTTCAGCATGATCTGGAGATGTTGGTTGAGTGGGCAAATCAATGGTAGATGCTGTATAATTTGGATAAATGTGAAGTTATTCACTTCAGAAGCAAAAACAAGAAGGCAGATTACTACATGAATGGCTGGAAATTGGGAGAGGGGAGTGTGCAGTGGGACCTGGGTGTCCTTGTGCACCAGTTGCTGAAGGTAAGCATGCAGGTGCAGCAGTTGGTAAAGAAGAAGGTAAATGGTATGTTGGCCTTCATTGTGAGAGATTTCAAGTACAGGAGGAGGAATGTGTTGTTGCAGTTGTATAGGGCCTTGGTGAGATCACACCTGGAATATTGTGTGCAATTTTGATCTCCTTTTTTGAGGAAGGATGCTCTTGCTCTTGAGGGAGTGTAGCGAAGGTTGACCAGGCTGATTCTGGGGATGGCAGATCTGACACATGAGGAGAGATTGAGTAGGTTGGGATTGTTTTCACTAGAATTCAGACGAATGAAAGGGGATCTCACAGAGACTTATAAAATTCTAAAAGGACTGGACAGGGTAGATGCAGGGAGGATGTTCCTGATGGTGGGTGTGTCCAGGACCACGGGTCACAGCCTGAGGATTTGGGGTAGACCATTTAGGACGGAGATGAGGAAACATTTCTTCACCCAAAGAGTGGTGAGCCTGTGGAATTCATTACCACAGGAAGTAGTTGATGCCAAAACATTGAATGTATTCAAGAGGCGACTAGATATAGCACTTGGGGCGAATGGGATCAAAGGTTATGGTGAGAAAGCAGGATTAGGCTATTGAGTTGGACAATCAGCCACCATTGTGGAGGAGCAGGCTCGAAGGGCAAGGATACTTAGATAAAACTGATCTACGCAGACACAGGATGGATTTGATAAAATTTGATAAAGGGAAGCCAATGGATGTAGTGTATTTAAATTTTCAGAAGGCTTTTTTTAAAGTAGCCCACAGGAGGCTGGTTAGAGAGATTAAAGCACATGGTATAGAGAGTAATCAACTGGCAAAGACTAATTATTGGCTAACAGACAGAAAATGGAAAGGACAAATAAATGGGTCATTCTTGCATTTGCAGGCTGTGACGACTGATCCATGAGGACCAGTACATGGGCCCCAGCTGTTCACCATATGCATCAGCATTTTGAGTTGGGGACCAAATGTAATATTTCAAAATTTGCAGACGATACAAAACCAAGTGGGGATTTGTGTGTGTGAGGAAGGTGGAAAGCAGCTTCAGGATGATTTGGACAGGCTGGGTGAATGGACAGGCACACGGTAGATGGAATAATATATGGAAAGGTGTGGGGTTATCAGACTTTGGGAGGTGAAACTGACGTGTAGAGTATTTAATTGGTAGGAGGCTGAACAGTGTGGATGTACAAATGAATCGTTATATCCTTGTCGATAAGTCACTGAAACGTACCATGCAGGTGCAGCAAACTATTCAGAAGGCTAATGGATTTTAGCCTTTTTTGCCAGAGGATTTTAGTACAGGAGCAGTGAAGTCTTGCTCCAATTATTTGAGATTGGTTAGACCTCACCTGGAGTACTGGGTGCAGTTTTGGTTTCCTTATCTTAGTCAAGACATTATTGCCAAGTGCAATCAAGGTTCACCAGACTAGTTCCCGAGGGAAGGGATTTTGTGGGAAGAGACAGTGACAAGAGAGAGGGGGAGTGACAGAGAGAGGACGGGAAAGAGTGACAGTGGGAGGAGGGTGACAGAGAGAGAGAGAGAAGGTGACAGAGAGAGAGAGGGAGGGTGGTAGTGACAGAGGGAGAGTGAGTACCAGAGAGGTGACCTTGAAACATAACAGGATTCTTTGGGGCTCAACAGGGGAAATGTGGAAATGTTTTTTCTTGTGGGAGAGTCCGGGACCAGAGGGTTTTGTTTCAGAATAAGGGGTCGCCCATTGAAGACAGAGATGAGGAGGAATTTCTTCCCTCGGAGGGGAGTGAATTTGTGGAATTCTTTATCACAAAGGGCTGTCGAGGCTGGGTCATTAAGTATATTCAAGGCTGAGGTAGACAGGTTGTTAATTGGGAAGGGTATCAAGGGTTATGGGGAAAAGGCAGGAAAGTGAAGTTGAGAATTATCAGAACAGGGATGGTCTCATTGAATGGCAGAGCAGACTTAGGGTCTGCTTTCATGCTGTATGACTCTTCGGCCCAACTCGCACGTGCTGACCAGGTTTCCAACATTAAACTAGTCCCAATCGCCTGCGTTTGGCCCAAATCTCTCTAAATCTTTCCTATTCATGTACTTATCCAAATGTCGTTTAAATGTTGTCATTGTACTCATCTCTACCACTTCCTCTGGCAACTAATTCCATACACGCACCACCATCTGTGTGACAAAGTTGCCCCTCAGGTCCCTTTTAAATCTCTCCCCTCTCACCTTAAACCTATGCCCTCTAGTTTTGGACTCCTGGGGAAAAGACCTTGGCAATTGACTTTATCTATGCCCCTCATGACTTTATAAACCTCTAACAGGTCACCCCTCAGCCACTCTAGGGAAAAAAGTCCCAACCTATCCAGCCTCTCCTAAGTCAAACTCCCAGTCTTGGTAACATCCTTGCAAACCTTTTGTGCACCTTTTTCAATTTAATGACATCTTTCCTGCAGCAGGGCAACCAGAATTGTATGCAGTACTCCAAATGTAGCCTTACCAATGTTTTGTACAGCTGTAACATGGCATCCCAACTCCTGTAGTCAGTGGTCTGACTGATGAAGGCAAGCGTGCCAAATGACTTCTTCACCATCCTGTCTACATTTCAAGAAGCTTTTGAGGAACTATGTACCTGCACCCCTAGGTCTCTCTGTTCGACCACACTCCCCAGGGCCCTACCATTAACTGTGTAAGTCCTGTCCTGATTTATCTGACCAAAATGCAACACCTCACATTTCTCCAAATTAAAGTCCATCTGCCATTCCTCAGCCCAATAGCCCACCAAATTCACATTTTACTCTTAGATAACCTTCTCCACTGTCCACTGTCCCACCAATTTTGGTGTCACCCTCAAACTTACCAACCATGCCTCCCATAATTTCATTCAAATCATTTATATAAATGATGAATAACCGTGGACCCAGCACCAACTTGATGGGCTGAATGGCCCACTTCTGCTTCTATGTGTGTCACATGACACTGTGCTGAGTGTCAGCTTGGAAAATATGTTAATCTCTTTGGAATGGAACTGGAAAGCAGCAGGTTTGGTCACAAGTAGTGAGAGTAATCTACTGATCACTGAATATCTAAAACACATTTTTACTTTATCCAATATTGCTTGTCAACACAAACTGAAGTTGCTGGAAAAGCTTAGCAGGTCTGGCAGTATTTGTGAAGAAAAAATCAGAGTTAACATTTCAGGTCTGGTGACCCTTCCTCAGAACTGATCCTAACCCTCAGAACCCCCAGTTCTGAGGAAGGGTCACCGGACCCGAAGTTGCAGCAGGAATGCAATCCCCAAACAGAGGATTGAAAAGTCCCTGCATCCCAGTTCATTCAAATTGGGAGACTGGTCAGAATGGTGTTTGTCCAATTGCTGCTCTGCTTTGAGTGAATGCCAAGCAGACGGTCGGACCAGGAGGCAAGTGTTGAGCGAGTGTCACTGCCACAATAACAGTGAACTCGATAAGACGTCAGAATATCAGCAGTTACTTCACAGTTTGGGGAGGGATCATGTTTTGCGAATCGGTAATAAGTCCTGAAGTTACTCTCTACAATTACACAGTACTACTTATCAAGAAAATGTTGATAGTCTGCAAGAGGCAATGGCACAGGAACCTGTTAAGACATGTTCCAACGTATCTTGAGCTGTTTATCTGACATTGGGGACAATTCTAATGTGAGAATGTGCGGTGCTCCCTCAGCACTGACCCTCCGACAGTGCGGCGCTCCCTCAGCACTGACCCTCTGACAGTGCAGTGCTCCCTCAGCACTGACCCTCCGACAGTGCGGCGCTCCCTCACTGCTGTGTGGGAGTACCTGGCTGGATTTGGTACCCAGTGTCTGACGTAGGTTATTTGCTCCCACTGGCAGGGATCTGAGCTGGGCGCTGCTGCTGGTCACCGAGTTTCAGGGCAATTCCTTACTCTGAGATTCAGCACAGAATGAGCCCCGTTGCTCCAGGATGTGGCTCCTGATGCCCCCTGTCCTGACACAGTTCTCTGAGTGTTGGTGATAAGTAGAGGCCTGCAGCCAGCGAGGGGTTAACCCAATCTGAAGAGCAGATTGTTCCGAGCTAAATATACTCGAATCAGAGTGAAGAAAGTGATCTCCGGTGTGAAATAACAAGTGAGCATCGCAGATGCAGAAAGATGAAACATTTCATATCACCTCGGGAAAGAGAGGCCCTTCACAGCTGCTTTCCCCTGCTCTCTCTTCACAGGAGAGAACCACCAGGCTCTTTACATTGTACAGACGTCTGTGTCAGGATCTGGAGTAGGCCATTCAGCCCCTTGTCTGTGCTGTACTCTCAGAAAGCTCACAGCTGCTCTGGTGGGGACCAGTGTGTTACCAGGTGTGGGAGGAATGTCTGGTGATGGGGGTATGGGATGTTAATTAAGGGTCAATAAGGGGAGAGCTGGGTTTATTAAAGTGATCTGCTAATTGACAAGGTGGCACGGTGGCTCAGTGGTTAGCACTGCTGCCTCACAGCGCCAGGTACCTGGGTTCGATCCCACCTTCGGGCAACTGTCTGTGTGGAGTTTGCACATTCTCCCCGTGTCTGCGTGGGTTCCCTCCGGGTGCTCCAGTTTCCTCCCACAGTCCAAAGATGTGCAGGTTAGGGTGGATTGGCCGTGCTAACTTGTCCCATAGTGCCCAGGGATGTGCAGGTTAGTGTGGGTTGGCCGTGCTAAATTGTCCCGTAGTGCCCAGGGATGTGCAGGTTAGGATGGGTTGGCCATGCTAAATTGTCCCGTAGTGCCCAGGGATGTGCGGGTTAGGATGGGTTGGCCATGCTAAATTGTCCCGTAGTGCCTAGGGTGGGTTAGGCATGGGAAATTTAGGGTGGGTTGTGGGTCTGGGTGGGATGCCTCAGGGAGGGAAATGTGCTGAGGGAGTTATGCTTAGAGCACGGAACTCTCTCCCTGACCAGCCAGCAGGGCTGAGGGCTGGGTAATTGCACTGGAAAAGCAGTTGGGCCCTCGAGAGAAATAAAATTTGAAGGAGGGCGAGAGGGAAAGACTGGGATGCTCTACAAAGCATGGGCCGAACGGCCTTCCTCCACACCAGAAAGGACGCAGTGAACAGGGCTGTTTTACTTGGAGAAAGGAAGAGTGCACAGTGAGCGGGGCTTTCAGATTATGCAGTGGGTGGGGGTCGATCAGGGCTAACCAGAGGAGACACCAGGCAAGACCAGGAGGTGGGGCCATGGAAATAAAATCTGATCATCCTGTGTGCTCTGTCCCACAGACAAAGTCTTGGCTCGCAATCTTTCTGTCTTTCTCTCTCTCTCTCGATCCTGTCTCCCTCATTCCATTCATCAACACCTTCCCTCAGTTCTCAGACCATCCAACATCAATATTCTGAAGGACCTTATAGAGGTTTATAAAACCATGACGGGACATGGATAGGGTGAATAATCAAGGTCATTTTCCCCCAAGGTGGGGGAGTCCAAAACTAGAGGGGCATAGGTTTAAGGTGAGACGGGAAAGATTTAACAGGGACCAAAGGGGCAACTTTTTCACACAGAGGGTGGTGCGTGTATGGAACGAGCTGCCAGAGGAAGTGGTGGAGGCTGGTACAATTACAACATTTAAAAGGCATCTGGATGGGCATATGAATAGGAAAGGTTTAGAGGGATACGGGGTAAATGGTGGTAAATGGGACTAGTTGAGTTTGGGGATATGGCCAGCACAGACGAGTTACGCTGAAGGGTCTGTTGCTGTGCTGTATAGCTGTAAGACAGTCATTACTAAGACTGAGCTGTTACCTCCCTCCACACAAGCTGCCAGACCTGCTGAGTCTCCCCAGCATTGCCCATCGTTAGATTGATGTTCTCCCAATCCCTGTTCCCATGGGAACATCCATCTATAATGTTTCTCACAGTCCGGTTCTCCTGATGATTCGACCTGTCCCCGACTCTCTCTCTCCCTCTCTCTTTCTCTCCCCGCCTTTGCTAAGTCATGATAATTCTTCAGAGACAAAAACAGAAGTTGCTGGAAAAGCTCAGCAGGTCTGGCAGCATCTGGGGAGAGAGAAATCAGAGTTAATGTTTCCGGTCCAGTGCCCCTTCCTCAGGAATGTCAGCTCCTGTGCAGAAGATAGGGTTGGGGGGAGGGGCTAAGGAGTAAACGATAGTTGGGGATTGAGCCCAAAGAGGGAGAAGAGCAGTTGGACAGACAAAGGAGTGGGTAATGGTGAGCCTAGGAAGGTGAAGAGCTATTAATGGGGGCTGTTAGTGGCTAACAATGGGCTGTGTGTAATAGCAGACTTTGTGGTAACAAGACCTGGTGTGTGGGAGAGTTTGGGGTGTGGACGTGGGTAGAGGTGCCCCAAGGCCTAAAATTATTGAACTCGATATTGAGTCCGGAGGGCTGCAGGGTCCCCCAGATTGTGCTGTGCATCGCTGTAACACTGCTGTAAGCCAGAGACAGAGGTGTAGGCCAAGGAACAGGGCGGTGTGTTAAAGTAGCAGGCAACAGGTAGTTCAGGTAACAAGGTGTGGAGCTGGATGAACACAGCAGGCCAAGCAACATCAGAGGACTCTTCTGAAACATCAGCTTTCCTGCTCCTTTGATGCTGCTTGGCCTGCTGTGTTCATCCAGCTCTACACCTTGTTATCTCAGATTCTCCAGCATCTGCAGTTCCTACTATCTCTGAGGTAGCTCTGGGACCAGTAATTGATAATTCTTCATTCCTTTGTTTATCCTCCTTTGACGGTCCAGCCACTAGGTTCCCCCTCTTTGTGCAGGCTCCGAATCCCACATCCTACCAGCCTCCCAGTCGTGTTCTTTAGTCTCATTCAAGGCAGCTCCCGTACCATGTGATCATCTGCGTCCATCGAAAGTTGAAGCACAGCTGGCTCAGATAAGTGGCCACACAAATGTAGGAGGGCAGGTGCGGTGACACAGACAGCGCTCGCCTGGAGATATACTCAGACCCTGGCCACCTGCAATGCTCCAATTGGAAACCTCTCCTCCTGCCCACTACAATTGGTGGTGTACCCATTGAATTGGTATTCTTGCAAATTGTCCTGATGAGGGCAGGATGAACAACTTTAACAAACTGTGACTTGTTTCAGTACTTGAGGAACAGTACTGGGAAGAGCTGGCAAGGGCTGTTACTGTGTTCCAGTGTAGTCTGGGTGAATCAGGGTCACAGAGATAGGTCATTCCTCTTATATTGAGACTGATGTCTCACTAGAGATCATCATGTGGATTGGCAGTGGACAATATTTAAGGACAAAGTTATGCACCTCACAGTAATTTTACATTGCTTCAACGTTCAAAGACACAATAAAAACATCAGTTCACCGTGTCAGACAAAGGAGGTTCAGGATTCTATAAAAGAGAAGATGTCTTAAAGTGTCCAGGAATAGCACAACAAAGGAGAACCAACAAAGTGATGAGGGAAGGGAGAACAGATTATGAATGCAAGCTGGCAAAAGAAAACATAAAAACAGCCTGTAAAAGCTAATGTAGGTTAGATGGAAATGTTTGGCTAAAACATACACACACTGTCACACACACGCACTCACACACAGACACACACCCACTCACAGAGACACACACTGTCGCACACACAAAC
>NC_063337.1:1728201-1728535 GCF_021869965.1 Rhincodon typus | reverse complement strand
AGAAACACACACACTCACCCACTCTCAAACACAGACACAAAACACACAGACACATTCAGAGAGACGCACATTCACAGACACATACACAGTCACACACAGACAAACACACACAGATTCGCTCTCATACAGATTTTAACAAACACACAGACACACACTAGTACGCACTCACAGACATATATGCTCTCACACATATGCATACACACTCACACACTTACAGACACAAACACCCTCTCACTCACTGACACGCATGCTCACACACACAAACACACACTCACACAGACAGAAATACACACACACAGACACACACTCACACAGACAGAAATACACACACACA
>NC_063337.1:1691723-1713201 GCF_021869965.1 Rhincodon typus | reverse complement strand
TGACCTTCTGACAGCGTGGGGCTCCCTCAGCACTGACCCTCCGACAGTGCAGGGCTCCCTCAGTACTGACCCTCTGACAGTGCGGCACTCCCTCAGCACTGACACATGAACTGAATTGAGAATGTTATCTACTGTGCTCTAGCTCACTGAAAAGAATGGAGAGAGACTAGCAGAACTCCTAAGACTGGAAATTGAGTCAAAGATCAGCAATGGTAGTGGCTGCATCCTTATCTGAATCAGGAGATGTGGCTCTCACGTCAGAGATTTGAACACAGAATCCAGACTGTCTGCCTCATTTACGAAATCCCTGGCTTGGCAGAGTCTTTGGAGCTGATGCCGTATGTTCCTGCAATTGTGTCTTCCTCAGCATCTCCCACTAAATGTTCTGTGTCTGGAAAGAGGAACCAGGGAATCAGCACTTTGCAGAATCGCTGGTTGTCGCTGTCTCATCACTTGCTTTAAATACATGCTCATTTCATTGTTCCCCTTTTTGTCACTGAGCAGAGCCATCAATACAGTAGCTGCACATCATCGAGGCACACAGCAGCAAAGGGAAGTGGGTGACAATCAGATCCACAGTGGGCCGTGATTGTGACAGCTCTGAAAAAGTGGAAGAATCAAGCGAGTGCAGGTGGATCAATTATTATATAGCCTTTGTTCACCAGGCCCACTCTAATGTCTTGCTGAGATGTTATGGATTCACATCCCACACTGGAGACTGAGGAGGGATAAACCAGTCTGAGCCTTTTGGTGTAATGTACATGCCGCACTGTCAGAGGGTCAGTGCTGAGGGAGCGCCGCGCTGTTGGAGGGTCAGTGTCGCGCTGTTGGAGGGTCAGTGCTGAGGGAGTGCCACACTGTCGGAGGGTCAGTGCTGAGGGAGCGCCGCGCTGTTGGAGGGTCAGTGCCACACTGTCGGAGGGTCAGTGCTGAGGGAGCGCCACGCTGTCGGAGGGTCAGTGCTGAGGGAGCGCCGCGCTGTTGGGAGGGTCAGTGCTGAGGGAGTGCCACACTGTCAGAGGGTCGGTAGTGGAGGTAAATCTCTGGAGGTCATTTCATTGAAACATACAAGACTCTTAAGGGCCGTGATAGGGCAGACATTGGTAGGTTGTTTTCCGTAAACTGGAGAGCCTGAGACAGGGTCATGTATCTCGTTTAGCAAGTGATAATTTCAGACTAAGGGGAGAATAAATGCTCTTCACTGGAGGACTGTGAATCTCTGGATTGTCCACCCCTGGGAACTGCGGATGCTCAGTCACTGTATATTCCAGAGGGAACAGATCCTTGGCTTTTTGGACATTGCAGGCTATAAATAGGGTATGTGGAGTGAGTAGGAGATGAGGTTCAGGGTTAAGGACAACCATGACTGCATTGAATGGTGCAGCAGACCTGAAGGGCCAAGTGGCTTTCTCCTGCTTGGATTTCTTCAGTGTTTTGAAGAAAAACTGATCAGTCCCATTGTTGGGACTCTCGGTCCCTGCACAGCAGCAACTACAGTTTACAAATGTTACACCAAATGCTTTACAAAATGCTTCATAGGCAGAGGGTGTGAACAGATCCAGAGTGAATACGGATTGAGAATGTGAAACAGCGGATGGTGTAGATATCCCTATGTGAATGTGGTCGGTATTTACTGACAAAAATCAGTCTGGGAATTTCCAGTTGTTCTCCCAGCAGTAATAGTTTTTCACAGGAGACAGTTCCAGCTTTCCACACCCCTGAATGTTTCCTGACATCATCTGGCTGACATGTTAAGGTTCAGCCCCTTGTTCTGGAATCCGTTCACCAGAGGAAATAGTTTCTCTCTTAACAACCCTATCAAACCCTTTAATCATCTTAAATCTCTTGATTAGATCACCCTTTCATCTTCTAAACTCGAGGGATTACAAACAGAGGGCAAGTGACCTGCCCTTGTCAAACAGCCTTTCATCTTGTAGCAACTGGTCAGCTACAGTCAGGCAAAGGAAACAAATCTAACGCCAGGCTTCAAAATGCTGGCCCGTCACTATGACAACACTAGGCCATTCGATCTCAGAACTAGCAACATAAGCCAATAATAAAGCCTTTATTAGCTCAAAAATTAAAACAATGCAATGTCAGAGAAATTAAACATTCCAGCAAAAGAAAGCATACTTCAAAAGATTACACATTATAGATTTACAAAAGAGCAGATTGAGTTTGTTACATCCATTTTTTAATCAAGAAGACTTTGTTTTAAAAAGCACCTAATTTATCAGGACATTGTAGCAGGTTAAGGGGTGAGGTAAATGTTAAGCTGCAGGGGCAACTGTAAAATTAAGGCTTCATTATAATCTCTGTCGGAGAGAGCATATGTGAATGATGCCTCAAAGGTTTGAAGCTGAGCTTTGGACAGGGGTCGTTATTTCTGTATAATGCCTGCTGCAAATAGGTCATTCAACCGTATGAGCTGCAAGACAAGCAAGAGTGAGCCCACATAGAAGGAGCTGAAGTGAGAAGACACAGGGTGATGTTGGGGGTGGGGGTAGCTCGAGTGAGGTGGATTGTATTTCAGTGGCTTATTGGAGTTTGGTGGCAGTTGTTTTAGGAACCATGATTTCAGCCCAAGGCTCCTGGGAGGCACGTGTTATATTTAATGAAGTTGCCTCACGCAAAGGTGGATTGGGGTTGGGGTTGGGATTGCGGGGGTGCTCAGCAGGATTAGGGAAAGCATCATAGCACCTCTCAGTTGGTCTCAGCTCTGGTTGGACATGCATCAGGGTGGGTAGTGGTTATCCAATGGATTTCTAACCACCCGCTGTCCATGTTCCTGCCATTGGCCAGATCTTCACTGTTCCTCTCCCAATCACAAAGGCCACAGTCTCAAATTCCCCACCTTATCCAATTCCATTTGACCTGACCTTCATGTCAAGCAATTATTGCAACATCAACATTCTTACAAGTTAAAATAAATGGTCAAAAGAGACAAGACATTGCTGTTTTAAAAAGACCACCAAGCCCCTATTACTTTTCATCGAGGTTTTGTTTGGAAAGGGGGGGTTGTATGGGGAAAAGGTTGAGGGGCGGTGAAGAGGGTTGTGGAAGCTTCTGGACGGAAAGCAAATCCAAAATTGGGGAATGCTAGAATATGGAGATCCCGCAGCTCCAGAGAGAGCCTGATCATTCTGGAGGTATCAGTATAACTTCTGTTGTTGAGGGAGCTCACTCTGGAAGCTCCTGGACTGTTCCGGTGTCTCTGTCCATCTTTAGAAGGCACTGGCTCCCAAGCGAATATCTCCATTTTCATCTGACTAATCAGACCGTGCAGCGGAGTTAATCCTTTTGAGTTCATCGGCAGAGTGGTTTACAGGTTACGACAGGAGGAGGGGACTGCTAAACCCACAGTATTGGAAGTGAAAGTGGTTTTGAATATTTATGGCAGGAAGAAGGGGATTGGGGACTGGTACCTTGTGTAAACCCGTACGGTGTGTCACAATCAGGACCATTCTGGTCCCCAACCTCCTCCTCCCCAGGAAATCTCCTCACACTCTCACTCCATCCACTGCCCAAGGCCTCTAGTGGTACACTGTCAGAGCCTCAACCTCCGAGTCAAACAGCAGGTCATCATTTTTAACATATCAAGCCCTATCTCACCCTGCCCTCCAGGGATGAAACAAAGCCACTGAACTGAAAGCAATCAATTTGGAAAGAGTTCACTGAGTCTCTTGTTCGGAATTGATTCTGGATTGGGAGTAAAACATCCTTACAAGATCTCCCAAAAATCTCAACCAGTCTAGGCTCAGGAGAGCTAGTGCAGTTGTGTTAAAGGTGAGAGGGGAGCCACTTGATTCTCCAGGGCTGGCTCACCTGGAGACTCTCGACCAGTGTGAGGTGGAGGTACAAGAAGATGCGGATAGGTTGAGGCAATGACTGAGGGTGTTCTTGCTAATCCATTGGGAGATGTGGACCATTCCTCATGAGCAGCTTGTTCCACGAGCAGGAATAAAGACAACGTCCAGTGGAACACCAGTTTGGAGGGAAGGTCCAAGGATGAACCATACACTAGGAGAACCCGGCTACAACCAGGAACCATGCTGGACACAGGGAGAAGGACTCTAGGACAGCAGACCTGCAATGACACCAGCTATCCTGCCAAGGATGTGGTCCCCTTCACACACTCCCAGATTCATCCAAAAATACAATGTGGAGGTGCCGTTGTTGGACTGGGGTGGACAAGGTCAGAAATCACACGACACCAGGTTATAGTCCAACAGGTTTATTTGAAATCACAAGCTTTTGTAGCACTCCTCGCTCATCATGAGAACGAAGGGATAGTGCTCTGAAAGCTTGTGATTTCAACTAAACCTGTTGGACTATAACCTGGTGTCGTGTGATTTCTGACCTCGTCTCAAAATACATGAGGCATGACTTTTCTACAGAGACAGGTGTGGGGGAAGAGGGGTGGGGGGGGTTTGGGGATGCAGAGATGTTGGGATCAGCATATTGGAAACCAGACCTATTGTAGATCTCTGTCCATGGCCACTCTCCTTTGAGTGTGGGACTTCCCAGGGACATTTCCTGGAGACTGGCACGGAGATTACAATGTCCTGACTGTGGCAAAACCAAGGGCAGGATTCGGGTGGGGTGAATGATGAGGTGGGGGGGAGGGGAGGGGGAGAGGAACCTTCCTCACAAAAGCACACAGGACCGTTTGCTTTTCACTGGAGCTGGGTTAATGACGGCTCTCACAGCCTCGGCAAACACCTCTTTAATTCCTTCCTGGTTGAGGGCAGAACACTCCATGTACTTCACAGCCTGTATCTGCTTGGCCAGCCCGTTGCCCTGGTGATGGGAGATGGGGCTCAGGCTCTGCTCCTTCAACTTCTTGATGGTCTCAGGGTCGTTCCGCAGGTCCTTCTTGGTGCCCACCAGAAGCATTGGCACATCTGGGCAGTGGTGGGTCACCTCAGGGTGCCACTTGTGGCGGACATTCTCATACGACGGGGGGCTGGCTATGGAGAAGCAGATGATGAAGACATCGGTCTGGGGGTAGGACAATGTCCTGAGTCTATCATACTCCTCCTGACCAGCAGTGTCCCACAGATTCAGGCTAACTGTCCGATTGTCTACCGTGATCTGCGCACTGTAGTTGTCGAAGACGGTTGGGATGTATTCCTTAGGGAAGGCGTTGGTGGTGTAACAGATCAGAAGGCAGGTCTTTCCAACTGCACCATCTCCCACCACCACACATTTAATGCTCTGCATTCCTGGGCTGTGGTAATCACCTTCTCACCATCAGCAACCTGCAAACCCACCAAAACAAAATCCAACATGTCAACAACTAGAGAACAAACCACCTTCCCCTCCCACAACCCACTCTGAACCTGCAGATAATAACATCAGCCACATTGCTGCAGCTCTGAGTCACATATTGGGCCAGACTGGATAAGGATGGCAGATTTCCTTTCCAAAAAGACTTTAGTGAGCCAGATTGTTACAGCAATCGACAGTGGTTACATGGTCACCATTAGGCTAACTTGTAATTCCAGATTTTAATTAAATCCATCTGTCATGGTGGCATTCAGGTCCTAGATTCTCGATTACTCTCCCATTGACATTACTTTATCATCACTGTCTCCCCTTGAGGGAAAAGCTACAAGCATAGATTTACCAAAATAATACCTGAACTCTATGCTACAGAGAAAATGGAGGTGTCTTTCTAAGTACTTCGAAGGTTAAGGTGCAATTTGAAAGTTCTCAGAATACTATCGGTTACAGGGGTTGCTGAAGGAAAACAAATACTGTTGGTGGGGGAGTCTGGGATAAGGGGCAGAGAGAAAACATTACAACTGGATCTTTCCAGAATGAAATGTGGAAGGTCTCTGACACACAACAGTGGTCAGCGTGAGATCAGTTGCTCATTCTAAATCTGCTACGACTGATTTTTATCCAGTGATCAAAAACAAAACTGTGTCCTGAAGAAGGGTCACCAGACCCAAAACATTAACTCTTTTTTCCTTCACAGATGCTGCCAGACCTGCTGAGCTTGTCCAGCAACTTCTGTTTTTGTTCCTGATTAACAGCATCCACAGTTCTTTCGGTTTTTATCCAGTGATGTTAGAGACGGTGTTTGGAGGTACATTGCAGATCAGTCGGGATCTTGCTGAACTGCAGGACAGTCCCCTAGGGGCTGAAAGGCCTGCTCCAGTTCCAACGTTCTGATCACAGTACTGAAAAACCCATCTGGCTCATTATTGTTCTTTCCAGAAAGCTGGAACCAGAGGTTTGGTGCCAATGTTCACACTGCTCCTCAACCTCTAACCCATTGGGGCACTGAGCCATGCCTCATTACACTTTTCCTCAGAAGGCTGACAAACCCCACAGATGGAGGTCATTCTGACACGGCCAGTGGTCAGGAAAGGAGGGTGTGGTTGTATGGGAGGCAGCTATGGGCACTCAGTGAGGGACCTTTGTCCCAGCAATGGGCCAACAGTGACATGGCTCATCGCAAACTGTGTAGACCAGAGTGTGGAATGCAGCAAGGGTGAGCAAACCTATTACAGCCTGGTCACTGAGAATATTCAAGGCTGCGATTGACAGATTGTTGATCAGGAAGAGAAACGCGGGTTATGGCGAAAATGCAGGAAAGTGGAGTCTGGGATTGTCAGATCAGCCATGATCTCATCGAATAGGGAACAGATTTGGTGGGTGGAATGGCCTACTTCTGTTCCAATATCTTCCAATCTGCACTAACCGAGGACTTCCTGATCATGTTCTCAAATCATGCGAAAGATGGCCACATCAACACTGCACGGCTCCCTCAGTACAAATTCCACCAGGGTCAGTGCTGGCTGCTGGGATAACAGTCTCACTTTTCAGACTGAATGTCAAGGGTCACAGAATCTAGACCAGTGCTCCCAGTGCCGAGGGTGCGCCGCGCTGTTGGAGGGTCAGCACTGAGGGAGCGCCGTGCTGTTGGAGGGCCAGCACCGTCCCACGTACGTACTGCTGTTTTGAAGATGACTGGGGCAACAGTGATGGTGTCCTTGTTCCTTGGCATCAGTGTTTACTATGTGGGCCGCAAAATGGTTTGGGATGTCTTCTACCTGTGGAAGGTGCTATCAAAATGCGAGTTCTTTCCTTTTTCCTCACTTAGTCTCATGGGTTAACAAAAGTGACAATTAAGGGCTGGTCTGAAACAGTTGAAAATAACTCCTTAATTATCTATCTGCAAGGGAGAACACAGGCCAGTGTTAATCTGATACTCTGATAAAGCGGGTATCCAGGGAGCAGCCTGTTTAGACACTGTCTTCCTGGTGATTTGCTCAGTGGATGCAGGGTGTGTTTACACTTAGCCAACAACATGCCATGTCTCTGCGCTCAGACTCCAACAACATGTCAGCAATAGGGAGAACTCTGCGCAGAGCTGTGTCACTCTGCGCAGAGCTGTGTCACTCTGCTCTGTCTGGCCCTGAGCCAATGCCTCTTGCGTCCTACAGCAGTAGCCCTCCCCACCGGGCCCTGTCAACCCCAGCCAGCCTGAGCCCATCAAACCCCTCTTCGATTCCCAAACCTCCTCATAGGCCAATTCTGTTCTGACCAATGCACTGACCGAAAGTACTGCTCTGACAGACCCCGACTCCCTGGTTCTGTGTCAGTGACAGCAGGAATAAGTCTTGGCTCAGGGCCCCAGAGGTTAGACGTGGGGGTGCAGAAAGAATTATTAACCTGGGCACCAAGTCTCTGGCTTCTTCTCAGTGCAGAGACTCTGAGAAAGTCACCTTGATCTGTACAAAATGGGATATCAGAGTGGAATGTAACCTCATTGGTTCTGGAATCCACCCGGGCCTGAAGCTGATCTTACAGTTTCTCTAAAGCTCTGGTTGTAGGCCCCATCTGGAGTAACTGGGCTCACACCCAAGGCCCACACCTCACAAGGAATAGCAGCCCCAGGAAGGGAGTGGCATGGATTCACCACAATGAGCCCAGTGATAAAAAGGTTAATTTTACAAAGACAGGTCTCTTAGAGTTGGCTGGTATCCCTCCAATGCAGAAAATGAAGTGATGAAAAAAAGAGATTAGAAGGGTTGGGTAGCTCCTCTGTAGTAACCCTATTTCCTCTGGGAGGAGGAGAGGGGACGGGGCGGGGGCAGGAGTGGGGAGAGGCAGAGGAGAGTGGCGAGAGTAGGGGAGTGCAAGGCTGGGGAGAGGGAACTCTCTCCCTCTCACCAAAAAGCAGGCAGCTGTTGATGCTGAGGGGGTTGATACTCCAAAATCTGACAAAGTTGTTAACATTCAGCCTCAGAAGGAGGTACTGTATCAGGATAACAGTCTGGTCAGCAAGGTCTGTTAAAGGGACTCAAAGGCGGAAAGTGAAGGGCAGACAGGTTTATGGAGGGAGTGTCAGAGCTCAGGGCCCAGGCAGCTGAAGGCACCGCTGCCGTTGAGAATGTAGTGGGAATCGGGAGATGCTCAAGGAACCAGAATTGGAAGAAGTGCAGAAACCACACAGGGTCATGGCTCAAGAGATAAGGAAGGGCCAAGGCTATGGGTGGATCTGAACTAAGACAAGGACAAACAAAAATTTTAAACTTAAGATTAGGAACCAGCAGAGGGGCGTGAGAGATTAGTGAAGGGGACCTGGATCTGGGTAACAGAGTTTTGAACAAGGAAAGATCTAATTGTACTGGGGGCAGTTCAAAGAAGGAGGTTTATCAGGTTAAAACCTGGAATCGGTGGGGAGTACTTGCGGAAAGGTTAGGCAGTCTGGATCTACAGGAGTTTCGAAACGTGACAGGGACTTGATTGAAACATACAGAATTCTGAGGGGCGGCTGGGGGGTGTGGTGGATGTGTAAAGGATGGTTCCTCTTGTGGGAGAATCTAGAACAAGGGGTCACCATTTAAAATCAGGGGGCATCCATTTAAATCAGACATTAGGAGAAACTCTTTTCCCTCAGAGGGTTTGGGATTGTTCTTGAAAAGCTGATGGAAGGAGAGTCATTGGATATTTTAAAGGCAGAGGTGGAGAGATTCCTGGAGTGAGGGGTGAAAGGTTATCAGGAGCTGGTGGCAATGTAGACTGATTGGATCTGCCATGACCATACTGACCAGCAGAGCTCAAGGGGCTGAATGTCCTACTCCAGCTCCTGATATGTAGGTTTGTTTGACATTATGGATGACAGTCGGGGGCAGGATTGAGAATCAGTAGATCACTCTCATTGATTTGAAGACTAGATGGTTTCCTTTGACTTTTGTGAAACTCTGAAAGGAACAAACACAAGTTTCCTGGCGTCACTGTTACATAGGATCCCAACTCTTTACCACGATGGCACAATGATTGGATCTCAGTCGGGGAATCTAAAACCAGGGGCATGATTTTAAAAATAAACAGCAAAGTCGCTTAGGTCTGAAACAAGGAGAAACTATTTTACTGGGAGGGTTGTGAACTTTGGGAGTTCTCTACCACAGAGCGCTGTTGGAGCTCAGTCTTTGAAGATGTTTGAGGTAGAGATCGGTAGATTTCTCTAAAACAGGGCGGGGGGGTGGCAGAATACAGGGGTATGGGGTGAGGAAAAGGCATTGAAGTGTGCTGTCAGCCATGGTTGTATGGAATGGTGGGATAGACTCGATGGGCTGAATGACCTGTCAGTAGCACATCCCTATCCTTGTGCCCTTTTCCAAACAGCAAACACTGAAACTTGAAAGGATTCAGAAAAGATTTATGAGGATGTTGGCAGGATTGGAGGGTTTGAGCTATAGGGAGAGGCTGAATAGGCTGGGGCTATTTTGCCTGGAATATCGGAAGCTGAGGGGTGACCTTACAGAGGTTTATAAAATGATGAGTGGCATGGATAGGGTAAATAGACAAAGTTTTTTCCCTGGGGTGTGGGGAGTCCAAAACTAGAGGGCGTAGGTTTAAAGTGAGAGATGAAAGATTCAAAACGGGCCTAAAAGGTAACTTTTTCACGCAGAGGGTGGTGCGTGTATGGAATGAGCTGCCAGAGGAAGTGGTGGAGGCTGGTACAATTATAACATTTAACACAGGCATCTGGATGGGTACATGAATAGGAAGGGTTAAGAGGGAAATTGGCCAAATGCTGGCAAATGGAACTAGATTAATTTAGGATATCTGGTCAGCATGGACGAGTTAGACTGAAGGATCTGTGTCCATGCTGTACAGCTCTAGGACTCAGTGACTGTAAAATCCCACTGGACTGTGCTTCCACTGTAGCCTGGCCCACATTCCCCTGTGGCAGTAGGTGTTGCTCTCCCTGCCCCTGGTTCAGATTTGATTATTAAAAGGGTTTGAGCTTGAAAACAGACTGATGTTTCTGCTAAGGACTCTGTATTCATTCAGCAGAACATGACCTGAGCGTGCCTTGCAAACGTGGTTAGTTCCTAACGGCCTGGGGAGCAATTACATTACAGCGAGTACTTCCTGACAGCAATGCCAGCACCTTGCTCTGGGGTGACTCATTAACTCTGGCTGTTAGAGTCACTTGCAGTAACTGTGCAGGCAGACTCTCTGTCTGCCTCAAATGGAACACAGCTTCAGAAATGACTGCAGGGGAAAGGCCCACTTACTCTGTCTACATCGTGTTGGTGAAGAGAGGGAAAACCCAGAAACGTGGCTCATGGGAAGACAAGTCAGTACTGAGCTGGGGTTGAATTACACTGGGACATAAGAGGCCATTCAGTCCCCAAAACCTGTCCTGCTATTCAATGAAGTCAAGGCTGATCTGAATCTTAACCATGGTTTCTACATTGGTGGATTATCAAGGAGCTCTGGGTAACACCAGCTGGAGAGAAGACCATAGACATAGGAGCAGAATTGGGCCATTTGGCCCATCAAGTCTGGTCCACCATTCATTCAAGGCTGAAATGTTTCTCAACCCCATTCTCCTGCCTTCTCCCCGTTCCTGGATCCCCTTACCAATCAAGAACTTCTCTATCTCTGTCTTAAATACACTCAGTGACTTGGCCTCCACAGCCCTCTGTAGCAATGAGTTGCACAGATTCACCACCCTCCTCATCTTAGTTCTAAAGCATCATCCCTTCACACTAAGGCAGTGCCCTTGGGTCCTGGTCTCTCCTAGTCGTGGAAACATCTTCTCTGTGTCCACTCTATCCAGGCCTCTCAGTATTCTGTAAGTTTCAATCAGATCCCCCACTGACCCTTGTTCACTGAAGGGGGTTGGAGGAGGAGAGAGAGCCCCAGATTCTGACTCTCTTCCCCCACCCCAAGGAGCAGCTTCCTGACTCCCCCACTGAATGGCCTTTGCTGTGAGCCCCCCACCAGAAGAAATAGATTCATTCCATTGACCCAGTCAAACACTTCAGTCATCTTAATCTTTGATCATTTTAAACCTTCTGATAAGATCATCCCATCATCTTCTATATGCAAGGGGAAGGAAGACTGGGTCTGAGAGACTCGTCCTCAGAATTTTACCCTTTTGCTCTTCGGATCGTTCTGCTCCCTCCCGAAGGCTGCTGTCCCCTCATGAGGTGTGGGACATGGGTGTGAGCCCAGTGACCCTGGTCGTGGATCTACACCCAAAGCTTCAGAGAAACTATAATATCAGCTGTGGGCCCTAGTGGCTTCCACATCTTTAGACAAAGGACAATATTCCAGAACTCCTTTTCATTATTTTAACAGCCAAACTATTGCAGTAAAACCTGCTGTACCAGGAGACTGCCTCAGGGATTTAGTGAAACAATGGCCCCTCCCTCACCATGGAGGGAATTCAGCCTGTATCAGCTTGTCCCAGCTGGAACCACCTCATTCTCTCACTTTCAGTCTATAGACCCACTGAGACACAGAGGGGGCGCCGCACTGTCGGACGGTCAGCGCCGAGGGAGCGCCGCACTGTCGGAGGGGAAATTTTCTAATGAAAGATTAAAATGAGAGTTGGTGTGGCCTCTGAGGCAGGTGTAACAGATCCCACGGACACTTTTTCTTCGGCGAATATTTATACTTCTTATTGAACGTTTCAAAAATGATGTTTATTGGGTCACTACAATGCTGTTTGTGGGATCTTGCTGTGCTCTTCCCACATTACAACAGTGACATCACGTTAAAAATACTTCACTGGCAGTAAAAGTTTCTGAGAACCCGTAAGGCTAGGGAAATTGCTGGTAAAAGGCCTGGCTCATGTCTTAGCTTCCCCGATTCTGGCCACTTCGCATGTGAACAAACCACCAAGGGCAAACACAAGAAACCAGTGTTCCTTGTTTTGGGTGGTTGTGGTTTTGTTTGAGCCTTGTTACTAAGCCAAACCTGGATGTAAACTGGTTTTCAGAAATCCTGGGAATTAGAGTGGTGTGAATGGGAAACCTGAGACCAAAGGGAGTGGCTGGTGTGAATTGCTGTTGCACTAAAGAGGAACATAAGAACAATCTCATAAGAAACAAAAGCAATAGACCATTTGACCCATCAAGTCTGTTCCACCATTCAATATGATCTCCGCAATCCCATATAATGCAAGTCACAGGCATCTATAATCCTTGCAAAATGCAACTCATGGCATTAAACAGAATTTCCAGCACAGAAATAAGCCACAAAGAAAAACAGAAATTGTTGGAAAAGCTCAGCAGGTCTGCCAGCATCTAAAGAGAGAAATCAGAGTTACCGTTTCGGGTCCTCAGAACAACAATAGGCCATTTAGCCCAACCGCGTTGTGCCCCAATTCACTCCAGCCTCCTCCCATTCAGTCTTCATCTCACCATATTAATCTATTCCTCCTGTCCCTTTTCCCTCATATGTTTACTGAGCTAAGGATAAAACTATTTGAGATTGAGTTTTAATTAATAATGCCATAGGAATAGATACACTGAAAAACAGTGATCGTAATACAATTGAACCCCATGTTAAGCTTGAAATCCACATAGTCAAATTCAAAACGAGAATCTTAAACTGATACAAAGCTAATTACATTAGTCTGAGGGGAGAACTGGCCTTTTGATTAGCGGAAGAGCCTTATTGAAAAGTAAAGAACAGTACAGCTCTGAAGGTGCGGAGACAAACAAAAGCAGAAATTGTTGGAGAGACTCCACAGGTTTGGCAGCATCTGGGGAACTGTACAAGGTGCTGAGGAGACCAAATCTGGAGTGCTGTGAGCAGTTTTGGTCTCTTGTTTAAGAAAATATATTATTTCAGTGGAGGGAGATCAGGGAAAATTCACTATGATGCTCCCTGGTACGGAGGGATTGACTTATGAGCAAAGATTAAACAGGTTGGGACTCACTAGAGTTTAGAAGAATGAGAGGTGATCTCAGTGAAACATACAGGATTCCTAAGGGGCTTGACAGGGTAAATACAGAGAGGATGTTTTCCCTCATGGGAGAGTCTGGGACCAGAGGACATAATCTCAGAATAAAGGGGCACTAATTTAACACTGAGGGGAATTTCTTCTCTCAGAGGGTTACGAATCTTTGGGACTCCTTCCCAGCTGTGGGGGCAGAGTTCTTGTGTGTATTTAACACTAAAATTGATTGATTGAGTCAGTCAGGGAATCGGTTATAGGGAAAGGGCAGGAAAGCGGACATGGGAATGTTTGATCAGCCATGATCCTATTGAACAGTGGAGCAGGCTCAAGGGACTGAATGGTCTCCTATTGTTCCTATTTCTTATGGAGACAACAGTCAACATTTTGAGTCCCATGATCTGACGATGGGTGAATGATCGATGATGTGTCAAAACGCCCGGCCTGAGTACTGTGGCAGAGTGGGAGTTTTTTTCTTTATTCATTCATGGGATGAGGGCATTGCTGGCTGGGTCAGCATCTATTGCCCATCCCTAATTGCCCAGAGGGCAGTTGTGAGTCAACCACATTGCTGTGAGTCTAGAGTCACATGTCAGCTAGATCAGGTAAGGATGGCAGTTTCCTTCCCTAAAAGGACATCAGTGAACCAGACGGGTTTTTCCAGACAATCGGCAATGGATTCATGGTCTTCCAGATATTTCTGAATTCAAATTCCAACAGATGCCATGGCGGGATTCGAACCCAGGTCCCCAGAACATTACCTGAGTCTCTGGATTAACAGTCCAGCGATAATACCACTAGGCTGTTGCCTCCCCTAGGAGTGGTCAGTGAGTGGGTCTGGAGTTAGAGGGTGGAGGTGGACATGGGGGAAAGAGAACAGCTCCTGATCCTCAGCAGCGGAATTGAGTGAGCTGGGTCTGATTGCTTCACCCAGGGAGATGTCAGAATTGCAATGTCGAAAGGGTTTCCAAACACAAGCAATTATTCCATCAGCTTCCTCACTGTCAGCAGAAAACAGCAGAGAAGGCCTGACCAGAGCAAAGGGTGTGGACTTGATTCTCACAGACTGGGATCTTTCATCATCTCAAACCAAACCAGCACAAAACTGTCCAAAGGAAATCATGATAATTTTTTTTTGAAGAGCTAACAAAAAGGCTCAATCAGGGTAATGCTGTTGATGTGGGGTACATGGGCTTCTGGAAGTTGTTCGATATAGTGCTACACCACAGCCTTGTGGGGAGAGTTACAGTCCATGGTATGAAAGGGACACTAGCAATGTGGATATAAAACTGGCTAAGAGGCAGGAAACAGTGTAATGGTCATTGGGGAAAAAAAACAGAAGTTGGTGGAAAAACTCAGCTGGTCTGGCAGCATCTGTGAAGAAAATCAGAATCAACATTTTGGGTCTGGTGACTCTTCTTCAGACTGATCATTGGGTATCTTTTCAGGCTGGTGGAAGGTTTGTAACAGAGTTCCCCAGGGGTCAGTATTCGGAACCCTTGCCTTTTCTTGACATATGTCAAAGGCTTAGACCTTGTGGTACAGGTCACAGTTCTAAAATGTGCAGATGGTACAAGACATGGAAGCATTAGAAACCATGAGGAGGACACTGCAGACTTTAGAAGAATGTAGATAAGTTGGTGGAGTGGACATGTTTATTAATCAGGGCAGAGAGTACAAGAGTAAGGAGATGATGTTGATCCTGTGTATGATACTAGTCCACACTGCAGGAAGGAGGTGAACCCATTGGATAGAGTGCTGGAAATGATGTGAACCAATGTGAAACGTCATGGAAGAGCCTTCAGAGGATTAAGGCTGGGTTTCTTGCCTGTCCTGTTGGTTGTGCTATACTGCATACAGAAATAGCTGGAAGCTAATAAACAAGGCATGTGTGTATACATATATTGCACATTATGGTGCTAAAGGAAGATTTAATATTTACAGGTATTTCTAAAATCTTGTATTATCTGCAATCTTTGACTTGAATAGAATGATTTTTGTCAATGGGACAATAGGCACAACCAGTGTCCAATCAGATGAGGGTTTGGTTTGGGGTAGTCTGTGGTCTAGCAGCCACTATGATACAAGGGAGGAGTTATTTACCGGGATTTTGCCACACTGGAGGGTTTGAGTTATCAGGAAAAGCTGGATAGGCTGGGACATATTTCACTGGAGCGTAGGAGGCTGACGGGTGATCTTATAGAGGTTTATAAGGTCTTGAGGAACATAGATAAGGTGAATGGCAAAGGTCTTTTCCCTACAGTGGGGGAGTTCAAAACTAGTGGGAATATTTTTAAGCTGGATGGAGAAAGATTTACAAAGGACCCAAGAGGCAACTTTTTCCACACAGAGGGTGGTTAGTGTGTAGAATGAACTGCCAGAGGAAGTGGTAGATGCAGGTACAGTTACAACATTTAAGAGACATTCAGATAAGTACCTGAATAGGAAAGGTTTGGAGGGATATGGGCCAAACACAGACAAGGGGCATTAGTTTAGTTCGAGAACATAGTTGGCTTGGACGAGGTGGACCGAAGAGTTAGTGTCTGTGCTGTATGGCTCTAAGAAGAGGTTTGTGACAATGGTTCCAGGGATGAGAAACTTCAATTCCAAGTATAGATTGAAGAAGCTGGGACTGTTCTCCTTGGAAAGGAGAAGGTTGAGGGGAAATTTGATTGAGGTGTTCAGAATTATGAGGGGTCTGGACAAAGGGAACAGGGAGAAACTATTGCCAATGGGGGTGGGGAAAGGATGAAGAACCAGAGGCTGTGGATTAAAAGGGATTGATAAAAGAAGCAATGGAGACACAAGGAGGTTTAAACGGAGAAGGGGTTAGGATCCAGAATGTGTTGCTTTGGAGTCTGGGGGAGGCAGCATCAATAGAGGCTTTCAAATGGGAGAAAGGAGGCAAATGGCATAAGGTGAGCTGTTCATTCAGAGAGCCAGCACAGTTACAAAGGCTGAATGGCCACCTGGGCACCAATGTGATTCTATCCCAGTGGAATGGATGTGAACTGTCGCTCAGTGAACCACAGTCATCAGCTTCCACAAGTTAGGGCTAAGAATGATTCTGAATTTTAATCCTGTTCACTCACTAACACTGTCCTCAGCCCAACTCTGCAGGGTATCCATGGCAACAAACGCTGCTGTGATCGACACTTTCTCTCAAACAGAAACTGCAAATCTGGATAAGATCTGACCCCTGACCAAACAAGCCCTCAGCGCAGTTAAACACCAAGCAACACCACTAAATATAAACAAAACCACAGTCACACATTTCTCTTGCAGCTCTTAGAACCCCCTCAGGACCCCCAGATTACTTTATGGTCACCACCATGAGGTCAGAAACATGGCAGCCTTTTTTTTGCACAGCAAGATCCCATTAACAGCAACATGATAATGACCAACATCACGTGTTTTCAGAGATGTCGGATATAAGACCATATGATATAGGAGCAGAAGTAGGCCATTCAGCCCATCTTGTGGGGCTCATATTACGTATTTCTAACTGCTTCGCTATTACATACTTTAGAACAGACTCTAATATTTTCCCAAAAACAGATGTTAAGCTAACTGGCCTATTTTGTTTTCTGTCTCCTTTTTTCAAATAAAGGTGTTACATTGGCTGTTTTCCAATCAATGGGAACTTTCCAGAATCTATGGATTCCTGGAACATTACTGCCAGTGCATCCACTGTCTCTGTAAATCCTTCCTTTAATATCCTCGGGTGCATCCCATCAGGTTCAGGGGACCTATCAGTCTTTAGCCCAATTAGTTCCCTGAGAAATTTTCTTCAGTGATAGTTATTGTATTTCTTTCCTCTCCCTCTTGCCCCTGGATTATTTCATAATTTACAAATGCTACTAGTGTCTTCCACTGTGCAAACTGACACAAAGTATTTATTCACCTCCTCTATCCTTTCCTCATTCACATTATCTCCACAGTCTCATTCTCTGAGGGGCCTATGTTGACAGTGGCCCTTCTCTTCCTTTCCATAAATTTAAAGAAGCTCTTACTGTCTGTATTGATATTACTTGCAAGTTTACCCTCAAAGTTTATCTTGTCCCTCTTGATTTTTTTTTGGTCATCTTTTGTTGGTTATTAAACCTATCCCAATCCTCTGCCTGGTCATTAATCTTTGCCACGTTGAAAGAAAATGCATACAATTTGATGCTATCCCTAACTTCCCTGGTTAGCCATGGTTGACGTATTCCCTTTCTAGAATTGTTCTTCCTCACTGGGATATATCTTTGTTGTGAGCCATGAACTTTTCTCTTAAACAACTACCATTGTTCCTTACTGTCTGCTGTTAAATTCC
Organism: Rhincodon typus; assembly: GCF_021869965.1. Lineage (NCBI taxonomy): Eukaryota > Metazoa > Chordata > Chondrichthyes > Orectolobiformes > Rhincodontidae > Rhincodon > Rhincodon typus. The sequence continues at coordinate 1,695,664 of NC_063337.1, read as the reverse complement.
TTCCCCAGTCCACCCCAGCCAGCTCTGCTCTCAGTCCTTTGTAATTATCTTTGTTTAAGTTTAGCATGGCTGTTTCCAATCCAACTTCCTCCCTCTCAAATGGAATACTAAATTCTACCATGTTATGGTCAAAGTTTCCATGGGAATTTTTAACTCTGACAGCGCGGTGCTCCCTCAGCGCTGACCCTCCGACAGCGTGGCGCTCCGTCCACGAATCTCTGCCAGGATAATGTGATGGTGTTGAAATCAAACACGACTGTCCGTGTCAGAGGCCCACGTGCAGCTCAGAGCCCTGATTGGTGTCGTATACAGACCCTTTCATCCTGCGCTCAGCCCTTAGTTGAGGGGTCGCCCTCAGTACGGGGTGGATCAGGAGCTTCACCTCCTGAAGCTGAGTGTAGTCCCATACCTCAGCTTGGTCTCGGCATTTAAACAACCAACTGATTGGTTAACCAGATCCCTTAAAGAGACAGGCCTCATCACAAACATCAACGGAGCATCTCCATGGGAGGTAGAATGACAGAAGGCTTACAGCACAGGAGGAGGCCATTCTGGTCTTCATGAATTTGCTGGCCTGGTGTGTGAATAAATCACTGGCCTTGATTTCTTTCTGTGGCAGAGAATTCCACAGGCTGCCCACTCTCTGGGTGAAGATATTTCTCCTCATCTCAGTCCTAAATGGCCTACTCAATATGCTGAGACTGTGACCCCTGGTTCTGTTCTCCCCCACCAATGGGTACATCCATCCTGTCTAGTCCCGTTGGAATTTTATAGATTTCGATATAATCCCTCCTCATTCTTCTAAACTCCAGTGAATATAGTCCTAATTGACTTAATCTCTCCTCACACATTTGTATGGTAAAAAAAACAGAAGTTGCTGGAAATGCTCAGCAGGTCTGGTGACCCTTCCTCAGAAATAAAGTCATTTAAGACAGAGTTCTGAGGAAGGGACACCAGACTCGAAACGTTAACTCTGATTTTTTTCTTCACAGATGCTGCCAGACCTGCTGAGTTTTTCCAACAACTTCTGTTTTTGTTCCTGGTTTACAGCACCTGCAGTTCTTTTGGTTTTTAATTAGTTTGGTAAACTTTTGCTGTGCTCCCTCTTTTGCAAGAATATCCTTCCTCAGGTAAAGAGATCAAAACTGCATACATTATTCCAGGTACGGTCTCACCAATTCCCTGTATAATTGCAGCAAGACATCCTTGTTCTTGTACTTGAATCCTCTCACTATGAAGGTTTACATACAGTTTGCCTTCTTCACTGTCCGCTGCACGTGTGAGCTTACTTTCATTGACTGGTGTACGAGGACACCAGTGTCTTGTTGCATATTCCCCTCTCTCAATTTACAGTCATTCAAATAATAATCTGCCTTCCTGCTACCAAAGTGGATAATCACACATTTACCCACATTATACAGCTTCTGTCATTGTCTACTCAGCCTGTACAAGTTACACTGTAACATCCCTGCATCCTTTTCACTCACTTAAATCATTAACATATATTGTGAATAGCACTGATCCATGTGATACCCCACTCGTCACTGCTTACCATTCAGAAATAGACCCATTTATTCCTGTTCTTTGCTTCCTGTCTGCCAACCAGTTCTCTATCCATCTCATCGCCAATCCCATACACTTTAATTTCACACATTAATCTCTTATGTGGGACTTTGCTGAAAGGCCAAATAAACCACATCCACTGGCTCCACCTCATCAACTCCACTGGTTAAATCCTTGAAGAATTCCAGCAGATTTGTCAATTGTGATTTCCCTTTGTAAATCCATGGTGACTGGCTGATTCCACCACTGTTTCCTAAATGCTTGCCATAAATCCTTTACAGTAGGTTTTAGCATCTTCCCCAGTACCAACATCAGACTGACTGGTCTATAATTCCCTGTTTTCTCTCTGCCTCCCTTTTTGAATAGTGGGGTTACGTCAACTACCCTCCAATCTGTGGGAACTGTTCCAGGGTCTAAAGAATCTTGGAAGATGACACCAATGCACCCAGTTTTTCTAGGGCCACTTCCTTAAGTACTCTCGGATGTAGATGATCAGGAACTGGGGATTTATTGGCCTTCAATCCCATTAATTTCCCCAACATTTCCCTCCTAATACTGATTTCCTTCAGTTCCTCCCTCTCAGTAAACCCTGTGTTATTTGAGTCCTCCTTTTTGAAGACACAGTGAAGTGTGAATTTAGTTTGTCAGCCAATTCTCTGTTACCCATTATAAATTCCCCCATTTCTGATTGTGGGACCTACATTAATCTTCACTAATCTTTCTCTTTACAAAACTAAAGAAACTTTTACAGTCAGTTCTCATGTTCCCTGCAAGATACACTCATTCTCTATTTTCCCCTTCTTAATCAATCCCTTGGTCCTCCTTTACTGACTTGTAAACTATTTCCAATCCTCAAGTATACTGTTATTTTCTTGCCAATCTGTCTGCCTCTTTTTTGCATGTCATACCCTCTAATGTACCTCCAACGTTGCCTGCTTTGGCCAGCGTTCTGTTTGCACTCTTGACCCACACAGGAATCAACAATTTTTGTAGTTCATCCATTTGTTTGCCATTGGCCTCTCCACCGTCAGCCCTCCCAGTAACATTTCCCAATCCATCATAGCCAATTCTTTGAGGAGGTAACAAGCAAGATAGGTAAAGGGGAAGCAGTGAATGTAATTCCTTTCGATTTTCAGAAGGTTTTTGATAAGATACCACACATTAGGCTGCTTAATATAAGAGCCCCTGGCGTGAATGACACAAAGACAGGTGAGAAGGCATGACATGAGCATGACACAGAGTCTGCAGAGGTCTATAGACAGGGTTAAGCAAGTGGGCAAAAACTTGGCAGATGGAATATGATGTGAGAAAATGTGAGGTTATGCATTTTGGTAGGAAGACTAGAGGAGTGGACTATTTGGTAGGAAGACTAGAGGAGTGGACTATTATTTACATGAAGAGAGATGCGGAAAATTACAGCACAGAGGGATTTGGAAATCCTCACCATGTATCACAACAAGATAGCGTCCAAATTTCAGGGGGTAATCAGGAAAGCAAATTAAACAGCTGTTGTCCCTGTTTCTAAGGAAAGACAGACTGTCATTGGAGGCAGAGAAGGTTTACTCTGCTGATCCCGGTGATGGAGGGACTGGATTGTCTAATGATAAGGTTCCAAACTCATGAACAAGAAACAAAATTAGGCCACTCGGCCCTTCGAGCCTGCTCCACCATTCAATAAGATCATGGCTGATCTGGTCTTAACTTCAATCTACATTCCTGCATATCCCGATGATCTTTCATCCCTTTGATCATCAATAATCTCTCTCTCTCTCCCTGCTTTCAAAATATTTAAAGATTTTGCATCAACCACCTTTTCAGAAAGGGAGTTCCAAAAGACTCAGCCCCCTCAATGGAAAAAGATTAACTAAGTTGGGCCTGTATTTATTGGAATGTAGAAAAATGAGAGTATTCTTTTTGAAACATACAAGAATCTTAGGAGACTCGACAGGGGAGATGCGGAAAGGTTGTTTCCCCTTGTGGGAGAGTCTAGGACCAGAGGGTGAGATGAGGAGGAATTCCTTCTCTCGGAGGGTCACAAATCTGTGAAATTCTTTATCACAGAGGGCTGTCAAGGCTAGGTCATTGAGTATACAGAAGGCTGAAATAGACAGATTTTTAGTCAGTATGGGAATCAAGGGTTATGGGGCAAAGGCAGGGAAGTGGAGTTGAGGATTATCAGATCAGCCAGGATCTCATTGCATGGCACAGCAGACTCAATGGGCTGAATGGCTTACTCCTATGTCTTACAGTCTCAACTGGTCACTATCTGTTCTGCCAACTTTAGTGCAGATCTACACTCGGGTCCTGTTTCTGGGTACCCTGCAGAGTTGTAGCTGATGTTTTATTCTCTCGCTCTTCACACACCACCACCCCCCCTC
>NC_063337.1:1690016-1691623 GCF_021869965.1 Rhincodon typus | reverse complement strand
ACCCCCCCCCCACAAACCCGTGTCATCCTGCCAAGATGCGTGAGCTCATACTTGGCTCCATTAAACATAATTTCCCTCCAGCCTGCCTCCTCTGACCACACATCAACGTCCTCTGACATTCTGCAGTGTCCTCCTTGCAGTATATAATGCTTCCAAATTCTGTAGCATCTGCAAATTTGAAAACTGTGCTACTTGCAAATCTGAGCTTTTAATACAGATCGAGGATTGTCCCGGGAACTGATCAGTGCGAGGAGCGTCCACTGACCATTACTCTCTGTTTCCTGTTGCCATTCACATACCCATGCTGCTGCTGCCTCTTTCTATTCCATGAGCTCTAACATTATTCACACAAATGTTAGTCATGTGGCACTTTATCCAATGCCTTCTGGAATTCCACGTATACCACATCAACTGCATTACCCTCAACAATCTGCTCTGTTACCTCTTCACAAAAACTTAACCAAACTACTTAAACATGAGTTTCCTTATCAAACCCATTGCTGCTTTTCCTGTGACCCACATTTGACTGAGTGTTACTGTGCACTGAGAGGCACCCTGGGACAGAGAGCACAGTTAACCTATCACAGACTGAGATGGAGTGGATTCTCAGCAATGCTGACCCTCTCTTTTCCTTCTAGAGTTAACAATGTGTGGATCAACTGCCTTTAAGAGAGCAAAGGTACTTCACAGCAGTGTTTATAAATCAAAATTCAAACCCGAGCCATGTCTGACAGTATTACAGGATAGTTACAGTCAGACAGTTAGCCCATTATACAGTGGGTCAGAACTGAGATTGTGTAAACTGCTGGCATACAGATACTCAGAGACACGCGCACACAGAGAGACACACAGAGACATATGTAGATTCCCTCAACTTGCCTAAGGACTCTGGGGAAAGTGATGAGGGATCTACTGTCGAATAAATAATGTGCCTGGAGTGTGCCTGTGCTTGTGTGTGTTTGTGCGTACCTGTGAGTGTAAGCGCGTGCCAGTGTGTGTGTTCAGAGCTGGGTGGATAGGCACTGAGACAGTGCAGGCTCAGTCTCTGCCCAGCGTTTCCAAATAATGAGCAGCTCGTCATGGGGAAGGGAGTTCCGAGACCCACACCCAGCTCAATACTCACACATTGGCTCAGCAAACCCAATAAGAGAGAGAGACTGACACGCAGAGAGAGAGAGAGAAAAAAAGAGAGACGGACAGAGACAGACAGATGGATAGAGACACAGCATGATAGAGAGAGAGGGAACACACACAGTGTGAGAGAGAGACAGAACATGAGAGAGTGTGTATGCAAGAGAGAGACACAGACAGAAAGACACACACACTGAGCATGAGAGAGAAAGAGACAGAAAGATATACAGAGGGAGAGAAACAGAGAGAGAGAGAGAGAGACACACACACAGAGCCTGAGAGAGGGACACACAGAGTGAGACAGACACAGTTAGCTTGACAGAAGGTGAGAAAGGCAGAGACAGGGCAAGATAGAAAACGTGGTCTTAGTCTGTAATCTTTCTCTGAACTGTTTTCAATGCAATAAATACATTAACATCCTTCAGTAATTATGGTGACCAGTCCTGTACACAGTACTCTAGATGTGGTCTCACCAG
>NC_063337.1:1684532-1685016 GCF_021869965.1 Rhincodon typus | reverse complement strand
GGGGGGGGTGGGGAACCGGAGAAGGGGGGGAAACGGAGAATAGAGAGTGGGGGGGGACGGAGAAGAGAGAGAGGTGGGGTAGGGAGGAAGGTGGGGGGGGAAGAGAGAGAGGGCGAGAGAGACAGAGAGGGAGAGAGAGAAGAGGGGAGAGAGAGACAGAGAGGGAGAGAGAGAAGAGGGGAGAGAGAGAGAGAGAGGGAGAGAGAGAAGAGGGGAGAGAGAGACAGAGAGGGAGAGAGAGAAGAGGGGAGAGAGAGACAGAGAGGGAGAGAGAGAAGAGGGGAGAGAGAGACAGAGAGGGAGAGAGAGAAGAGGGGAGAGAGAGAAGAGGGGAGAGAGAGACAGAGAGGGAGAGAGAGAAGAGGGGAAAGAGAGACAGAGAGGGAGAGAGAGAAGAGGGGAGAGAGAGACAGAGAGGGAGAGAGAGAAGAGGGGAAAGAGAGACAGAGAGGGAGTGAGAGAGAAGAGGGGAAAGAGAGACAGA
>NC_063337.1:1677221-1684432 GCF_021869965.1 Rhincodon typus | reverse complement strand
GAGAGAGAAGAGGGGAAAGAGAGACAGAGAGGGAGAGAGAGAGAAGAGGGGAAAGAGAGACAGAGAGGGAGAGAGAGAGAAGAGGGGAAAGAGAGACAGAGAGGGAGAGAGAGAGAAGAGGGGAAAGAGAGACAGAGAGGGAGAGAGAGAAGAGGAGAGAAGAGAGGCAGAGAGAAAGGGGAGGAAGTGGGACCAGGGGTTTGAGTTCACATTTACCCCAGTTCCAGAGGCACTGCCTTTCCCAGGGAAAGGCGCTGGGAGGGTGAAGGACCCCCAACCCCGGGACACAGCCCCCTGCCCCTGGTCTCCCTCCCGCGGCTCCGCTCAAACTTTGAACAAAGGAAGCAAACTTTTGGAAAGTTTTGGCCGCAGTTTGTCGGTCGCCCCCCGGGTCCCGCTGTCCCTCTGCCCCGTTTCCTCCGGCTCAGCGACAAGCGCAATGTCACACTTACCGAATCGCATCTCCTCCGCTCGCCTCTCCCTCCGGTTACTAAGCCGAGGAAGTGAACGCCCCGAGGAAGTTCAGTGACTGACAGGAAATGGCGAGGAACCAACAACAGCATCTTAAACAGGCAACTAGCAGCGGGAGGGGTGCGGGTTCAACACAGTCCAGAGCTTCCTCCTGGATCACCAAACCCCCCCCTCATCCTCCATATCCCAGAACAATGCTGCATCAATCCCAAACTAATCCCTGATGGATCACTCATTGCTCCCAGATTAATCTCTGATCAACCACTGATGCATCCCTGATCAATCCTGTCACTATAGCAAATGGGTTGGGGGAGTGAATGAGGGTGAGGCTTTCAGCAGTGGATGAGCTGAGGCAGGAGCAGAGACAGATAGACAGTAGAAAGTGGTCTTTGTGTTGGAGTGACTATGAGTTAGAACTGAGGGGATTGTTGGGTACAGCTTAAGGGGTAGGTGGGAAGGGAGTCCAAAACTAGAGGACATAGGTTTAAGGTGAGAGGGGAAAGGTATAAAAGGGACCTGAGGGACAACATTTTCACACAGAGGGTGGTGCATGTATGGAACGAGCTACCAGAGGAAGTGGTGGAGCCTGGTACAATTACAACATTCAAAAGGCATCTGATTGGGTATATGAATAGGAAGGGTTTAGAGAGATATTGGCCAAATGCTGACAAATAGGACTAGATTAATTTAGGAGATCTGGTTGGCATGGACGAGTTGTATCAAGTGGTCTGTTTCTGTGCTATACAACAGATGGGGAATGGGGGATTGAGAAGGTGCTGAGCTATAACTGAGTGATATCATAGGAATGTAGATCAAAATATTGAGTATTTATAAGACAGGAGGCTGTTCAGCCCACTCCATCCATGTCAGGAGAGTCAGAACTCTGTGGGTTTCTGCTTCACTTCAGCTGTATGTTTCTTTTTATTCAAAGTAAAGAGGCTTTTTCTGGCTCTCCTACGTTTCCCCACAGACCCCCATCAGTCTCTGCGTTTGTTTTATTCAGTCGTTGGCTGTGGGCATTGCTGACTGGGCCAGGATTCCTGGCCCTGGAAAAGGAGGGGCTGATCTGCCTTTCTGATCTGCCACAGTTCTGTCTCCTCCACTCTAACAAGGCCCCTCCTCATTTTCCACCTGTTACTGAAATAAGCACAGTTTTACACGGAAGCTCTCTTTGAACTAATTGTACAAATCAGACTGAGCCGGGACCCAGGTGGGCTCCATTGGGCTCCTCCATCAGAGAAACTGCCATTACGTCACATTCACAACCCATCTGACTGCGAGTCATTTGATCCCAGTTTTTCTGGTTCCCTCCTCTTTGAAGATGGCCATGATCCTGCCCATCCCCACCAGAGATCTGGATATTATCAGTTGTCCAATCCCTGACCGTCCGCACGCCCTGTCTACTTCCTGCTGGAACATTGCCTGGTTAACTTGAAGGCTGAAAGTGAGAGATCGGAATTTGCACTTCCAAAGGGTGTATTAAATATTAACAAGAGCAGCGACTCACATTCCAGCCACTGCTTCTGGCTTCAGGCTGGTTAAGATCTGTTGGTGTTATCACTGGCAGCCTCAGAATGGAGCAGGGATCCCTCTTCATAGATTAGTTTCGATCTTTGGGATCCAGGCAAATTCCTGGCCATCGATGTAGCTCTCCCTCACTGTGATAAAGTTTCACCCTCTAACTGACAATGACCAGCTCTTCTTCATCACTGGGAACTCTTTCAAATGTTCTGTCAGTTCTGTTGGTGCTTTAAAGTAGACAGTGGATCACTGGTTTCATTACTGGCTCAATGCAAACATTCAAATTAGGAGCAAGAGTGGACCATTCGGCCCATCTAACCTGTTCCACCATTAAATAAAATCACATCCAATTGGATTGTGGCCTCAACCCCTCCTTCCCGCCTTCTCCCAATCCCTCTGATTCCCATGTTATTTACCTCTGCCTTAAAAATAAACAGTGGATCTGTCTCTTGAGATTCTCTGAGAGCAAGATTTCCTTCTCACCTTCACCTTAAGAGAGTGTACCTTACTTTTAGACAGTGTCTCCCCCACGAAGGGAATCATTCTCCCCGTATCCAGTCTAGCCAATCCCCTCAGGATCTTATTTCTTTCAGTCAGGTCACCTTCCATTCTCCTGACCCCCAGCGGATACAGGCCGTGTCTGTCTAACCAGTCCTTGTAATGTGCCCCCCACTCCAATCCCACCCCCACCCCAGGAATCAGACAAGGGAACCTTCTCTGAAACACACCGAATGTATTCATTTCCTTTCTTACATAAGGAAACCAAAGCTGCCCACAGGTCTCCAGGTGTGATCTCACCAAGCCCTGTACAACTGCAACAGAACATCCCACTTTTATATTCTTGTAGTAACCACCAATATTCCATTTGCTGTACCTGCAGACTAACTTTATCTGGTTCATGTACAAGCATGCCTAGATCCCTCTGTATTTCAGAGTGCTGCAATCTCTCTCCATTTAGTAAAACAGGCCTGCTTTTCCAGTGGCAGTATCATACTCAAAATCTCTAAAAGATCCAACTCTTTCTCTGCATATGTTGACACTGAATCTTCCTTTCTTCTGATTGGAGGGTGTTTTCCAATGGGATCCCTTCAGTCCAACAGACCACCTCCTTTCCTGAGATTAGCTTCAGCTCTTCATAGATGCTCGGATCAGGTCTGTCACCGACCCCCTGTGTGTGTGTGTGTGTGTGTGTGTGTGCGCGTCTGTGTGTGTGGGCGTATGTGTGTGTGTCTGTGCGCGCGTGTGTGTGTGTCTCTGGGTTATTCCCAGCTCTGAAATTTCAGTTTCCCTAGAAGCTGTTGGAATGCAATTGTGTGGATCCCAAACCCCTTCCCTTGGAGAAAGCTTTCTTTCCAATCTCCAGGAAAGATCTTGTGCCAGAGTCTGAACGAGACTCTAGTATTGATCTTCACTTTCACACCTATTGTAGTGGGATTGTTTCTTGCCCTCTTCCTGATCTGAACAGCTGTGGGAATTTCTTTCCTCTGGGACTCGTGATAGCTGGAACTCTCTTGCAATTGTCTGGATCCTGTGTCTAGTTCAGAAATTCACTGCTTTCTTCACGAGAATGGATATTTGATTTCTTTCTGTTCTCATTCACTGTGATGCTCTAGCTCCAGTGACTTGTATCACAACAGGAGATTTGACAGAGGTTTTCAAAACCGTGAGCGGGCTAGATAGAATCGATGGGGAGACACTGCTCCTGCCCGTTCAAGGAACAAGAAGAGAGGGTATAGATTTAAAATGATGTGCAAATGAAGTAACGATATTGTGAGAAAAGACTTCCTCTTAGCAAGGAGTGAGGGTCCGCAATGCACCACATGGAAATGTGGGGAAAGCAGGTTCAATTGCGGCATTCAAGAGGGCCATTGGATAGTTACTCAGATAGTGATGGTGTACAGGGATATGGGGATAAGGTTAGAGATTGGTACTTCCTAATGATGCTCGTTTGAAGGGCCAGTACAAGCATAATGGACCAAATGGCCTCCTCCTGCACTGTAACAATTTAGAGAATTTGTGAACCTCTGCAGTTTGATCTAAGCACAGGGTATTTCCTTTGAGCTGCGAATATACTGGCCACCCAGCTTTCTCTCAGCCTGGTGTGCATTCTTTCATTGCAGTCACTGCATCAGCCCAGCTACCTATTCCTTAGTTCAGTCACAGTCTTCATCTCTCTGCTCGCAGCTTTGTGTGCTCTCTCCATGCCTGGAGCCCACCATATTGGGAGCTTGTCCTTTCTAATCACAGCTATTTCCGCTTGAGAAGGTGCAGAGCCTCCACCAAGCTTTCACCTGTTTCCTTGTCTTCAGTTTTCAATCTCATTGAGAAATTGTCACCTGACCCTACAAAACAGAACCCCACGTCTCAACTCACTCTGCTCTCGCCCTCCTGTGTTGCAAAGAAAACGACCTGAGCCTGCTTCATCTCCCCCTTCACTGCGGGCAGTGCTGATAATCTCACTGCACTGGGACACGGCGAGACACAGGAAAAGGAGGCTATTCAGCCCATCAAGTCTAGCCTGCCATTCTGTATGATCATGTTTCCTCCGATAACCCTCAGCTCCAATTCCCTACCTTTTCCCCATCACCCTGAATTCCCCCCTCATTGATTAACAAGCTGTCTCTCTCATCCTTGAATATACTTAATGACCCAGCCTCGACAACCCTCTGGGCTAGTAATCGACAACCCTAATGTTCTAGGGACATGAGTTTGGAACCTACCATGGCAGATGGTGAAATTTCAATTCAATACAAATATGCAATTAAAGGTTCTAATGATGACCATTAAGGATTGTTTTCAAACCTACCTGGTTTACCAATGTCCTTTAGAAAAGGAAATCTGCCATCCTTACCTGGCCTGGCCTACGTGTGACTCCAGACCCACAGCAATGTGGCTGACTCTAAGCTGCCCTCTGGAATGGCTCTAGTGAGCTGCTCAGTTCCAGGGCTAGCTCTGCCAGTGACACTCATGTCCCATGTAAGAATAAAGAAAACGAGGTCTCTTTCCTGACTGCCTTCCCATGGATCTCCTCCATTCCCCTGCAGTGTGCATCCTTAGGGGCATCGTGTAGATGAGGCAGTGAGAGCAGATTTGAGTTACACCTGAGGAAGAGGAAACATGGAACAGTTTGAGGGTTTGTTGAGGCTGACGTGCTCGAGGCTCACCTTCCATGTTTCCTCAGCTGGTGTTGGTTACTCTGGGGGAGGGGGGAGATCAGGAGGATGAGGATTTTGTTGCTGCCCAGGGAGCTCTGTGCGCTGTAACCTCCGCCATTCCAGGAGGTAGTCCCAGAAACAACGATCATGTGTACAAACACAGCCCATCCACTACATTACAGTATTCATCCCTGGGACATGGCTGTCACTGGCTGGGCCAGCATTTATTGTCCATCCCTAATTGCCCCTTGAGAAGGTGGTCATTCTGAATCACTGCTGTTTACCTTGGGGGGTAGGCACAGAGGAAAGGGAGTTTAGACATGAAGGGGTACTGTACATAGAATGTCAAAAGTTCACCATTAAATATTTAACCCTCATCATATTTGCAGTGGAAAAATTAAGCTGAAGGTGTAACTAAGGAAAGTTTCCTTGTTCCTCCCAGCAGTTTAGACAGAGACAGAGAGAGAGAGAGAGAGAGCCCTAACCCTGGGGACAGCCTCTCTGTCTCCCTGTGCTGTCACTGGGCTATTTTCTTAGCTTACAGCACACTCTAGTGGCTAAACATGGCTCTGCAGACTCTAAACACGTTAAAGCGACATTGGCTCTATCCGAAATCTGAACTCTCTTCCTGCCTGATTGACTTTCTTGTTTGAGAAGATTTCTCACATCTTTATCATAGAATCAATACAGTGTGGAAACAGGCCATCATCCCGCCCAGGCCCACACCCCTACCCTATCCCTGTAACCCTGTGACCCTGCATTTCCCATGGTCAATCTGCCTAGTCTACAATCCCTGGACACTGTGGGCAATTTAGCTTGGGCAATCCACCTAAAATGCACATCTTTGGACTGGAAGAGTGACAAGTTCTGGAGAACAAGTCTTCAGTATTATTGCCGGAATGTTGTCAGAGCGAGTAACCTTTGCAGTATCCAGTGTCTCCAACGTGAAGTGAATCGAATTGGTTGAAGACTGGTATCTGTAATACTGGGGACCACAGGAGGAAGCTGAGATGGATCATCCACTCGGCACTTCTGGCTGAAGATTTCTGCGAATGCTTCAGCCTTTTGCACTGATGTGTTGGGCTCTTACATCATTGAGGATGAACAGAAATTTCCTCATATTCAATGCAGTGAAGAACAAAAGCTCCCTCTCCTCTCAAGGGCAGAAACCAGAGACTGAAGTAGACTGTTCACAACTTAGATTTCAGATGAGATCTCTAGTGGAGCTTCCTAGCATATATCATCACCCGCCAGACTCTGTCCCTTCCTCAGCTCACCTGCTAAAGCCCTCAGTCAGGCCTTATGTTACTTCTAGCATAGAATCGACCAATACTTTTCAGACTGGCCTCAAATTGAACCCTCCATAAAATGTGTGGTGAGCCAAAACTCCACTATTGTTCCCTAATTCACACCAAATCTTATTCACCCTTGATCTCACTGATTCGCATTGCTTAACTGCAATTAACATCGCAATTTTAATGTATTCAACCTTGTTTTCAAATTCCTTCATTGCCTCAACCCTACCTGAAATCACCTTCAGTGACACAACCCCTAATTTTAGTTTCAAACTTCCCTGGTCACTTAGTAACTGGCTACTTTTCAGTATCACTCAGAACTGCTCAGATACAGAAACAGTCTGCATCCATATGCAGCAAGATGTGGACACCATTCAGGTTTAGGCTGACAAAGAGTAAGCATCGTGGTATCCAAGGTCTGGGAAATGACAGATGGACACACACACACTGACAAACACACACACACAGACACACACACACACTGACACACACACACACTGACAAACACACACACACTGACAAACACACACACACAGACACACACACACACAGACACACGCACACACTGACACACACACACACTGACAAACACACACACACACACTGACACACAGACACTGACACACAGACACACACACTGACACACACACACGCTGACAAACACACACACACAGACACAAACACACACAGACACACACACACTGACACACACACACACTGACAAACACACACACACACACACACACACACACACACACACACACACACA
>NC_063337.1:1673980-1677121 GCF_021869965.1 Rhincodon typus | reverse complement strand
ACACACACACACACTGACAAACACACACACACACACAGACACACTGACAAACACACACACACAGACACACACACACACAGACACACACACACACTGACACACAGACACACACACACTGACACACACACACACTGACAAACACACACACAGACACACACACACAGACACACACACACACTGACACACACACACAGACACAGACACACACACACACTGACACACACACACACTGACAAACACACACACACAGACACACACACACTGACACACACACACTGACAAACACACACACACACACTGACAAACACACAGACAGACACACACACACACTCTCAGACAATGTGTGAGTGTACCAATGTGTGTGTGTCAATGTTTGATTAGATTAGGTTTATTAGTGTCACGTATCTAGGTACAGTGAAAAGTTTTGTTTTGCATGCAGCACAGGCAGATCATACCAAACAAAGTGCATTAAGGAAATAGACCAGAGTGAGGAATACAATGTTACAGATGCAGGGAAGATGCACAAAGAGCGAGATCAACATTAAACTTAAAATTTGAGAGGACCATTCAGAAGTCTAATAACAGCAGGGAAGAAGCTGTTCTTGAATCTGTTGGTGTGTGTGTTTAAACTTTTGTATCTACCAGGGTGGGAGGGGTCTTTGATAATGTTGGCTGCCTTTCCAAGGCAGTGAGAAGTGTAGATGGAATCTATAGATGGGAGGTTGGCTTGCATGATGGTCTGGGCTGTGTTCACAACTTTCTGTAGTTTCTTATGGTCCTGGGCTGAGGAGTTGCCGTACAAGCTGTGATGCATCTGGATAGAATGCTTTCTATGGTGCATCTATATAAATTGGTAAGAGTCTTTATAGATATGCTGGATTTCCTAAGCCTCCTGAGGACGTAGAGTCATTGTTGTGCTTTCTTGACCATACCATCAACATGGGGGGACCAGGACAGATTGATGGTGATTGTCACTCATCAGATCTGGAAGAGCTCGACCCTCTCCACCTCAGTCCCATTGATGCGGACAGGGGTGTGCCCTGCACATCGCTTCCTGAGGTTAATGATCAGTTCTTTCATTTTGCCGACATAGAGAGATTGTTATCTTTGAACCATGACACCAAGCACTGTATCTCCTTCCTATATACTGACTCATCATTGTTTGATGTCCGGCCAGCACATTGATGTCGTCAGTGAACTTGTAGATGGAGTTCAGATGAAATTTGGTCACACAGTCAGGAGTGTACAGGGGAGTAAAGTAAGGGGCTGAGTATGCAGCCTTGCAGGGCACCAGTGTTGAGGATTGTCGTGGAGGAGGTGCTGTTGCCTATCCTCACTGATTGTGGTTTCTGGGTCAGGAAGTCAAGGATCCAGTCACAGAGGGCGGAGCAGAGACCAAGGTCTCAGAGTTTCGAGATTAGTTTGGTTGGAATTGTAGTGTTGAAGGCCAAGCTATAGGTCAATGACTCAGAGCCTGACGTAGATATCCTTGTTATCCAGAATTTCCAGGAATGAGTGTAGGGCCAAGGAGAATGTGTATGCCATGGACCTGTTGTGATGGTAGGTGAATTGCAAGGGATCAAGGCAGGCTGGGATGCTAGAATTGATATGAGCCATGACTAACCTCTCAAAGCACTTCATCATTACGGAGATCAGAGCTTCTAGGCAGTAGATATTGAAGCCAATTTTCTTTGGCATGGGGATGATGGTGGTTTTCTTGAAGCAGGTGGGGACTTCAGATCATAGCAACAAGAGGTTAAAGATGTCAGTGAATACTCCCACCAGCTGGTGCAGGGACAGGGACTCAATCCAGTGTGTGTGTCTATGTGTGAGTGTGAGAGTGAATGTTGTTATGTCTCACTGCAGCAACACACTGGGAATAAAGCCCCACTATCTGTGGAGTTGTCATAACAATTAAAGATTTTTAAAAACACCCAGACTTCCCCAGTTCGCATGTCCTGTCAGAAAACACTGGCCAGGTTTCTGTACTGAAATAGAATCGCTATTTATTACAAGGAATTAGACTGTAGAAGCGGACTCAAAGCAGTTCCAGGCAGTCCCTGTGATGTGAATGGACTTCAAAAAATATAAAGTTAAAGGGTAAACCTTACAGTCCTTCTCTAGCCTGCAGTCGATCCAGGCTGGGGGCTTTCCACACATGGCCTCACTCTCACCTCACCTCCCCCCACAACACCCCCCCCCCCCGACCCCCCCCCCGCACTGAGCCGACCCCCAACTGGGCTCACAAGCTGATGACTGCCATGTGTGATGGGCTGACCACACCAGGCCTCAGTCTGCTGACCGCTCAGCCCAAACCCCAGGCCCATTAACTGCTGGCCATCCATCTCTGCTGCAGGCCCACTGACCGTCCCGCTCTGCTGCAGGCCTACTGACTGTCCCGCTCTGCTCTGGGCCCACTGACCGTCCCACTGTGCTCCAGGCCCACTGACCGTCCCACTCTGCCCCGGGCCCACTGACCACTGACCATCCCGCTCTGCTCCGGACCCACTGACCATCCCACTCTGCCCCGGGCCCACTGACCGTCCCACTGTGCTCCAGGCCCACTGACCGTCCCACTGTGCTCCAGGCCCACTGACCATCCCACTCTGCCCCGGGCCCACTGACCATCCCACTCTGCCCCGGGCCCACTGACCGTCCCACTGTGCTCCAGGCCCACTGACCGTCCCACTGTGCTCCAGGCCCACTGACCATCCCACTCTGCCCCGGGCCCACTGACCGTCCCACTGTGCTCCAGGCCCACTGACCGTCCCGCGCCCTGGGCCCACTGACCGTCCCACTCTGCTCCGGGCCCACTGACTGTCCCACTGTGCTCCAGGCCCACTGACCGTCCCGCTGTGCCCTGGGCCCACTGACCGTCCCACTGTGCTCCAGGCCCACTGACCGTCCCGCTCTGCTCCGGGCCCACTGACCGTCCCACTCTGCCCCGGGCCCACTGACCACTGACCATCCCGCTCTGCTCCGGACCCACTGACCGTCCCACTCTGCCCCGGGCCCACTGACCATCCCTCTCTGCTCCGGACCCACTGACCGTCCCACTCTGCCCCAGGCCCACTGACCACTGACCATCCCGCTCTGCTCCGGACCCACTGACCATCCCACTCTGCCCCGGGCCCACTGACC
>NC_063337.1:1652397-1673580 GCF_021869965.1 Rhincodon typus | reverse complement strand
CCACTCTGCCCCGGGCCCACTGACCGTCCCACTGTGCTCCGGACCCACTGACCACTGGCCATCACCGCTCTCTCCACTTGGTAAGTTAAAGCAAAGTTAAAAAATCAAAAAAGAGAAGAACGAGAAAAGGAACAAAAAAGAGAAGCAACTGGAAAGGGAAAGGTCCACACTGAGCCCGTAGCCTGCCTACTTCACCAGTGCCACCTTGGAAAAAATGCCACATAACGTCGCTGTGGGTCTGGAGTCACGTGTTAGGTAGACTACGTGAAGATAGCAGTTTCTTTCCTGAAAGGAGAGGACAGAACCAGATGCTTTTTACAACAATCAACACCAGTGTCATGGTCAGCATTAGGCTCTGAGTTCCAAACTTCCAGTGAATTTAAATTGTACATTTTCCATGGCAGGACTGCAAATCCAGGCCGTTCACTGCTCACAAGGTGGTCTCCTCTACATTGAGGAGACGAAGCAAAGACTGGGTAACCTATGTTCTGCCCACAAAAAAGACACTGAGTTTCCTGTTCCCTGGTTAATATCTCTGTCTCTGGTTTGCTGCGGTGTTCCAATGAAGCTCAGTGCAAGCTGGAAGAACAACACCTCATTTTCCACTTGGATACTCTACAGTGTTCTGGACTCAATATTTTAAGGCTTGATCACCCTCTCCCATGTCCTTATTCTAATCTCACACATCAGGCCTTATCTTATCTGCTGTAGCAGGATTCGAACCCAGTCCCCAGGTCGTTACCTGGGTCTCCGGATTATGAGAATACCACTTGGCTGAGGAACTTGGGGAATCTTGGCCCAGAGGGAATAATCTTAGAGTAAGGGATCACCCATAGAAGAAAGAGATGAGGAGGAACTCCTTCTCTCAGAGAGGAGTGAATTTGTGGAATTATTTACCACAGAGGGCTGTTGAGGCTGGTCATTGAGTATATTTAAGGCTGAGATAGACTGATTATTAATCCATAAGGGAATCAAGATTTATGGAGATAAGGCAGGAAAGTAGAATTGAGGATTATCAGATCAGCTACAATCTCATTGCATGGCTCAATAGCCTGAATGGCCTATGTCATAAGTCCATAGCCTCCTAACAGCTTCCTACATTTTCAAGATCATTGTCATCCTGGAATTCAGGTATGAAATTCCAAAGTTGAAATTCACCCAGAAGCACCAAGGGCATATTCCCTGTGGAAGGTAGGGAGGGTGATTTGAGCTCATTCTTCAAGGTATTAACGGGAACAGATCGAGTGGGTCAAGGGGAACTGTTTCCACAGAATGGACCATCTTTCTGTCTCACTAGGCATCGATCAGAGAGGTCCCATTGACCTGGTATGATGCTTTATCTTTGTCGCAGTATCACTGACAGCGTCCACCCAGGTGTGGTAATAAGCTATCATACTGATGGTAACCTTATCAACCTCAACCACAGGCTGGAGGCCAAAAATATCACAACAGCTGTGTCTGTGATAGAACTACCACTGTGCTTAAACATAGAATATAGAACAGTACAGCACAGGAACAGACTGTTTGGCACGTTATGTCTGTGCCAGCCACGATGCCATTTTAAACTAATCCCATCTGCCTGCCCATGGTCTGTATCCCTGTATTCCCTGCCTAGTCATGTATCTGTCAAAATGCCCTTTAATCGTTGCTATTGTATCTGCTTCTACCACCTCCCCCGGCAACAAGTTCCAGGCACCTACCACCCTCTGTGTAAAAAAACTTGCCTCGCACATCACCGTTGAACTTTCCTCCTCTCACCTTAAACCTATGCCCCCAGTATTTGATATTTCCACCCTATCCATGCCTCTCATAATTTTATATCCTTCTGTCAACAAAGTATATAAACAGTACTGAGGATGCACATGGAGATAGTGGGTGTATTCAGATTGGTGAATATTTACCAATCCACACCAACATCCCAAACATGAAACCACCCATTGAGATTCCCGCTAGGCTATGGAAAATGCCCATCACTTCCCATATCTCAGAAGCTCTCTATCCCAAAAACAAGCTGACACTAATAGACCAGTGAACACAATTTGTAACTCTCCGGGATTTGGGAAATATGTCAGAGCTGACACTAAACTGGAAGGCCATTGGCCAGTGGTTCCCCACTTTGGGAAAACTGAAGTGGACCCAGTGCTGGAGGGACGCACCATCACTGCTGTCTCTGGTGGAGCTTGTGAATCAAGTAGGAGAGAAGCGCATCCTCCAAGAGGCAGGTATCAGGGAAGGAGGTTGTGAGAATCCAGCTGGCCTAGGCTTGGCTATCATCAGAATATCCAACTAGAGACTGTGCAAATGGGAACTCTCCTCCAAGAAATGCCAGGGAATCTTAGCAGGAATTCTGTAAGAACACAAAACAAGCCCCTCGAGCTTGCTTTGCCATTTAATGTAATCGTGGCTGATCTCATCTCAACCTCAACTCCACTTCCCTGCCTGCTCCCATAACCCTTCAACACATTACTCATCAAAACTCTGTCTGTCCCCTTCTTAAATTTACTCAATGTCCCAGCATTCAGTGCACTGATCGGTACTGAATTCCAAAGATTAACGACGCTTTGAAAGAAATAATTTCTTTTCAATCTCCGTTTTAAATCTGCTGTCCCTTATCCTAAAATGATGATCTCTTGTTCTAGATTGTTCCACATGAGAAAACATCTGTCTGTTCCAGGGACTTAAATGAAAGCAAAATCCCATGGATTCTGGAAATCAGAAACAGGGAAACTCTGCAGATCTGGCAGTATCTGTGGAGAGAGAAACATACTGAACATTTTGAGTCCGGTGCCCCTTCTTTGGAGCGTTGTGTTGTGTGATGGGTTTAATGCTGACCCACTGCCATCAGGAGCCTGTAGGGGGTGCCACTTTCGGACTGAGATGAGGAGGAATTTCTTCCCACAGAGGGCTGTGTGTCTTTGTCACAGAGAGCAGAGTCCTTGTGTGTATTTAAGGCTAAGATAGATAGATACTTGATCAGTCAGGGAATCAAGGGTTATGGGGAAAGAGTGGGAAAGTGGATGTGAGGAATGTTGGATCAGCCATGATCCTATTGAATGGTGGAGCAGGCTCAAGGGACTGAATGGCCTACTCCTGTTCATATTTCTGATGGTCCTATCAGGGTTATTTGACTGAGCTGTGGTGGCGTTTCCAGTCTGTCATGGTGTGTCATGGCCAAACCAGTCACAGTGTTTCCTGGTTGAGAGACCAAGCCCCCTCTGTGTATGTTGCAGTGAATTTGAGGACCCACCTGGGACAGGGGCTGTCCTGGGTGATGGCGGATGGAGGTTGGCAGTTTGGCCAGTAGGTTCTCACTGAGGAGGGTGACTTTAGTGGGATCCTTCAGACCTTTGATATTTACTGTTCTTAAAGTGAAGCCCTGCTCAGACAGTGACTGACTCCTGGAAGTGTTAGTGATTAGGACCAAGTCTGGACCTTGTCTCTCTGCCAGAACAGGTTGTAGGTGATGACGATGTCCAGCTCTGTTCCTTCACTGCCTATCATACCCTTCCAGAGATTCACAATCTTCCTGATTCTGGTCACACGGCACTGTCACTGCAGATAGTGATCCAGACATTACTAGGCTGAGGATATGGGTCAAATCCTACCGTGGTGGTTAGCTTGTTACTTGTTGGAGATGATCATTGCCTGGCATTTGTGTGTTGAGTGTTCCCGGTCACTTGTCAGCCTGAATGTGGGAGTGATCGCCAAAGACACACCACCCCCCGCACCTGTATATGACACAAGTGCTGCCCTCGACTGATCTATTTCTCATCAAACCGATCGAACCCAAACTGCAAGCAAGTTCACTTCAATCCCAAGGGACTGCCCATTCACACAGAACCCAAAGGAAATGTTTCAAAGACAGTGTTGAAGCCTCCATGAAGATCTGTTTATTTCATATCAACACAAGAAGCAAAGACTTAGTCACATCCAAAATGGCAATCCTTCATCAACAATGGGATAGTGAAGGTGGTGTTTGGTATGTTTGTCTTTATTGATCAGTACATTGAGTATAGGAGTTGGGAGGGTCATGTTGCGGCTGTACAGGACATTGGTTAGGCCACATTTGGAATACTGCGTGCAATTCTGGTCTCCCTGCTATAGGAAGGATGTTGTGAAACTTGAAAGGGTTCAGAAAAGATTTACGAGGATGTTGCCAGGGTTGGAGGGTTTGAGGTATAGGGAGAGGCTGAATAGGCTGGGGCTATTTTCCCTAAGCATCAGAGGCTGAGGGGTGACCTTATAGAGGTTTATAAAATCATGGACAGGGTAAATAGCCAAGGTCTTTTCCCTGGGGTGAGGGAGACCAAAACTGGAGGCATAGGTTTAAGGTGAGAGGGGAAAGATTTATAGGGAACCTAAGGGGCAACTTTTTCACACAGAGGGTGGTGTGTGCATGGAATGAGCTGCCAGAGGAAGATGCAGGTACATTTACAACATTTAAAAGGCATCTGGATGGGTACATGAATAGGAAGACTTCAGAGGGATATGGGCCAAATGCTGGCCAATGAGACTAGATTAATTTAGGATACCTGGTTGGCATGGATAAGTTGGACTGAGGGGTCTATTTCTGTGCTGTACAGGTCTATGTCTCTTATGATGTCAAGAGTTTCCAGTGAACAAGAGCAGCCACAGAGAGAGAAGGGACAGAGAGATAGAAGGAGAGACAGGGGAGAGAGAGTGAGACGGAGAGAGATAGAGAGAGAGAGAAAGAGAGAGCAAGAGAAAGAGACAGAGGGAGACAAGCAGAGAGAGATAGAGGGAGAGACACAGAGACTGCGAGAGCGAGAGAGACAGGTTGAGAGAGACAGTGAGAGAGACAGAGAGAAAGAGAGAAACAGGAAGAAAGACAGAGAGACTGGGAGAGAGAGCTAGAGACTGAGGGAGAGAGAGAGAGACAGTGAGAGAGAAAGAGGTGGAAACAAATGGCAGCTGGCTCAAGACAATCCTCTGATGTCCTCATGGTGCGAGAGTCCAAGTGTAGGCCCAGACACCTTGCCCACACATCAGTGACAGAATCTTCCAGAAATGCAAAGGAAGATGGACATCATGAACTCTGTTCTTTAGCCACACATCAACCATTATTTTTCAAACTGAGACAGATGGATTTGCACAGAGGATACAAGACAAAAAGAATTTCAATTTACTCCCCCCGGCCAAAAACTCAGTGGGAGGGTGTGAGGAGGAAATTGAAGGGAAGAGTGAGGGGGAAAGGGAAGGGGAGGTGAGTGAGGAGGAGGGGGAGGGAGATGGTTGACTGGGGGAAGAAACTCTGGCCTGATGAAACCCCGCCAGCCCCATGACCAGGCCCCGTTTAAAATGGACATAAATATGAGGAATGTGCCTCATTGTAATGTTTTGTGAGAAGGATGCAGCTGAGATTGAACCCAATCCACTCAGTTTGGGAATTAAATTCTCTTCATCCTGAGTGACTGGATCAGAGAGTCACCAGCCCAGCAGGAGGCCATTCAGCCCATCGTTTGAGAGTCAGTCACTATGAGAGCAACTTATCCCTCTCCCTTCTCTCAGCCTGTACACCACGTAGTTAATACATAAAAACACCTTAAGGGACATATGATCTGGTCAGCCAATAACCATCAAGTATTTGGCAGGCAAGACGAGCTGAATGACTCAGAATAGAAACTGAAACAGTATTTTACCTGGAATAGAGCCAGCCTGTTGTGTTTGTTGTAACTGCAGCAGGTCAGGCTAAAAACTAATGGTTCAGCTTCATCCTTTGTTTGAATCATTCTGAAGTGGCTCTTTCTGACAGTCTCTCGAACTCAGTCATCAGATCACTCGACCAGGTGAGTTCATTAAACAGACTAAACTTGAATACCTTGGGCCAGCAGCAGGGAGTAACCCCATGGGTGGCAGGTTGTGTCAATATCGAAACTACACTTCAGGAAGGATGGCAAGTCTTTAACAGGGTGGGGAGGGAGGGATATTCAGACGTGGGACAAGGGATGAGGGACCTCACATTTTTTTATTCATTCACAGGATAATGGCTTTGCTGGCTAGGCAGCATTTATTGCCCATCCCTAGTTGCCCAGAAGGCAGTTAAGAGTCAACCACATTGCTGTGGGTCTGGAGTCACATGTAGGCCAGACCAGGTAAGGATGGCAGTTTGCTTCCCTGAAGGACATTAGTGATCCAGATGGGTTTCCCAACAATCGACAATGGATTCACAGTCATCATTAGACTCTTAATTCCAGATTTTTATTGAATTCAAACTCCACCATCTGCTGGAGTGGGTCCTCAGAACATTACCTGGGGTCTCTGGGTTAATGGTCCAGTGAGAATATCACTAGGCCATCGACTCCCCTAAAGGTGAGGCAGAGAGAGACTGGAGAAGCTGGGATTGTTCTCTGTTGGCCAGAGAAAGTCAAGAGGAAATATAATCGTAGTGTTCCAAATCAGGAAGTTTCAACAGAGTCGCTCAGTAAAAAATATATCTTTGGGTGGGAGGGTCAGTCTCCAGAGGGCGGGTAGTAAAGATGTCGAGTGAGGGGGGGGGGGGGTGGGGGGGGGGGGGGGAATGCGTGGGTGGGAATAGGGTGAAGGTTTTTCTCACAGCGAGTTGTTGTAATCTGGAACATGCCGCCTGAAGCAGCAGTGAGAATAGGTTCAACAGGAACGTTCTAAATTGGGAACTGGATAAATAAAGATAATGAGAGTCCAGAGACAGTATGTTCCTGTTAGGGTGAACGCTGTAGGAATGCTGGGTGACTATAGAAATTGAGGTTTTGGTGAAGAAGAAGGAAGCATATGTCAGGTTTCGACAGCAGGGATCGAGTGAATCCCTAGAGGAGTGTAAGGGCAGTTGGAGTATACTCGAGGGAAATCAGGAGGGCAAAAAGGGGACATGAGATATCTCTGGAAAATAGGACAGGAGTCACACAACACCAGGTTATAGTTCGAGATAACAAGGTGTAGAGCTGGATGAACACAGCAGGCCAAGCAGCATCAGAGGAGCAGGAAGGCTGACGTTTCGGGCCTAGACCCTTCATCAGAAACTGCCAGGTTATAGTTCCACAGGTTTATTTGAAATCACAAGCTTTTGGAGCATCGCCCCTTCGTCAGCAGCACTCAAAAAGCTTGTGATTTCAAATGTTTTTTTTCACTTTATTCATTCACGGGATGAGGGTGTTGCTGACCAGGCAGCATTTATTGCCCATCCCTAATTGCCCAGAGGACAGTTCAGAGTCAACCACATTGCTGTGGGTGTGGAGTCACATGTAGACCAGACCAGGTAAGGATGGCAATTTCCTTCCCTAAAGGGCATTAGTGAACCAGATGGGTTTTTCCCAACAATTGACAATGGATTCATGGCCATCATTAGATTCTTAATTCCAGATATTTATTGAGAACGATTTGGAAGCAAGACAACTTGGGTGAACAAATAGTGACGTCTTGAAAAATGTCCATGTTACAGAGGAAGAGGTGCTTAAAATGCATAAAGGTGGATAAATCCCCAGGTCCTGATCAGGTGTACCCTAGAACTCTGTGGGAAGGTGGGGAAGAGATTGCTGGGCTCCTGCTGAGATATTTGTATCTTCGATAGCCACAGGTGACGTGCTGGAAGACTGGAGGTTGGCTAATGTGGTGCCACTATTCAAGAAAGGTGGTAAGGAGCAGCCAGGGAACTAAAGACCGGTGAGCCTGACATCGGTGGTGGGCAAGTTGTTGGAGGGAATCCTGAGAGTCAGGGTTTACATGTGTTTGGAAAGGCAGGGACTGATTAGGGATAGTCATCATGGCTTTGTGCCTGGGAAATCGTGTCTCACTGACTTAGGTTGAGTTTTCTGAAGAAAGTACAGATATTGATCCTCTTATTTGAGTTAACTTGTTTTATGGTGACTTAATACAATGTGTAGATTTTGCAGCAAAGGTCTATATGACTATGGTGGGACCTTAGAGATTTATAAAATAATGAGGGATGGATAGGGTAAAAGTCAAGGTCTCTTTCCCAGGGTAGGGGAGTCCTACAGGACATAGGTTTAAGGTGAGAGGGGAAAGATTTAAAAGGGACCTAAGGGGTAACTTTTTCACACAGAGGGTGGTGCGTGTATGGAATGAGCTGCCAGAGGAAGTGGTGGAGGCTGGTACAATCACAACATTTAAAAGGCATCTGGATGGGTACATGGATAGGAAGGTTTTAGAGGGATATGGGCCAAATGCTGGCAAATGGGACTAGATTCATTTAGGATCTGGTCGGAACAGATGAGTTGGACCGAAGGGTCTGTTTTCCGTGCTGTATGTCTCTATGGCTGTATGACAGGAAAAGGAGAAATGTGCAGGGATGCGGCGGGTGGGGAGGGGTGATGGTTAGGGAGGTGAGTGGGGGAGGTGTCGGGAGGTCAGGGGGCAGGGAGAGTCACACTGTCTGGAGATCATTCCCAGAGCTGGCACAGATAGTGTGCTGCACACGCTGTCATCCGAAGAACTGATAGAAAACAAGATCACTGGTTCTCTCCATTAATTGCTGGCCCACCAGAAACTGAGACTGATTGAAGAGCTCTGTGGAAATCAGAGAGACAAAAAAATCAACTGGAAGCAGTGTGAAAGAAAGCAATGTGTGGGGACAGTGTAGAGGAAACTTTACTCTGTATCTAACCCCGTGCTGTCCCTGTCCTGGGAGTGTTTGATGGAGGGTGGCGGGGGGACAGTGTAGAGGGAGTTCACTCTGTATCTAACCCTGTGCTGTCCCTGATTAATATTCCCTGATGTTGTTTGCTGTCATCAGGGAGATGGCCTTGTACTGGTGACTGTGTTGCTGTGAACGATTTCCCAATGGGCTCGTGGATCAGCTCCAAGAGGCCAGATGCTGTGTGGATTGCAGTGACGGGGCCCCCTGCAGGAGGAAAGACCTCACTGATCCAAGCTTTGCGAGGTGAGGAGGACATGCAGGAACTCTCAACATCTCCACCCAAATATCAGTACAACCATCCCAGATACCCAAACGTAACCTTCTGGGAGTTCAAGTCAAACTACCTGAGTTGCTCCAAATTGGACCCGTATGACATTCTCATAATTGTTTCCTCAGTGGATCAGTTTGCCTCGGAGGATGTGAATGTTGCCAAGGAAGCTCAGACGAAGGACAAGCCATGCTACTTTGTCCGCACCAACATTGATAAGGATTCACAACGGTGCGCATCCACGTTTAGCTCCATAAATGATCTGAATAGATTTCTAGACAGTATCACCTCAGCATGTGTTGAATATCTGTCAGAGAGAGGTGCACAGCCCTCTTCAGTTTTCCTTGTGTCTAACACCACGCCTGAGATCTACCAGTTCTCCCTGCTCCAGGACAGTCTCGAAAAGAAGATCAAGGAGCTCAACAGGTACGTACAGCATTGAGTGAGCCAGCTTGGTGTTGTCTGACATTGCAAAGAGTGAGATACAGCCGCACTGAAACAGTAAATTTCCTCAGGGCTTGGCCAGGTGGCTGTGCAGAGAATGGTTTTCCCCATGACTCTAGAACCAGGGACAAAAGGGCATCACGGTGGCTCAGTGGTTAGCACTGCTGCCTCACAGCGCCAGGGACCGGCGTTCGATTCCACGCTCGGGTGAATGTCTGTGTGGAGTTTGCATATTCTCCCCTTGTCTGCATGGGTTTCCTCTGGGTGCTGTGGTTTCCTCCCACAGCCCAAAGGTGTGCAGTTTAGGTGGATTGCCCAGAGTGCTGAGGGGTGTTTAGGTTAGGTGGGTTAGATAAATGTAAGGGTAGGGGGATTGGTCAGGATGGGATGCTCTCGGAGGGGCAGTGTGCACTTGTTTGGCTGAATGGCCTGTTTCCACACTGCAGGGATTCTATGAATGAAAATCTCAGGATAAGGGGCAGGCCATTTGGGACTGAGATGAGGAGGTTTTTTTCACTCAATGGTAATTGTGTTCTCCGGAGATCTGTACATGCTCAGTCACTGAGCAAGGTCACAGCAAAGACCAGCTGACTTTTGGGCACTGAAGGAATTAAGACAAAAATAGGAAATGCTAGAGAAATGTGGTTCATGGAAGCTAAGACTCAGCCACATTGCTGTGGGTCTGGAGTCACATGTAGGCCAGACCAGGTAAGGATGGCAGTTTCCTTCCCTAAAGGACATTAGTGAACCAGATGGGTTTTTAATGACAGTCAATAGTGGTTTTGTGGTCATCATCAGGTTCATTGGATTGATTCCAGAGATGAAAGGTCTGGCCCAAAAAGAGAGATTGTGCAGTTATCAGTAACATTCATGCCACACAAATGCCAGGCTATGACCATCACCAATAAGAGACAATTTAACCACTGTCCCTTGACATTCAATGGCTTTACTATCACTGAATCCCCCACTATCAACATTCTTGGGGTAACAAGGTGTAGAGCTGGATGAACACAGCAGGCCAAGCAGCATCAGAGAGCAGGAAGGCTGACCCTCATTCTGGGGATTACCATTTACTAGAAACTCAACTGGACTCACCACATAAATACAGTGGCTACAGGAACAGTCAGAAGCTGGGAATACTGTGGCGAGTAACTCACCTCCTGACTCCTCAAAGCCTGTCCACCATCTACAAGGTACAAGTCAGGAGTGTGATGGACTACTCCCCACTTGCCTGGATGAGTGCAGCCCCAACAACACTCAAGAAGCTTGACACCATCCAGGACAAAGCAGCTGATTGATTGGCACCACATCCACAAACATCCCACTCCCTCCACCACCGACGCTCAGTAGCAGCAGTGTGTACTATCTACAAGATGCACTGCAGAAATTCACCAAAGATCCTCAGACAGCACCTTCCAAACGCACGACCACTTCCATTAAGAAGGACAAGGGCAGCAGATACATGGGAACACCACCCCCCTGGAAGTTCCCCTCCAAGCCCCTCACCATCCTGACTTGGAAATATATCGCTGTTCCTTCACTGTCGCTGGGTCAAAATCCTGGAATTCCCTCCCTAATAGCATTGTGGGTCAACCCACAGTGGGAGGACTGCAGCGGTTTAAGAAGGCAGCTCACCCCCACCTTCTCAAGGGGCAACTAGGGACGGGCAATAAATCCTGTCCAGTGAGTGACTCCCACGTCCCATGAGTGAATAAACTAAATAAATAGTTTTGGGGACACTTAATAAGAATGTCTTTCTGTTTTAGAGCCCAGGGTTGTACTGAGAGGCCTGGACTGGACCTGGCTGTTTTTGGTGATCGCTGGTCAGGGAAATCGTCTTTGATCAATGCTGTACGAGGTCTTCAGACTGACGATGAGGGAGCAGCGAAGGTTGGACAGCAAGAGCCATGTACACAGCCTGTGGTATACTCCTTCCCCAGATATTCCAATGTCAGGATCTGGGAACTTCCTCCCATCAGGCCCAATGTGCAGCCAGAACAGTATCTGAAGGAGGTTAATGGCAAAGATTATGAGATCATCATTATCATCGCCTCCGAAATCTTCAAGGATCACCATGGTCAACTTGCAAAGACCCTTCAGGACATGGGCAAGAAGGTTTTATTTGTCCGTAACAAGATTGAAAGTGATCTTGCGGCTTATAAACGGCGTCATAAATCTGATTATAAAGAAAGCAAGTTCCTGAAGGAGATCCGAGAGTTCTGTGTCACCTGCCTGTGCAAGGAAGGTGTTCTGAAACCCACCGTGTACATATTGAGTAATCTTGATATCGAGAAGTTTCAGTTTCAGTTACTTTGGTCACAGATTAAGAACCATCCTGAGATGATCAAGTGAGTGAATTGGAGGTTCCCTCTCCAGGTGGATGAACCGGGCGCTAGTTGATAAACAATTGGATGAGGATGTTGATCCAGTTCCTACCCACCACTGTCAAATCTTGTCCGCCAGGTCCCTGTCTGATTCCCTTCGGAAAGTTCCTCTGGAGGCTTCTTCCATTACCCTCTTGGGAAGGGGGCCTCCTGATTACAACTTGCTTTGGAAAACCAGAACCTGCCCTTGGGCTCTGAGGCTCATGTGGGAATTTGTCCCCGGAAGCCCCTCCCGGGTGAGGGTGCCTGTTGGGAAATGACCCCTCCTCATTTACTGAACCTGGCCACGGCCTTCGTCACATCCACTGACCCTCCTCCACTCCATCCCTCTCCAACCTCCAGCCCTTTTCCACCTCCCCAATTCCTCTCCACACCAGTCCCATCCCCAATCCCACCTCCCCACCCACCAAACTCCCCATCTCTGCAATGTCCACCTTCTTCCTCAACTAAGGATTCCCCCATAATGGTTGTTGACAGGGCTCTCAGCTGGGTCTGACCCATCTTCCGCACTTCTGCTCTCACCCCTTCTCTTCCTTCCCACTACAGCGATAGGGTTCCCCTCGTCCTTACCTACCATCCCATCAGCATCCACATCCAGAGGATCATTAGCTGCCAATTCCCATTACCTTCAGCAGATATCACCACCAGACACATATTCCCCTCCCCTCCCTTGTCCGCCTTCCGCAGGCTCGCTGCAGGGTTCCAGCAAAGCTCAGTGAAAGCTGGAAGAAAAACACCTCATTTTCCACTTGGGGTCCCTGCAGCCCTCCGGACTCAATATCAAGTTCAATAATGTTAGGGCCTGATTCCATCCTTCTGTGGTTTCTACCCAGCCCCAAACCCAGGCTTGTTATCACTAAATAAAAACCAAAAGAGGAAGGGTCAGTTCTGAGGAAGGGTCACTGGACCTGAAACGTTCACTCTGATTTCTCTCCACAGATCTGTGAGCTTTTCAAGCAACTTCTGTTTTTGTTCCAATATACTTCTAGGCCCATTATCACATTATGTGGTTGCATTCAGCACTTTCTCACTCTTAGTTCTTATTATCTCTTATTCTGTCCTGACCTGCTATCCATAATCCCCTTGTTCACCTACCCCTTTCATTTCTTTCTGGACTCAATCTCCACTTTTACACTTACGCCCTCCACCCTTCAGGGTTGTCTTCAGCGTTGATATCACTTTTTCTCAGCCACTAGCATTTCTGAAGAAGGGTCACTGGACCTGCAACATTAACTTTGTTTCTCTCTCCACAGGTACTGCCAGACCTGCTGAGTTTCTCCAGCAATTTCTGCTTTTGTTTCCTCCCCCGCGGCCCACCCTCCTCACTCACGGCCCACTCTCCTCACTCACATTCCACATTGACAACATCCCGCTGTTGTGCCTGTGACATATTGGGTGGCAGCGTCCTGTCACTGGGACAATGGAGAGGCGATGGCCTAGTTAACCCAGCACAGGTAACGTTCTGGGGACTCGGGTTCGAATCCTGCCATGGCAGATGGTGGAGTTTGAATTCAATAAAATGTCTAGAATTAAGAATCTAATGATGACCATGAATCCATTGTTGACTGTCAGGAAAAACCCATCTGGTTCACTAATGTCCTTTAGGGAAGGAAACTGCCATCCTTACCTGGTTTGGCCTACATGTGACTCCAGACCCACGACAATGTAGTTGACTCTTAACTGCCCTCTAGGCAATTAGGAAATGGGAAATAAATGCTGCCTGGCTGGCGAAGCCCTCATCCCGTGAATGAATAATAAAAAATCAGGAAGGTGAGATGCCTCCCAAAAAGCAAAGTTTGTTGCAGCAGCAAGGGAGCGCTGCGCTGTCGGAGGTTCAGCGCTGATGGAGCACCGCGCTGTCGGAGGGTCGGCGCTGAGGGAGCGCCGCGCTGTCAGAGGGTCAGTGCTGAGGGAGTGGGCACTGTCGGAGGGTCAGCGCTGAGGGAGCGCCGCACTGTCGGAGGGTCGGCGCTGAGGGAGCGCCGCGCTGTCGGAGGATCGGCGCTGAGGGATAGATTGGTGCCCTATTTCCTGGCTGATATTGTGTTTGATGTTCTTATTCCTAGAGGTGACATACTTGATCGTGTAGACCACACAGTACGGGACAGTCTGAAGGAGGCATTTGAAGTGGGTGGGCTACCTGACCTGATCTCTCAGATATTGAGCTTCCTGTCGAACCTGGATGATATTACAGTCAATGTCGGTGTGATCGGGGAGGCTGGTGCTGGGAAATCCTCGCTGGTTAATGCTCTGTGCGGTGTTTCTGATAACCAGCCTGGAGCTGCTGCTACTGGAGCGACAGAAACCACATTGGCCCCAACCTCTTACCCACACCACACGCTCCATCACGTTCTCCTGTGGGACCTCCCTGGATTAGGAACCCCTAATTTCCAACTGGAGAGCTACAGGGAGAAGGTGGGCTTCCACAGGTATGACTTCTTCATCATTGTGGCTTCAGAACGTTTCAAGGAAAGTCATGCCATCCTTGCCAAGTGGATCCAGGAGAGTGGTGCGCATTTCTACTTTGTTCGCAGTAAGATTGACAATGACATCACACCATGTTGGAGAAAGCAAGCAGCATTGACAGACCAACACGAGGTAAAAAACGAGATTACCGAGGAAGCAGTGAACTATCTGACAGAACAAGGAGTGCTCTCTCCTCAGGTCTTCCTCATATCTTGCCGTTTCTTTGAAGATTATGATTCAAAGCAGCTGCAAGAGACGTTAAAAAAGGAACTGCCCAAGTTCAGGAAGCAAGCATTCCTGAAAAGCATCCACCCACTGTGTTCCAGATTAATTGCGAAGAGGAAGGATTCACTGAGTGCAGAGGTTTGGATGTTAGCTTTGATTTCGTCTTGCGCTGCAGCTGTTCCTGTCCCAGGGGTAGCACTTGCCTGTGATGCGACTTTATTGAATAAGAAACTGCCCTTTTATTACAAGTGCTTTGGACTAGATGAGGAATCCCTCAAGAGAATGTCAGCTGCCATTCAGAAGCCACTGAAGGATTTGAGGGCCCAAATGCGGTCACCCCAAGTGGCACACATAAACATTTCCCTCCTGTACAAGTCCCTGTCCAGTGGTCCCGGAATGGGATTGATGGCTGGAGAGTATCTGATCCGAGGGTTTCCCGTTTTTGGCCCCGTTGCTTCGGGAGGAATTGCATTCACAGTCGCAAAGTGGTTACTGACTGGTCTCATCCAGGGACTTGCTGCCGATGCTGAGCGGGTCCTGCAATGGGTGATCCAGTCACAGGTTGGGTAATGGGACACAGATGGAGGAGAGGGTCTGAGCACATGGAGACAGTCCAATGTGACAGCCCTCAGTCTCTTATATCACAACCTCCCAGATCACTGCTTTCTCTCTGGGTTATACTCCACTCTCGGGCAATTCCTTTGATTCGTCAATGGGATGTAGGCATACTGATTAGACCAGCATTTTATGGTCTATCCCTAGTTGCCCTGGAGAAGGTAGTGGTGAACTGCCTCTTTGAAACCGCTCACCATCCTGACTTGGAAATATATCACCGTTCCTTCACTGTCACCGGGTCAGAATCCTGGAATTTCCTCCCTAATGACACTGTGGGTCAACATACAGCACATGGACTGCAGCGGTTCAAGAAGGCAGCTCACCCCCACCTTCTCAAGGGGCAAAAAGGGAAAGGCAATAAATGCTGGGCTCAGCCAGTGATGTCCATTGGTTATTGTCAATCTTATATTACTAAAAAAGATCTCTGTTTCACTACAGTTTGATACCAGCACTGCAACACAAGGCTGTCTAGTCAAATCTTCAGATTCTATTTAAATGTACACTTTTTCAAACAATTATTAATCACTCTTTTTGAATCAATTTTGCAAACATTAACCTGTATTTATTAAAAGTCTTGTGATTGTGAGTGTGCCCTGTTGTCACATCTGTTTCCAGTCTGAATATTTCTTTGTCACGTGTTTAATCATGTTCATTGATATGATGTTTTTGTGATGAGTCTCAAGTGGCCAAACTATGACTGAACTCTCAGTCGTCCCAGCACTAGGGGCTGATGTGGCTCCTGATATGTCAATTGGGGTGAGTTTAGAGTTTAACCATCAGGAGGAAAGTGTGGAGAGAGATGATGAGATGATTAAAAGAGTGCAGACTGAGAAAGTAAAATCTGCAAAGGATGAGAGGGAGAAAGGTATGAAAGACATTGTCAACTTCTGTGTTAAACTGTCATGTCTGTGTGACTCTCGTCCCAATATCAGAAGCTTATAGACATGAGTCCACCCCGTGCATTGACACCAGCTGTACTGTCAGAGGACACAAAAACCAGGAGTAAACCATTCAGCCCATTGAGTCTGCTGTACCATTCAATACAGTTGTGGTTGATTTTTCAATTTCCCTGAGGTTAGCTCAGTTGGCTGGATCACTGGTTTGTAATGCAATATGACACTGACATTGTGTGGGTTCAGTCCTGCACCAGCTGAGGTTACCATCGAAGGACTCTCCTTCTCAACCTCTCCCCTTGTCCGAGGCACAGTGACCCTCAGGTTAAACCACCACCCATCATCTCTCTCTCTCCAATGAGAGAGCAGCCCTGTGCTGACTTTACCTTTCCTTCCCTGAGACATCAAAACCCCTGCCTCCCTCAGCTCTAAGTGTGTCCAACGATGGAGCATCTAAAACCCTCTGCAGGAGAGAGTTCCAAAGGTTCACAACCCTCGGAATGCAAAGTAATTTGCCTTCCATCACAGTCTCAAATGATTGGCTCCTTATCCCGTGGCTGTGTCGCCATGTTCTAGATTCCTCAGAGTGAGGGAAACGATGTCTCTCTGTGTGTTACCCTGTCAAACTCCTTCAGTATCGTAAATACTTTCAATGAGATCACCTCTCATTGCTGTAAACTCCAAAGAATATCTGAGATAACAAGGTGTGGAGCTGGTTGAACGCAGCAGGTCAGGCAGCATCGGAGGAGCAGGAAAGCTGGGCCCATTTCTGAAGAAGGGTCCAGGCCCAAAACGTCAGCCTTCCTGCTCCTCTGCTGCTGCTTGGCCTGCTGTGTTCATCCAGCTCCACACCTTGTTATCTCAGATTCTCCAGCATCGGCAGTTCCTACTATCTCCAAAGAATATCAACCCAGTTCACTTCACCCCAGATAAAGTAGGGTCCCACCCCCACTGTTCCAGATGTGTGAACATTCACTGTATCAACTCCAATGCTAGTATATCCTTCCCTAAATATGGAGATCAAAACTGCACACAGCATTCCAGATGTGGTCTTAACTGAACCTAGAACAATTGTAGCCAGACCTGTTAACTGCTGTACCCCAATCCCCTTGCAATAAAGGCTGTTTGTCTTTCTAATTGCTTACTGGACCTGGTGAGTGTGGGTTTCTCCTGGTCTACCAGATCTCAAGTGGATGAGGATATCAGCCTTTCCAACTGAACTGAGGAGTCTCATTCAGGAAATCATGAAGTTTCTGACGTTGCCTCAGCTGTTTACAGACCACATGAATAATACCAACATTAGATGGAAGAAGCTGGCACTGTTGCAGGATGAAGGCTGAGATCTGACTGAGATTATCAAAATCATGACTGGGCTGGATCGATTCGATGGGGAAAAACTTTTCCTACTCAGAAAATGAACACAAACAAGTGATGTGTAAATAGAACAAGGGTGATGTGGGTATATAACATATCACCTAGAAATATGATGGACGCAGGTTTAATCTGGGCATTTGGATGGTTATTTGGATAGAAATGGTGTGCAACGATATGGGACAAAGATATTAGGAAATAGAACCAGCACAGACAATGATGGACTGAATGGCTTCCCTCTGCACCATAACATTTCTGTGATCATACAGGGACTGTTGGAGCACACCAGCCCTGAGTCTGTCTCTGACAAGCTCTCTCCTTACTATATAAAGAACAAAGAAAATTACAGCACAGGAACAGGCCCTTCAGCCCTCCAAGCCTGCGCTGATCCAGATCTTCTATCTAAACTTGTCACCTATTTTCCAAGGATCTGTATCCCTCTGCTCCCTGCCCATTCATGTATCTGTCTAGATACATCTTAAATGACGCTATCGTGCCCGCCTCTACCACCTCCGCTGGCAACGCGTTCCGGGCACCCACCACCCTCTGAGTAAAGAACTTTCCATGCATACCTCCCTTAGACTTTTCCCCTCTCACCTTGAAATCGTGACCCCTAGTAATTGAGTCCCTCACTCTGGGAAAAATCTTCTCATGATTTTGTAGACCTCAATCAGGTTCCCCCTCAACCTCCGTCTTTCTAATGTAAATAATCTTAATCTACTCAACCTCTCTTCATAGCTAGCACCCTCCATACCAGGCAACATCCTGGTGAACCTCCTTTGCACCCTCTCCAAAGCATCCACATCCTTTTGGTAATGTGGCAACCAGAACTGTACGCAGTATTCCAAATGTGGTCGAACCAAAGTCCTATACAACTGTAACATGACCTGCCAACTCTTGTACTCAATACCCCGTCCGATGAATGAAAGCATGTCGTATGCCTTCTTGACCACTCTATCGACCTGCATTGCCACCTTCAGGGTACAATGGACCTGAACACCCAGATCTCTCTGTGCATCAATTTTCCCCAGGGCTTTTCCATTTACTGTATAGTTCGCTCTTGAATTGGATCTTCCAAAATGCATCACCTCGCATTTGCCTGGATTGAACTCCATCAGCCATTTCTCTGCCCAACTCTCCAATCTATCTATATTCTGCTGCATTCTCCGACAGTCCCCTTCACTATCTGCTACTCCACCAATCTTAGTGTCATCTGCAAACTTGCTAATCAGACCATCTATACCTTCCTCCAGATCATTTATGTATATCACAAACAACAGTGGTCTCAACACGGATCCCTCTGGAATACCACTGGTCATCGTTCTCCATTTTGAGAAACTCCCTTCCACTACAACTCTCTGTCTCCTGTTGCCCAGCCAGTTCTCTATCCATCTAGCTAGTACACCCTGGACCCCATGCGACTTCACTTTCTCCATCAGCCTACCAAACCAGCAAGTCTCTCGAGCATCCTCAGTCTGGCTGGTGCCTGTTCCACTCAGACCAGTACTAACCCTTTCAGACCCATCGATAACATCGTCCTCACGTTTTTACTCCCCGATAATGACTACATTATGATGCATCTGTTCATACACTTACAATTACCAATACTCCATCTCCCCCCCATATCTTTGACTTTACATATCCAGATGATCTGGAGGCTTCATTATTCTCCCCAAATGTACTCTCTTCAGATTTGGAAGAATAATGGCTTGTTGGGTCGAAGGTAATAACTTGGATTGTCTTCCTGATCATCTGAGGTGCGTGTGGTTCTCTCTCGAAATCAAGGCTCTTTAACCTTCTGTGTTTCCTTTATGGAGAGTTTTCAGTTGTCTACAGGTGTTGGAGTGATCCCTGAGGGAGCTAATTTTTTTTTTGCAGAATCTTTGATCAATGTACATTGTTTGTGTCTTTGTAGTGGTGTTTCCATGGAGTTCTGTACTCCATACCTTCAATTTGTGTGAGTGGGTTTTGTTTATCGTGCCACCTGTAAATCTGAGCTGAAGCAGATTGTATTTTAACATCAACTCCCTGAATATTTCAAGTCTTCTCCTTTTCTCTCAGAGGTTGGATTCTCAGTAAACCCAGATTATTCACTTTACCAATTACAGATGCATTCTTGCTTGATGTTTTGTTCTTTCTTGATTTTGGGGAATGTTCTTTGGACAAGTTGACTTCGTCCATTTCTAATCAGCTCAGCACCTGATGGTAAATTTGTTGGAATTTTTGTTTACTGTGCTGTCAGGAAATGAGAAGGAATTCTCCAGGAAATCTTCCATTACAGCAGTGAAGTGTGGGAGAGCCACCACAACTACAGAATAATACTTTTGCAATCTGACTCAATGTAGGTAGACAATAGAACCAATTACAACTGCCACTGTACATCCTCTCAAACAGCATAAGTGACACAATTGTTGTCTCTTTGACTATAATTTGTTTTGAACTTCGTTGCCACTTGGAATCTGAACTGTCTTCAGCTTTGATAGCAATGGAAAGCAGTTCTGCCAAACCAGTACAGTCAGGATTTTCCATCTCTGATTGTATGAAACAAATTTTTCATTCCAATGTAGCCAACTCAAAATATACTAGTTTTTGTTTTTGGACATCTGCTTCATTCACCATCTGAATGGCTTTCTACAGAGTGAAGTCTTCTTTGGGCTGGAATAAATCTGACAAAGGCTCATCAGTAATGCCTTCAATAATCCGGTCCCTTTTGAATTCTGAGTTTAGGTCACTATAGTCTCATCTCTTTGCTAACCTGTGGGGAGCGTTATGAAAGCATCTGTGAATTCACATGGATGCTGAACACTTCTGTTAGTTCTAAGCTTGAAACAATTGTCAAAGGCTCTCAATACATCTTCACATTTGTCTGATGTTTCATTTACCATTTGCCAAACAGTAACAATATTACTCCTAATTGTGAACTGAAGTGTATTTACTTGTTCAGCTTCTGTCATAGTTTAGATGCTTATTTTCAGAAGTTAGAAGTTATTCCACATCTCAAGAATTGTCTTCTCTTGTATGTCAAATTTTGTGTTCAATTGGCTTCTTGCTGCAATGAAATGTTCCTGGCAATATTAATTCTGATGTCTTAGCTTCTGAATGGTAAATAGATATAGAACATAGAAGATAGATCAGTACAGCACAGTACAGGCTCTTCGGCCCATGATGTTGTGCCAAACTTTTACCCTAATCCTAAGGTCTATCTAACCTCCACCCCTACCTTATACTATCATCCATATGCCTATCTAATAGCCGCTTAAATGCCCCTAATGAGGCCAACTCCACTACACTCTCCGGCAATGCATTCCATGCCCCAGCCACTCTCTGAGTAAAGAACCTACCTCTGACGTCTCCCCTATATCTACCTCCACTCACTTTAAAACTATGCCCCCTCGTAATAGCTACCTCCACCCTAGGAAAAAGTCTCTGGCTGTCCACTCTATCTATACCTCTGATCATCTTGTACATTTTTCTCAAGTAATAGATATCAAGATATCTGATCTCTTTTAAAGATACTTATTCTGCAGTAATGATCACTCTTCCACACTTTGTTACAGTACTGGAGGGTTACTGTACTTTGATATCTCTGCATTATTCTCATCATTTCCTAAAAATGTTTCTGTGTCAGACCCCAACCACAAACTTCTTTAAATTACCCAATGCTTACCCTCTTTATGTTTCCTGGTTAGTGATTTCCCCAGCTGCCCAATCCCGGATATAATATGTGATTTCTCTGTGACCCTCTCAGTGTCATTCTCCCAGCCCTGCCTGGTGATATCTATACCACAGTACCAATGTTGTTCACCTGGAACTTTTAAAATCTTTTTAAAAATCTCTGCCTTTTTAGCATGGATTGTTTCTCCATTT
>NC_063337.1:1651803-1651897 GCF_021869965.1 Rhincodon typus | reverse complement strand
ACATCCCGGTCTGGCGAATGTTGCACAGTGTCCATTCATCCATTGCAACATTCGCCAAACGAACAGGTGAACACACACACACACACTCTCTCTC
>NC_063337.1:1633654-1636803 GCF_021869965.1 Rhincodon typus | reverse complement strand
CCCCCCCCCATCACTGACCCTACCCTCCCATTTAATCCCCCTCCCACTGCCCCGTGTACACTCTCCCCCCCATCACTGACCCTACCCTCCCATTTAATCCCCCTCCCACAGCCCCGTGTACACTCTCCCCCTCATCACTGACCCTACCCACCCATTTAATCCCCCTCCCACTGCTATGTGTACACTCACCCCCCCCATCACTGACCCTACCCACCCATTTAATCCCCCTTCCACTGCCCCGTGTACACTCTCCCCCAATCACTGACTCCTCTCCCTCATTCTACACATTCCTCATTGCCCTGGAAAATTTTAGCCCAGTACTTTCTCATTCCTCTTCCATTCCAGAAAGAAATGGTTGGGTTGCCCACGTATTATATATTAAAGCAATAAAATCAATAAATGTGGAGTGGGTAGAAGACCATGTGACGAGTCCAGCTCCATGTTTATTGACTCCTGGCTTCCAGCTTCTGCAGCCCTTACTGTCTCCAAAACCACAAAACCAATGTGGAGTGTTGCTGACACCTGATGGCCAAAGAGCAGTATTGCAGCACACCCCTCATTGAACAGGATTAAAATAAACTGCAGATGGTGGAATTCTTTAATAGAAAGAGAATGCTGGAGAAACTCAATGGGTCTGGCAGCATCTGTGGAGAGAAACTGAGTTAATGTTTCGAGTCCTGTCAGACTTCAGATGTTAACTCTACTTTCTCTCTGCAAATGCTGGCACACCTGCTGAGTTTCTCCAGCATTCCCCGTTTTTATTAGAGATAACAAGGTGTAGAGCTGGATGAGCACAGCAGGCCAGGCAGCATCAGAGGAGCAGGAAGGCTGACGCTTCGGGTCCGAAAATTTTCTAAAGAAGGGTCCAGACCTGAAACGTCAGCTTTCCTGCTCCTCTGATGCCTCTTGGCCTGCTGTGTTCAACCTGCTCTACACCATGTTATCTCAGATTCTCCAGCATCGGCAGTTCCCACTATCCCCGTTTTTATTAAGTTTGAAGCTGTGAAAGTACAGAAAATATAAACTTCAACCTCCAATTAGATTGCTTTCATTACATGCAACGCCATGTAACTCCTACCAGATCAGCTGAATTCCCATCTAAAACACATAATAAATCATAGAATCCCACAGTAGAAAAGCATCCCACACAGGCCCACCTCCCCTACATTTCCCATGACTAACCCACACAGCCTGCACATTGCTGGACACTATGGGCAATTTAACATGGCCAAACCACCTAACCTACACATCTTTGGAAGAAAACACATGCAGAATGTGCAAACTCCACACAGACAGATGCCTAAGGGTGGAATTGAACCTGGATCTCTGGTGCTGTAAGGCAGCAGTGCTAACCACTGAGCCACCGTGCCACCCCACAGTGGCTGTTATGTTCATTATTTATTGAAATTATACTATAATAGTGTGACATATGTATCAAATTAGCTGTACAGGTTAGACTAGCATTTATTTGAATTTAGGAAGATTAAGAGGTAATCTGATTTGGGGGTTTAAGAATGATTACAGGGTTTGATAAAGTTGTTAGAGAGGCATGAGGGAGCTGTTGCCAAAGGCCTGCATCTTCAGATCCAAGCTAGGCTGTTCGGGGGGATGTCAGGAAGCACTTCCTCACTCACAGTGGGAATGGGAACCTCGAGCTCTTCTGGAAAAGTTGTTGGCATTGTCATAGAGTCATCCAGCACAGAAACAGACCCTTCAGTCCAACCAGTCCACACCGACCATGATCCCAAACTAAACTAGTTCTACTTGCCTGTGCTTGGCTCATAAACTTAACTAAATGTCTTTTAAATGTTGTAACTGTACCTGCATCCGCCACTTCCTCTGGGAGTTCATTCCACACACTAACCACTCTCTGTGGAAAAGTTGTCCTTAAAAATATGGCCCCGCGTTTCAGAACTTTCAAAACTGATTGATTTTTGTTGGATAAAGGAGTTTTGGAATATGCAGCAAGGACAGGAAGATGGACTTAGGATCCAGATCACTCTTGACCTAATTGGATGGTGGAATAGGCCAGAGGGGCCGAATGGCCTGCTATCTGTTCCTATTTGCGGAGGCTGCCTGTGAGTCTGTGAAGGCAAATGTCCTCAGGGAATAAAGGCGACCAGTCCTTGTGACAGTCCTGTCTCACATGGAGATGTAACGGCTTATTTCACACACTGAGACCAGTGAATTATATCAGAGTTGGATCACATACCAATATCTCCAGCACACCTGGTAAAACCATGTCCATCAGTGACTGTAGACCCCACTCACTCTGTGGCAGGACATTGCTCTCTGTGGCTTCAATAATAATGATTTAATCTTGAATAAATACCTAGTCTAATGGTGACCATGAAACTATTGTCAGCTGTTGTAAAAACCCATCAGGTTCACTAATGTCCTTTAGGGAAGGAAACTGCCATCCTTACCCTGGTCTACATGTGCCACCTGACCCACAGCCATGTGGGTGACTGTGAACTGCCCTCTGGACAATTATAAATCATAGAATTATTACAGTGTAGAAGCAGGCCATCTGGCCCATCAAGCTCACACGGTGCCTCCAAAGAGCATCCCACACAGACTCACCTCACACCCCTACCCTATCCCTGTAACCCTGTATTTCCCATGGTTAATCCATGTAGACTGCACATCTTTGGACTGTGGGAGGAAACTGGAGCACCCATAGAGAATCCACACAGACACAGGGAGAATGTGCAAACTCCACACGGGCAGTTGCCCGAGGGTGGAATCAAACCCAGGTCCCTGGCGCTGTGAGGCAGCAGTACTAACCACTGAGCCACCGTGCCGCCCCTTGGCCTAATGCTGACCTAGAAAATAATGCCCACATCAAAAAGAGTGCATTTTTAAAAAGCCAGAGTGCTCTGGGATGTGGAGGAGATAATTCAATTCTTGTCCCTCATTTCTATCCAATATCCCAGCTGGAAGGTACAGGAATGTTTGAGACAGTTCTGTCATGGCATGCTCGCCCTCGCCACCAACCCCCACCCACCCAACACCTGTCTAAACCCAGAGAGATGAATGGTTAGATGGGTTAATCTCCCTAGGACATCCAATTAGTTACCATGACTCCCTAGGACACCCCATAGTTACCATGGTTCCCTGAACATCCCCACAGTTACCATGGCTCCCTG
>NC_063337.1:1630790-1633644 GCF_021869965.1 Rhincodon typus | reverse complement strand
TTACCATGGCTCTCTGAACGTCTCCACAGTTACCACGGCTCCCTGAACATCCCCGTAGTTACCATGGCTCCCTAAACATCCCAATAGTCACCTTGTTCTCTAGGCCAACCCATCAGTCACCATGTCTCCCTAGGCTGTTCAGACCATTACCATGGCTTCCCAAATTGCAAACTCTGTGACTGGGCAGGCAGGTTGTACCCCAATATTAGCATTGGGGTGCAAGTGGAACCTTCTTAGCCAGTGCCAAGGGCCATAGTTACCAGTGTATCGATCCCCAGGGTGAAGAGCATCAGGAAAAACAGGATTGACCAAATGAACGAACCAGGCAGCAGTGCTAGGGCTTCTGGGTAAGCAACAAATGCTAACCCCGGACCTACAGTGAACAGACAGTGGGTTACATTGTGCATAGAGAGAGGCCACGTGACCCCAACAGTCCAGGCTGATGTTTATACTTTACAACATCCTTCCTTCACCCGTCTGCATCATCCAAACCGGAGAAAATAATTTCAGTAGATTTTCCACCCTATATTCAATAAGAACATGACAGCATGATGTTCAGCTTATTACCCTTCTCACTGAAAGCTGTTCCTCACCCACAAGGCTTGTCAGATCGAGTAGAGTTACACTAATTTCACTCGAGAGAGGTCCCTATGAAACTGAGAAGCAGCCAAACCAGATTCTAAACAAGGCCTCGCACCTAACGTGTCTGTCTGACCTAAAATGTCATCTCTTCTTTACACTGATAAAACCTTTAGTTCTCACAGGACAGGGACTGGAAAGAAATTTGGGGATTACATATACATATTAATCAATCAAAACCTTCTAACTGATTGAAGATTTAACAGCATCTTAGGTTTGTTTAACACATCCTCATCAGTGATGTGACCCTGTGATCTTTTACTCATAAATTCTGTGTCTGATACTACATCTCTCACTAACGCCTGAAGAAGGAGCAGCGCTGCGAAAGCTTGTGTTTTCAAATAAACCTGTTGGACTATAACCTGGTGTCGTGTGATTTTTGACTTTGTCCACACCAGTCCAACACCGGCACCTCCACATCTATGGTTTATGTCAGACTAATGAGCCTACAGGTCTCTGTTTTCTCTCTCCCTTCTTTAACTAGTTTTCTGGTCTTCCTGCTATAGGAAGGATGTCATGAAACTAGAAAGGGTTCAGAAAATATTTACAATGATGTTGCCATGGTTGGAAGGTTTGAGCTATAGGGAGAGATTGAATAGGCTGTTTGCCTGGAGTGTCAGAGGCTGCGGGGTGACCTTATAGAGGTTTCTAAAATCATGAAAGGCATGGATAATGTAAATAGACAAGGTCTTTTCCTTAGGGTGGGGGAGTCCAAAGCTAGAGGCATAGGTTTAAGGTTGGAGGGGTGAGATATAAAAGGAACCTAAGGGGCAACGTATTCACAAAGAAGGTGGTGCATGTATGGAATGAGCAACCAGAGGAAGTGGTGGA
Source organism: Rhincodon typus (assembly GCF_021869965.1). Lineage (NCBI taxonomy): Eukaryota > Metazoa > Chordata > Chondrichthyes > Orectolobiformes > Rhincodontidae > Rhincodon > Rhincodon typus. The sequence continues at coordinate 1,632,174 of NC_063337.1, read as the reverse complement.
GGCTGGTACAATTACAATAATTAAAAGGTATCTGGATGGGTGTATGAATAGGAAGAATTTAGAGGGATATGGACCAAATGCTGGCAAATATAGTTTTATATAGGATATCTGGTCAGCATGGACATATTGGACCTTAGGGTCTGTTTCTGTGCTGTACATCTTTATGACTCTATGACTTTCTGATTCTCCATTGGCTTTGCTTATCAATTTGTTGGTCATTTTGAAAGGGAGCTTTACGCTGTATCTAACCCTGTGCTGTACCTGTCCTGGGAGCATTTGATGGAGGACAGTACAGAGGGAGCTTTATTCTGGATCTAACCCTGTACTGTCTCTGTCCTAGGAGAGTTTGATGGGGGTCAGTGTAGAGGGAGCTTCACACTGTATCTAACCCTGTGCTGTCCCTGTCCTGGGAGGGTTTGATGGGGGACAGTGTAGAGGGATTTGGATACTGTTCTGTTATGCTGTGTTTAAGTGGAAAGTCATTGAGAGGAAAGCCCTGAGGACAATCTGCTGTACTAAGAGGTACCCTGAAGATTCATGACCACTGTTGATTACTGGCCTTACCAGAATCTGCTACATCTTCCACTGCCACACCTTTCTTCCAGGCCATGTGACCCAGGATGGAAAAAATGGCGAATCCTGCGAAGAAGCTTGTGATACAGTTGCCGGTCACTATGACCAGGGTGTCCCTGGGAGACAAAGGATCAGTTATCAATGGCTAAAGTTTCTGAATGCTACAACTATACCTCTACATTAACAAGTGGCAACAATCTCAGAGAAGGGATTAACTTTATTTTCACAGCATCTTCCACAACCCATTTTACACCTGAGTACTTTACAGTGAACACTATAGTTGAAAAGTATACATTGCTGCAACATTGGAAACGTGATTTTCCACTGTGCACAGCAAGATTCCACAGCACACACTGAGACAATACCATAATTGTCGGCTCCTGTGATGTTGATAAATATTATTCCTCAAACACTGGAAAGAACTCTGAGTCTACAGGTGTGAGGCTGGGAAAGCACAGCAGGTCGGACACCATCCGAGGAGCAGGTAAGTCAATGCTTTGGCCTGATGCTGACTGACCTGCTGTGCTTTTCCAGCCTCACACCTATAGACTCTGGCTTCCAGCATCTGCAGTTCTTATTGTCTCCAAATCACTGTAAAGAACTTTCTTCACTTCCAGCAGTGCTGTAGCATCTTTTATGTGCAATTGAGAATGCGAATAGAACATCAACTCAATACAGCAGATGACAGACATCAGCTCTGACTGTGCAGCACCCCACTGTTGAACAGTCAGTACTGAGGGAGTGCCGCACTGTCGGAGGGTCATTGCTGAGGGAGCGCCGCACTGTCGGAGGGTCAGTGCTGAGGGAGCGC
>NC_063337.1:1579563-1630780 GCF_021869965.1 Rhincodon typus | reverse complement strand
TGCTGAGGGAGCGCCGCACTGTCGGAGGGTCAGTGCTGAGGGAGCGCTGCACTGTCGGAGGGTCAGTGCTGAGGGAGCACCGCATTGTCGGAGGGTCAGTGCTGAGGGAGCGCTGCACTGTCGGAGGGTCAGTACTGAGGGAGTGCCGCATTATCGGAGGTTCAGTACTGAGGGAGTGCCGTGCTGTCGGAGGGTCAGTACAGAGGGAGTGCCGCGCTGTTGGAGGGTCAGTGCTGAGGGAGTGCCGCACTGTCGGAGGGTCAGTGCTGAGGGAGGGCTGCACTGTCGAAGGGTCAGTACTCAGGGAGTGCCATGCTGTTGGAGGGTCAGTGCTGAGGGAGGGCTGCACTGTCGGAGGGTCAGTGCTAAGGGAGCACCGCACTGTCGGAGGGTCAGTGCTGAGGGAGTGCCGCACTGTCGGAGGGTCAGTGCTGAGGGAGGGGGCACTGTCGGAGGGTCAGTGCTGAGGGAGGGGACACTGTCGGAGGGTCAGTGCTGAGGGAGGGGACACTGTCGGAGGGTCAGTGCTGAGGGAGGGGGCACTGTCGGAGGGTCAGTGCTGAGGGAGGGCTGCACTGTCAGAGAGTATTAGCAAAATGACCAATTTAAGGTCATTCATCAGTCAGGCTCACAATGTAATACATTCACACGTGCTGAAAGACACAAATCTTAGTAAGCAGGACACTCTTTTATAGTTTGAAAGGAATTTGTACATCACTTGCACCTTTATCATTGGAAAAAATACACGTCATGGTGACTACCAATCTCAGCTGCATTTCTATGGCAACACTGTGACTATTAGAGTCTACCTGCCTTGTCTGACAAATAAGATCGACAGTTAGCTGCCATACTAACAATGGTCCACGAATCAGCACCTCTTCTCCTGCTGTATCAATTGGTGTCCCTTTTGCAGGGATGCTTCTTGTATCCTCATTCTGATGTGAGCAAGAGCAAAAGCCTCAACTTTGCAGAAACAAATCTCCTTTTAGCAATGTTTAATGTCTGAATGCCTGAGCAATTATTCATTTCCCATTGACCTGAGAAATTTAAAAGCTCTTGCAGCTGAATTCAATTTTAGTGACATCATGTACATCCAATTGGACAGTGTTGCCATGGAGTCAGTTTGGGTCCATGTCTGACAAAGATCATTGTCAGTATCCAACATAAATACATCATCAGTGGTCTGACCCCTAGCCTTCACATCTTGCATATTTCCTGAATGTCAATGAAATGAAACATGCACAACCTTACTTCCACGCCCTGATGGACTACGTCCCACACTAAAATGCACCTTTGAAATGCAGCAACCAAATCAGCTCACATTTTTTCAGTTCCTGGCTGAGAGACCCACTAATGGACTGTACCACAGTCTACCATAAGCCTACCGTACTGCACAATGGAGGCGTTCGGATTCCTGCAGGTCCATGCATTATAAGATTGGTTCATCAGCAACCTCATAAATAGGGCCAAAGCATTTGCCCACTGAAACAAAAACAGGAATTGCTGCAGAAACTCAGCAGGTCTGCAGCATCTGTGGGAAGAAAGCAGAGTTACCATTTTGAGTCTGATCACTCATCATCAGAACAAATTAGTTCATTGAGTGCACTGGATGCTAAAATAGGGGAGACTTGACATCTCGCTGCAGGATCGAGGCTATCCGGATCAGATCATTTCTCACTATGTACCCCACAAACTCAGCATCAGGCCAATGGCCCATAATAGTCCTTGAAAGGAGCCAGTCAGCTTCTACTGAGGTACAACACAGAGTTAGATACAGAGTAAAGCTTCCTCCACACTGTCTTCCTCAAACACTCCCAGGACAGGGACAGCACAGGGTTAGCTATGGAGAGTAAAGTTCCCTTTACACCGTCCCCTTCAAACACTCCCAGGACAGGGACAGCACAGGGTTAGCTATGGAGAGTAAAGTTCCCTTTACACCGTCCCCTTCAAACACTCCCAGGACAGGGACAGCACAGGGTTAGCTACAGAGGAAGGTATCATCTGTACCTCAGACATTTGAGCAACAGGGGAAGAGAGCTCCTTCATGCTTCAACTATCTTGTAGTAACACGAGTGGTGCTTACCACCAACAAGCCATTAAGCTTGAAAATCTGTTCTACCCCATAAGGGGGTAATGTCACATATTAATTTCAGTGCTGGTGTGATACCAGCCCTTACAGCCTAAAATTTTACTCTACATCTTTATTCATTCACAGTACATGGGCATCAGTGGTCAAGTAGCATTTATTGTCCATCCCTAATTGCCCAGAGGGCAGTTAAGAGTCAACCACATTGCTGTGGGTCTGGAGTCACATGTAGGCCAGACCAGGTAAGGATGGCAGTTTCCTTCCCTAAAGGGCATTAGTGAACCAGATGGGTTTTTCCCAACAATCGGCAACGGATTCATGGTCATCATTAGATTCTTAATTCCAGATATTTATTGAATTCAAATTCCACCATCTGCTGTGGCAGGATTCAAACCTGGGTCGTCAGAATGTTATGGGTCTCTGGATTAACAGTCCAGTGATAATACCACTAGGCCATTGCCTCCCCTAAACTTTGTACTGTTCCCGTTCTGGGAGTGTTTGTTGAAGACAGTGTGGAGGAAGCTTTACTCTGTATCTAACCCCCATGCTGTCCCTGTCCTAGGAGTGTTGATGGGGAAAGTGTAGAGGGAACTTTACTCTGTATCTAACCCCGTGCTGTCCCCGTCCTGGGAGTGTTTGATCGGGGAGCAGTGTAGAGGAAGCTTTACTCTGTATCTAACCCTGTGCTGTCCCTGTCCTGGGAGTGTTTGATGGGGAAAGTGTAGAGAGAGCCTTACTCTGTATCTGTCCCTGTGCTGTCCATGTCCTGGGAATGTTTGATGGGGAAAGTGTAGACTGAGCATGATGCAACTGTGTTGTATCAGTCTATACCTTTATTACCTGACAACGTTGTTGTCAAACTTGTTGTAAGATGCCATTGAAAGCAAACCTCCGAAACCAATCCCCAGGGAATAGAATATCTGGGATGCAGCATCATTCCACACCTAGGATAAAAGGTGAAAAAAATTAGTGTGAAAATTCTGCTGTATCACTGGCATGGAACACTTGTCAGGTGGAGGTGCCGGTGTTAGACTGGGGTGGACAAGGTCAGAAATCACACAACACCAGGGTATAGTCCAACAGGTTTATTTGAAAACACAAGCTTTCGGAGCATAGCCCGTTTGTCAGGTGAAGTGAGAAATGGGCACACAGAACACAGAATTTATGAGTAAAAGATCAAAGGGTCACACAACTGATGAGGATGTATTAAACAAACCTAAGATGCTGTTAAATCTTTAATCAGTTAGAAGGTTTTAGTTGAGACTGAGGGTTATTGCTAAAACCTCCGTGACTGGATACTTGTTAGTGGAGACCAGTGCTGGGGGCCAGGTGTCAAGGCACCAGTAACAGGAGGCTATCTCTGGACGGCCAGGAGCTGTGCCCAGATCCCATGCACTCACCACAGTGCACTCCAATCGATGGAAACTGGATCGGAGAGACCAGCCACAGTGCATGAACCCTGTCGCAAACAATATCCCCTCAGTAGTTTACCTTATTGCAAATAAAAACTACCTCAAAACAGAAGACCAATTGGTGAAGGTAGATGTTGTGAAACTTGACAGGATTCAGAAAAGATTTATAAGGATATTGCTGGGGTTGGAGGGTTTGATCTATAGGGAGAGGCTGAATAGGCTGGGGCTATTTTGCCTGGAATGTTGAAGGCTGAGGGGTGACCTGAAAGAGGTTTATAAAATTGTGAGGGGCATGAATAGGGTAAATAGCCAAGGTCTTTTCCCGGGGTGGGGGAGTCCAAAACTAGAGACCATAGATCTAAGGTGAGAGGGGAAAGATTTAAAAGGGACCAAAGGGGTAACTTTTTCATGTAGAGGATGGTGCATGTATAGGTTGTGCTGCCCGAGGAAGTGGTAGAGGCTGGTACAATTACAACATTTAAAAGGCATCTGAATGGGTTAATGAATAAGAAGGGTTTAGAGGGATATGGGCCAAATGCTGGCAAATGGGACTAGTTGGAACAAAAGGTCTGTTTCCTTGCTTTATATCTTTATGGCTCTAAATAGGGGAAGGTAAACAGATAGAATGAAGTAAAAAGGACATGGTGCCGAAACAGTGAAGGGATTAGAGGGGAATGATCAAATTCAGCTCATAGGAACAGACCAAGATGAATAAATGAGGGATAAGACAAGACAAGAAAAACAAAATAACTGGAGTAGTGTTAAAATAAAACAAACAGGAATGTCCCTAGCATTACAGACTTGATGGGCCAAAGGGCCTCTTCTGCACTGTATGATTCTGTGATTAAAGCAGCTTCTCACTAACAAGATCAGTCACTGAGTGTTTCTGATGATAGAGGGTATCTGGAACAAGAGGAGGCTAATGCATGATGAAATATAAATAAATAATTTAGAACAGGAGGAATCCCTTTCCTTGAAGGTTGTGGATTAGATAGTGTTTGAAACAGATATGATGTCAATACAGAATGGTTATGGCACAGAAGGAGGCCATTCAGCCCATCACATCTCTGCAAGAGCATTTCTTGTCTCAGTCGTCCATTTTCCTCAACACCGGGAGCAATTTCTTCCTCAGATTTTAAAAGTAACTGGGTCAACCACAACTCTCAGGCAACCTCCTCCAGATCTAAAACACTCACTGTGTAAAAATGCTTTTCTTTGTTTCACTGTTTGTTCTTTTATCATTCCGTTTAATAAAGCAACACTGAACTTGTTTCCTCAAAGTGCCATGGTGGGATTTGAACTCACATTCTGTGGCTTATTAGCCCAGGCCTCTGGATCATCAATTCAGGAACACAACCAGTACATTACAGCATCTGTACATTGAGATTGGTAGCTTAAGAAATGGTGAAGCAAGGACATATTTGAACAAGGATTAAGGATGCTGCATATCTGGAGGATATCCATCATTGACTGGTTGTCTTTGTGATCAGTTTGTGTACTTCATTCAGTGGGACAGGCCCCCAACACACAATCTCGTTCAAAGGACAATATTTAACTCAATCAAAACCTATGGAGGTGTGAGATTGATAAAATTGAGATGTTGGGGCATAGTTTCATGGTTTAATGATCAGAACCATTGCGTGGTAGGGCCCTGAGTGAAAACAATTGTGTCAATTCACACTCAGGTCAGAATTAGAAATCCTCACTCAAATGGTTCACTCCTGCATTTACTTTCTGAATTCGAAAGGGTTCAGAAAATATTCACAGGGATGTTGCTAGAGTTGGAGGGTTTGAGCTATAGGAAGAGGCTGAATGGGCTGGGGCTATTTTCTCTGGAGCATTGGAGGCTGAGGGGTCACCTTATAGAGGTTTATAAAATGATGAGGGGCAGGAATAGAGTGAATAGCCAAGGTCTTTTCTCCTGGGGTGGGGGAGTCCAAAACTAGAGGGCATAGGTTAATGGCGAGAGGGGAAAGATTTAAAACTGACCTAAGGGGCAACTTTTTCACGCAAAGGGTGGGGCATGTATGGAATGAGCTGCCAGAGGAAGTGGTGGAGGCTGGTACAATTACAACATTTAACAGGCATTTGGATGGGTATATTAATAGGAAGAATTTAGAGAGAAATAGGCCAAATGCTGGCAAATGGGACTAGATTAATTTGTCGGCATGGATGAATTGGACGAAAGGGTCTGTTTCCATGCTGTACAACTGTATGACCCTATGACTCTCAGTGGTAGTGAGTAAGGATGGGTGACAAATGCTCACATCTTGAGAATTAATAAAACAAAGCAAAAATGGATTCTACAGGTTAGCCATCAGGCAATGTCCAGTCTGCATTTTATAAATTTATCATAATAAGTCAAAGAGCTGCAGATGTTGGAAATCTGAAACAGAAATAGAAATTGCTGGAGAACCTCAGCAAGTCAAGCAGCATTTATGGAGAGAGAAATCGAGTTAACGTTTCAAGTCCGGTGAGCATCCTTCAGTTCTAATATCAGCTCTGAAGAAGGGTCACTGGATTTCAAACATTAACTCTGTTTTCTCTCCACAGATTAGATGTACCCTAGAATTCTGTGGGAAGTGAGAGAAGAGATTGCTGGGCCCTTTGCTGAGATATTTGTATCATCAATAGTCATAGGTGAGGTGCCAGAACACTGGAGGCTAATATGGTGCCTCTACTTAAGAAAGTTGGTAAGGAAGAGCCAGGGAAGTATGGATTGGTGAGGCTGACATTGGTGGTGGACAAGTTGTTGGAGGGAATCCTGAATTACAGGATTTACATGTATTTGGAAAGGCAGGGATTGATTAGGGATAGTCAACATGGCTTTGCGCTTGGGAAATCATGTCTCACTAACTTGCTTGAGTTTTTTGAAGAAGTAACGAAGAGGATTGATGAGGGTAGAGCGGTGGATGTGATCTACATGGACTTCAGCAGGCGTTCGACAAGATTCCTCATGGTAACAAGGTAAATCACATGGGACATAGGGAGAACTGACCATTTGGATATAGAACTGGCTCAAAGATGGAAGACAGAGGGTGGTGGTGGAGGGTTGCTTTTCAGACTGGAGGCCTGTGACCAGTGGTGTGCCACAAAGATCGGTGCTGGGTCCACTGCTTTTTGTCAAGTATTTAAATGATTTGGAGGTGAACATAGCAGGTATGGTTAGTAAGTTTGCACATGACACTAAAATTGGAGCTGTGGTGGACAGCGAAGAAGATTACCTCAGAGTATAACGGGATCTTGATCAGATGGGCCAATGGGCCGAGGAATGGCAGATGGAGTTTAATTTAGATAAATGTAAGGTGCTGCATCTTGGAAAGGCAAATTAGGGCAGGACAGATAGACTTATTGGTAAGGTTCTGTGGAGTGTTCCTGAACAAAAAGAGTTGGAGTGCAGATTCATATTACCTTGAAAGTGGGGTAGATTAGAATAGAGAAGAAGGCGTTTGGTATGCTTGCCTTTATTGGTCAGTGCATTGATTATAAGAGTTGGGGGGGTTATGCTGCGGCTGTACAGGACATTGGTTGGGCCACTTTTGGAATACTGTGTGCAATTCTGGTCTCCTTACTATAGAAAGGATGCTGAGAAACTAAAAAATGTTCAGAAAAAATTTACAAGGGTGTTGCCAGGGTTGGAGGGTTTGTGCTTTGGAATAGGCTGAATAGGCTGGGGCTATCTTGCCTGGAGTGTCGGAGGCTGTCCACATCTCAGGAATGAATAGAAAAAATAACTTGTGCCATGTTTTCAGCTGCCTGGGCTCCAAGTTCAGGAATACCATCCTCTCCACATCTTTTCCGTCCTTTGAGACCCTCTTTAATTCAAAACTCTTTGACTGACCTTTGTTCACTTGTCTACTATTGTTTCCTTTCAGTAATGCAGTTACACAAAGTCGTGGTGAGACCACAACTGGAGTATTATGTACAGTACTGGTCACTGTATGTACAGAAGGATATAAATGAATTAGAGGCAGTTCAGAGAGCTTTACCCAGATTAACAACAAAAACAGAAGTTGGTGGAAAAGCTCAGCGGGTCTGGCAGCATCTGTAAAGAAAAAATCAGAGTTAACGTTTTGGGTCCGGTGACCCTTCCTCAGAACTGGACCCGAAATGTTAACTCTGATTATTTTCTTCACAGATGCTGCCAGACCTGCTGAGCTTTTCCGGCAATTTCTGTTTTTGTTCCTGATTTACAGCATCTGCAGTTGATTTGGTTTTTCACCAGTTTAACACCTGGAATGAGTGGGTTGTCTTATGAGGAAAAGTCAGGCAGGCTTGGCTTGTATCCACTGGAGTTTTGAATAGTCGGCAGTGACTTAATTGAAACATCATGAAGAGACTTGATGGGTGGATGTGGAAAGGATGTTTCCTCTTGTGGGAAAATCTAGAACTTGGGGTCATAGTTCAAATATAAGGGGACACCCATTTAAAACAGAGATGAGGAAACACTTATTCTCTCAGAGGGTTGTGAGTGTTTGGAACTCCTGCTGAAAAAAGGTGGCTAAATCTGAGTCTTTGAATATTCTTAACGTAGAAGAAGGCAGATTATTGTTTAGCAGGGAGTGCGAAAAGTTATCAGGGACATGTGGGAATGAGAATTTTACACAAAATCAGACCAGCTATGATCTTATTAAATGGAGGAGCAGGTTCCGGGGCTGAATGGCCGACTCCTGCCCTAGTTCATTTGTGCTTATGTTCCTTATGCGGTTGACTTCCTTATGACAATCCACAAAGGGATATTTTTACTATGTTAAAAGTGCTATCCAAATGAAAGTTGTTATTGTTGTGAGGAGACATTGAGGATTACCACAGTGAGATTTTTTTTGTAAGTCAGTGGTTTTCAGGAGCAGCGGTAGTCAGGAGGGGGTGAGAAAGTTCCTGCCCAGGCCCAGGTACAGACAGAGTCAGAGTAGGAGATATTTTTACACATCAGAGAAAGAGAGAGAGAGTTGAGGAGGAGGCATGTTGAATAGGCTTGAGATCTACTTTGTACCTGAGCACTCCCCAGACGCTTCCAGTTAGTACTGAGGTAGAACTGCACGCCCTGCAGGGAGCCTTTGAGTGTGGCTCCTCGGATTATCAGCACAATCAGGACCAGGTAGGGGAATGTAGCAGTCACGTAAACAATCTGAAAGACACAGAAAGATGGCAGCACATCAGAGCAAACAAACATTGCAGAGTCGAACCTGTACAGTCCTTGTTTGAGGGAGTCTGGCTGCTTTTTTATCCACACAGTTCTTCAGACACTGGGATGGGCCTTTCAGATAATAGAAACAGGATTCAAGTTAGCTCAGGGTGAAGGAGTGCACATCTTGTCATTCTGTGATCAGTAGAGATCTGAGTGGATCCAGTCTACAACAACTTCAAGCCAGTTCCTATTGAATTTGGTCCCATACATAATCCAACTCCCATTGGCAGGAAGATGCCAAGATCACTGATGTAGCATTGGTGGAGTTTTGAAGTTGGTGTGAAGGTAGTTTGACTGAAACAACACCTGCCAGCAGTACAGAGTCTAGGAGTACACAAGGGAAGGATATTGATAAGAAGATTACAGGGTAGAGATAGATGTTGAACGTAAAGTTATTATCCTGGAAAGATATAGAAACTAGAGGCAAGAGTAGGCCAGATGGCCCTTCAAGCCTGCTTGGCTGTTCAATATGATCATGCTTGATCCTCTAACAGAAGGCCATATTCCCATTTTCTCCAATACACGTTGAAGCCTTTCTTGAATATATTCAGTGACTTGGCCTCCACAGCCACCTGTGGTGGAGAATTTCACAGGTTCACTTACCTCTGATCTGAATGAAGAAACCTTTCTTCATCTCAGTCCTAAATGGTCTGCCTGTATCCTGAGTCTGTGTCCCCTGGGTCTAGACTCCCCAACCAGGGAACACACCCTCCCTGCATCTAGTCTGTCCAGCCCTATTGGCATTTTATACGTTTCAATCAGATCCCCTCCCATCCTTCTAAACTCCAGCAAATACAAGCCCAGTCGAATCAATCTCTTCTCATAGACAGTCCTGCCATCTCCGTATCAGCCTTGTGAACCTCTGCTGCACTCACTCTTAGGCAAGTAGGTTCTTTCTTAGGTAAGAAGACCAAAACTATATGCAATACTCCAGGTGTAGTCTCACCAAGGCCCTGTATAACTGCAGTAAGACATTCCTACTTCTGAACTCAAATCCTCTTTCAATGAAGGCCAACATACCATTTGCACTCCGAATTGCTTGCTTCATCTTCATTCACTGGTGCAGAAGAACACCCAGATCCCTTTGTATATCTACACTGCCCAATATATCACCATTTAAAGAGATGGACGAGTATTAGTTGGTGAGTTAATATATGAGGCCGCTGGGCTTTGATGTAAAGGTTAATGGTTAATGGGAGATGAACTGGTGTTGATGGAGGGGTAAAGCAAGTGGAGGGACAGATGTTGATGGAGTGTTAACATACTGGAGAGATGGCTGTTGATAGGAGGGTTAATGTAGTGGAGTCATGAGCGATAGTGGGCAGTTCTCTGTGATCAACTCACCTTGCCTGAGCTGCGAATCCCTTTCAGACAGCACAAGAAGATAATGACCCAGGCAGCCAGAAGGCAAATGGCCAGTTCCCACCGGACAGGGCCTGGGTCATGTAGACCTGAGCTCCTTGACAGTCCCAGGGTACGCTCACTGTAAAACAAGGAACCCGCTGCATCAGATATTTGCAACGAGGCCATCACCAAAACCGAGAACGGCAGAGAAGTAGAATCAGAACATTTACAGCAAATTATAAACCACGGTCATGCACAGTTATACTTAAAATAGAAGCACTCCAGTCCGAGACAAGAATTGTGCTGGACTTGAAATGTTAGCTCATTTATCTCAGATGCTAAGAAACTCAGATACTGATCCATTTCTGCAGCACCTTCTGTTTTTATATCGGATCTCCAGCAACCTCAGTGTTGTTATTTTACTAATGTGCACAGTTGTCACTGGTTCAACATCCTGTGCACTTACTAACGAGGCTGTCATGTAGCTAAACAACAGCAGGAACCTGTGGCTTTAAATGCCCTGTTCCTCTGCTGAAGATTCACTGCAATTCTTATACATGAGAAATTTATGAGATATGCTAAGGTGCTATGTTGTGCAAGTCAGTTTGACCTGCCATCTGTCTAATTAGTGGCAAAAATAGAGTAATAGAGGAGGAAAGAGATCACTTACTTCCAGAAGACTTCACTGGCACTCTGGTGAGTCAAGTTGGCAGTTAAATTCTGTAGGGAATGAGAGAGAGCAGTTCCTGTCAGTCTGTGTGCCAAAGTGCACCTGCAGTGCTAACAGCTCCAGACTCATTAACATTGACCCAGTGACAATGAAAGAACAAATTAATTTTACATCTGAAACTTTGGGTCATTGAATCATTCATTTACCTCATCTCATCTCTAATACTCCTCCTGGTTAAAATTCCGAGTCAGGTTTTCCTGCTAATTAATGAAATCTAACTTAAACACTATGACAGAGGGAGGCCATTGAGCCCATTGAACTTGACCCATCATTCGATTAGATCACGGCTGATCTCCTATCTCAATGTAACTTTCCATTTTATCCTCATATCCCTTCAATGTTGGAATCAATTATTAAGGAAGAGATAGCAGCACATTTGGAAAATCATAATCTAATCAAGCAGAGTCAGCATGGCTTCATGGAAGGGAAACTATTTTACTGCGGTTTTTCAAGGAAGTCTCAACCAGAATGGACAGACTGGAAACAGTAAATGTGTTGTATTTGGACTTCCAGAAGATGTTCGACAGGGTACCTGATAAAAGGTGAAGTCATAAAATAAAAGCCCAGGGTGTTGGAGGTAGTAGATTAGCATGGATAGAGAATTGGCTCATGGGCAGGAAACAGCGAGTGGGGCTAAAGGGTTCTTTTTCAGGTTGGTGACCTGTAACCAGTGGGTTCCAGAGGGATCAGTGCTGAGACCACAACTGCTTGCAACATCTATTAATGACTTGGAGGAAGGAAGTGAATGTACTGTGGCCAGATTTGCAGATGACACAAACATTGGTGGAAAGTCAGGTTGTGAGAGGGATACAAACAGTTTACAGAGGGAGGATGATAGTTTGAGTAACTGGGCAAAAAATGGATAAATGGAGTACCACGTGGGAAAATGTGAAGCTGTTCCTTCTGGAAGGGAGAATAAAAGAATAGGATATAGTTTAAATGTTTAAAAACTGCAGAAAGCTGCAACACAGAGGGAATGGGGTGGGAGGGACTTGTCCATGAAACACAGAAAGCTAGCACACAGGGCAGCAGGTAATCAGGAAGGCTAATGGAATGTTGGCCCTTATTTCATGTAGTTTGGAGTGTAAGAGTAGGGAAGTCTTACTGCAACTGTACAAGATGCTGGGGAGACCACATCTAGAATACTGTGATCAGTTCTGGTCTCTGATTAAAGGAAAGACGTCATTTCATTGGAGGCAGTTCAGACAAAGTTTACGAGGATGATCGCTGGTATTATGAGCAAAGGTTGGGACTGTGCTCACTGGAGTTTAGAAGAATGAGAGGTGATCTCATTGAAACGTATAGTATTCTTAAGGGGCTTGACAATGTTGAGAGGATGTTACACCTTATAGGAGAGTCTAGGACCAGAGGGAATAGTCTTAGAGTAAAGAGACACCAATTTAAGACTGAGGTGAGGAGGAATTTCTTCTCTCATAGGATTGAGAATCTTTAGGACTCCTTGAGACAGACAGATGTGGGGGCAGAGTCCTTGTGTATATAATTAATGCTGAGATAGACAGAATCTTGATCAGTCGGGGCATCGAGAGTTACAGGGAAATGGCAGGAGAGTGGACGTGAGGAATGTTGGATCAGCCATAATCCTATCAAAGGGCAGAGCATGCTCAAGGGGCCAAATGGCCTACTCCTGTTCCTGTTTCTTATGGTCTTATGACAAACTGTAAATGTCTTTAATCCCATTGTTATTGTGAATCTTATACTATACCATTTTTAATTGTGTTGGTGAAATAGCAGCTGAGGGATGACTCAATCTGTGACTTGTTGTGTGGAGATCACCCAGGCTGCAATGCTGCTGCGCGTGGATATCACTGCTCAGGTATGTCTGGTCTTACTGATGCTGAATAAATCACTGTCACCAATAACAGCACCTTTGTCCAAACTCGCACAGTGACCCTGTTGACCTGGCCTCTGTTCTGCACTATGACCCTTCACCCTGCCATGCACTGTGACCCAGGGCTCTGTCCTGCACTCAGATTCTCAGACTGCTACGCACTGTAACCGTTACCATTGACACCACACCCTTTCACACGGTTGTATGTGCTGTGTTGTATGATGTGGGAGGCTCTCTCTATATTCAGAAAATCTCTCCATTCCCAATCATACTGCCTATGGCCTCCATCATGGAATTGATACAGGGGCTCTCCTTACCTGACATAGGTGAATGTTTGCTGGAGCCTCACAGGACCAAGGCAAAGGGTTCTGGAAAGAATTGCCCAGATAGAAGAATGTCCAGGCGATAATCACATTATAGTAAAGAGAGACCAAAGATGCAACAACCAGCATTCCGATTCCAATCCCTGGGGAAGTAGGAAAGAGAATAATGTCAAGCTTCACGGGTTAACAGAATCCTGACAGAATGCCGTTTGTGTAACTGGGGAGGGCCAGGAAATACTCTTCCCATTGGTAGCCTTACAGACATCACGTGTTGGCTAAGGGACAGTTGTGGAGATTGTGAATTTACTCCCCAAAAATCACTCTGGAGCTACAGGTAAATGCAGATTTTCCAAGTCTGAGAAAGACACATTTTAGTATCACCCCTGAAAGCTCCCCGACAGTGTGGCACTCCCTCAGCACTGACCCTCCGACAGTGAGGTGCTCCCTCAGCAGTGACCCTCCGACAGTGCGGGACTCCCTAAGCACTGACCCTCCGACAGTGCAGTGCTCCCTCAGCACTGACCCTCCGACAGTGCAGCACTCCCTCAGCACTGACCCTCCGACAATGCAGCACTCCCTCAGCACTGACCCTCCGACAGTGCGGCACTCCCTCAGCACTAACGCTCTGACAGTGCGGCACTCTCTCAGCACTGACCCTCCGACAGTGCGGCACTCCCTCAGCACTGACCTTCCGACAGTGCGGCGCTCCCTCAGCACTGACCCTCCGACAGTGCGGCGCTCCCTCAGCACTGACCGTCTGACAGTGCAGCGGTCCCTCAGCACTGACCCTCCGACAGTGCGACGCTCCCTCAGTACTGACCCTGTGACAGTGTGGCGCTCCCTCAGTACTGAATCTCTGACAGTGCGGCACTCCCTCAGTACTGACCCTCTGACAGTGTGGCACTCCCTCAGCACTGACCGTCTGACAGTGCAGCTGTGGAAATGTAGCCAGTTTGGAGTGAGGTTCTCTCCTAGAACAGGTTAAACAAGTGGATTAAAACCAGGAGCTGTCAATATACAACACCTTTCAGCAGAGGGCAGCATTTCCACACATGTATTGGTCCAGCTCCTCCATACTGTCCCAGACTGAGCTCCATCAGGAAGAGTGGCAGACCAGTAAATAGCATCATAATGCAGTATGGAATCAGGAAAGCACCTGGAATGGAGACAGAGAGCAGGATTAGAAATACATCTGGAATAGAGAAAGAGGACAGGGTCAGGAACACACCTGGGATAGAGAGAGAGAGAGGACAGGATCAGGAACACAGTTAAAGTGGGGTTCGGAAATCCTTAATGTAATCAAGCGATGTCAACCTGATTTTGTGAAAGGGATATCATCTTTGACTAATTTATTGGAGTTGTTTGAAGTAGTAACAAACAGGGCGGACAAAAGGGAATCGCTCAAGGTTTTCCAGAATTTATTTGATACATCAAAGGTTACCACATAAAATAACAGCACATGGCATTGGGCGCAGCACATTAGTATAGACAGAAGATTGGTTTATTGTGAAGGGAATGGGATTAAAAGTTGGGATGTTTTGCTACAGTTGTGTAGAGCATTGGTGAGACCACATCTGGAGTACTGTGTACAATTTTGGTCGCCTTCCTTAAGAAAAGTTGTTAATGTGTTAGAAGCATTTCAGAGAAAGTTCATTTGACTGATATGTGGGATAAGGGAGAGGCTTATCTGACAAGGTAAAGTTGGATAGACTAGGCCTGTTTAGAAAAATAAGGGGTGATCCTATTGAAGCATATAAGATTCAGAGGGGACTTAACAAGGTGGGTGTTGAAAAGACGATTCCCCTTGTCCTTGTAGGAGAGACTGGAGCTGGTTTAAAATTAAGGGGTCTGCCATTTATCACTGAGACAAAGAGAAATGTTTTTCTCTCAGATGGTCGTTAGAGCTTTGGCTCTCACTTTCCCAGAGAATGGTGGAGGCAGAGTCATTGAATCTTTTAAAGGCAGAGGGAGATAGATTCTTGACTAAAGATGGAATCAAAGGTTACCAGGGTTAGGTAGGAAAGAGGAGCTGAGGTCACAATCCGATTAGCTGGCCAGATCATGGCCGTGATCTTATTAATAGGCGGAACAGGCTGGAAGGGGCTGAATAGCCTACATCAGTTTATAATTTGTATATTTGTATATGAAAGAGTTCCCAAATTGTTTTAAAGCTATACTTTCTCACTAAGTTTTAAAAGTGGACGTTGTTGGACAAAAGCATGGCTGCCGTTGGTTATATGATATGAATTGACTTCAATTTCTGGAAAGTTCCAACAGCAATTATAAAGTCAGACACCATTCTTCTGGAACCTCGCACCCTTGCTTTACGTTGGCATTGCAGTCAAGAAACGCCAAAGAATAAGATGCATGGGATCCACAGTGATTTGGCTGCATGGATTCAGAATTGGTTTGGCCATAGAAGGCAGAGGGTACTGGTGGAAAAGTGTTTTTCAGGCTGGAGGTCCATGACCGGTGGTGTTCCACAGGGATCCATACTGGAACCTCTGCTGTTTGTGATATATATAAATGACTTGGCTGAAAATGCAGAGAGGTGAGTTAATAAGTTTGCAGACAATACAAAGATCAGTGAACAAAAACAAAGTTGCTGGAAAAGTTCAGCTGGTCTGGCAGCATCTGTGAAGGTAAAAACAGAGCTAACATTTCGGGTCCAGCGACCCTTCCTCAGAACTGAGATCGGTGGAGTTGTGGATAGTGTAGAGGGTTGTCAAAGGATACGGCAGAATATAATTTAGTTGCGGATATGGGCAGAGAAATGGCAGTTGTAGTTTAATCCAGGTAACTGTGAGGTACTTTGGGAGATTAAATGTCAAGGAAAACTATACAGTTAATGGCAGGACCCTGAATAGCATTGAGGTACAGAGGGATCATGGAGTTAAAGTCCACAGCTCCCTGAAAGTGGCCACACAAGTGGATAGGGTGGTAAATAAAGTGTATGGCATGCTTGCCTTTATTGGTCAGGGAATTGAGTACAAGAGTCAGGATGTCATGTTTCAGCTTTATAAGACTTTAGTTAGGCCACACTTAAGAGTATTGTGTTCAATTCTGGTCGCCACATTACAGGAAGGACATGGAGGTTTGGAGAGGGTGCAGAAGAGATTTACCAGGATGCTGCCTGGATTAGAGGGTAGGGGCTATAAAGAGAGACTAGAAAAACTTGGGTTGTTTTCTCTGGAGCAGAGAGGCTGATGGGAGATTTGATAGAAGTCTATAAAATTATGAGATGTATAGATAGGGTTGATGCTCAGAATCTTTTTCCCAGCGTTGAAATGTCTCATACTAAGGGGCATGCATTTAAGGTTAGAGTGGGAAAGTTCAAAGGAGACGTGAGGGGCAAGTTTTTTACAGAGAGTGGTAGGTGTCTGGAACATGCTGCCAGGGGATGGTGGTGGAGGCAGATACGATAGGGGCATTTAATGGCCTTTTAGATAAGCACATGAATATGCAAGGAATGGAGGGATATGGACCATTTGGCATCATGTTCAGCACAACACTGTGGGCCGAAGGGCCCATTCTTGTGTGGTACAATTCTATGTTGTATAGTGGATAATATCGCTCTGCAGGAGGTGCTGGTAACAAAGAGTAATTAAAATTCGTTAGGCCTGCAAAGGAGCTAATGGCCCATTATCTACCTCATACAGTGACCGAGACAAAGAAAACTTACCTTGTCCTACATGTGATCGTGGTAATAAATCCAACTATCACCCTAAGCAATGAATCCTTGACTGGGTGGGGAGAATGGCAGGGTGGAGGGGGGGTTGGTTTAGGGAAAATTGAAACTAATTGATAAATTGATGCAAACAACACTAACAGCATAAGCAGGATGGGGGCATGCTGTGGGTTGTCAGTGCCTTGCAGATGTGAGAAGGCAGCTCCATGGGAGGTTGAATGTGCTGGCAAACGACCACAGAGAACAGGCTTAGGAGCAGCATCAGGGTGGCACTAGCTGGCTCCACTTCTAGCAACATCAGCCCTAAAGAAACTCATTTGGCCACAATAACCTGCATTAATCTGCACAAGACAGTTTGGCTTGCTGGAATAAACATTAAAATTGCATTCCTGAACAAGAAAATGCATTAAGAAGCCCCTTAATGAGATTAATGGGCAATTCATTAGCAGCAAGGAATTCCTCCTCATCTCTGCCCCAAAGGGAGACCTCTTAGTTTTGAAAATGTGCCTGTTAGTTCTAGATTCCCCAATGAGTAGAAATATCCTCTTAGCACTGGTCCTGTCTAGCCACTCAGAATGCTATATGTTTTAGTAGAATTGCCTCTTATTCTTTCTGAGTTCTCCCTTGCCCAACCTGCTCAACCTTTTCTCACCAAACAAGCTGTTCGTCACAGGAATCAATCGAGTGAACTTCCTCTAAACTCTAACGCAAGTGTACCCCTCCTTAAATAAGGACACCAGATCTGCAAACAGCACCCCAAGTACGGTCCAGTTGGAGTAAGACATCTCTGTTTTTGTACGTCATCCCCCCTTGCAATGAAGGCCAAACATCCCATTTGCTTTCCTCATTACTTGCTGCATGAGGATGCTATTCCCTCTCTAAACATCGCCCCACCCCCCATCCTCCCCCCACCACATCTCACCGTGTTACACCTAACTGCTTACTCCCCACCCTTTTCCTTTCAGCAATCAAAACAACTCAGAATTCTAACATGATCTTCAGGACAACATTCATGGATTCCTGCTCACACTGGGTCCTGGCATCTCCAAGATCAGGAATACAGCAGGATTTGCACTAGATAAATATTCAAATCTGTTTGCTGCTTTTCTATATTACCCTCATTCTGAAAACGCTGCCATCTGTTCAACCACAACAATTCACATTTTCAAAGCACCATCAAAGTTAATAAAACCCCTTCCAGCGCTTCTCAGGAGTGCTGGAAAATATTTGAGACTGGGCCATCTGAAGACATATCTGGACAGACATCTAAAAGATTGATCAAAGAGGTAAGTTTTAAGGGTTGTCTTAAAACAGGAGATAGGGGTGGAGAGGTGTCAGGGGGGATTTCCAGAGCCTGGGGCTCATGCAGCTGAAGGTGAGGCTAGTACATTGCTCAAAAGACCAGAGATAGAGAACTGGAGTGTTGAGATAGAGAATTGTCTTTCTTATTCACTCGTGGGTCATGGGTGTTGCTGGCTGGTCAGCATTTCTTGCCTGTCCCTAGATGCCCTTGAGAAGGTGGTGGTGAGCTGCCGACTTGAACCACTAGAGGCCATGTGCCCACAATGCCGTTTGATTTTGACTGAGTAACACTGAAGGAATGGTGATATATTTCCAAGTCAGGATAGTAAGTAGCTTGGAGAACTTGCAAGGGGTGGTGTTCCCATGTATCTGCTGTCCTTGTCCTTCCAGATGGAATGATGACCAAGAGGCCAGAGTTAGAGAGCCTAAAGGATGGTGAAACTGGAGGAGACTAGTGATAGGGCAAGACCAAGTAGGGAATGAAAGAGTGTACAGAAAGTTTAAAATTGATGAAGTTTTTGACTGGGAGTCAAGACCAGGCATCAACCACTGAGGTGAACACAGATGACGTGATAAGTGTTAAGACAGTAGCAGCAGAGTTTTGAAAGACATCAAGTTTACAGAAAATACGATTTGGACACAGGATGTCAGGAATGTGTTGGAATAGTCAAGTCTAGAGTGAGTGAAGGTGCAAATGATGATATCAGTAGTGGATGAGCCAAGACAGAGATGCAGACAAGTTATGCAGGAGGAAACACACGGTGTTAGTGATGGCACAAACATAGAAACATAGAAGATAGGAGCAGGAGGAGGCCATTTGGCCCTTCAAGCTTGCTCCACCATTCTTCATAATCATGGCTAATCGTCCAACTCAATGGCCTAATCCTGCTTTCTCCCGATAACCATTGACCCATTCACCTCAACTGCTATATCTAGTCACCTCCTGAATACATTCAATGTATTGGCATCAACTACTTCCTGTGGTAATAAATTCTACAGGTTCACTACTCTTTGGGTGAAGAAATGTCTCCTCATCTCCGTCCTAACTAGTCGATCCTGAATCTTCAAACTATGACCCCTGGTTCTGGACACACCCACCATCAGGAACATCCTCCCTGTATCTACCCTGTCCAGTCCTGTTAAAATTTTATAAGTGTCTATGAGATCCCTCCTCATTTGTCTGACTTCTAGCGAAAACAATTCCAACCTGGTCAATCTCTCCTCATATGTCAGACCCGCCATCCCCACATCAAATTGGTAAACCATCACTGCACTCCTTCGAGAGCAAGATCATCCTTCCTCAGAAAAGTAAGATCAAAATTGCACACAATATTCCAGGTGTGATCTCACCAAGGCCCTATACAACTGCAACAACACATTCCTCCTCCTGTACTTGAAATCTCTCACAATGAAGGCCAACATACCATTTACCTTCTTCTTTAACACCTGCTGCACCTGCATGCTTACCTTCAGGTGAATGGTGTACAAGGACACCCAGGTCCCGTTCCACACTCCCCTCTCCCAATTTACAGCATTCAGGTAGTAATCTGCCTTCTTGTTTTTGCTTCTGAAGTGAATAACTTCACATTTATCCAAATTATACAGCATCTACCATTGATTTGCCCACTCACCCAACATCTCCAGATCATGCTGAAGGATCTCTGCATCCTCGTCACAGTTCACCCTCCCACTCAACTTGGTATCATCTGGAAACTTGGAGATGTTACATTTTGTTCCCTCATCCAAATCATAACTATATTTGCGAATAGCTGGGGTCCCAGCACTGATCCCTGTGGCACCCCACTAGTTACCGCCTGCCAATTTGAAAAGGAGCCATTAATTTCTTCTCTTTGTTTCCTCTCTGCCAACCAGTTTTCTATCCATCTCAACATACTTCCCCCAATTCCATGTGCTTTAATCTTGCACATTAATCTTTTATGTGGGACTTTGTCAAATGCTTTCTGAAAGTCCAAATATACTACATTGACGGGCTTCCCCTTGTCAACTTTACTAGTTACATCTTCACAGAATTCCAACAGATTTGTCAAGCATGATTTCTCCTTCATAAATCCATGCTGACCATGTCTGATCCTGCCACTGCTTTCTAAATGTGCTGCTATAAAATCCTTGACAATGAATTCAAGATTTTTCTCCACTACTGATGTAGGCTCACCGGTCTATAATTCCCTGGCTTCTCTCTACCTCCCTTTTTGAATATTGGAGTGATATTAGCCACCCTACAATCTGCAGGGACTGTTCAAGAATCTAAAAAATCCTGGAAGATGACCACCAATGCATCCACTATTTCCAGAGCTACTTCCTTAAGTACTCTGGGATGCGAATTATCAGGCCCTGGAATTTATTGGTCTTCATTCCAAACAATTTTCCCAGCACCATTTCTCTACTAATATTGAAATCCCTCAGTTCTTCCCTCTCACTAGATCTTGCAATCTCCAAAAATTCTGGTACATGAAGTCAAAAGCTCTTTCTGATGCTGTTGCCAGGGAGATGGATGGAGTTGGTCACTTGATAATGGAGTTTGGAGTGAGGAATTGAAAACAATGGCATCAGTCTTCTAGATATTTAATTGGAGGAAATTTCTGCTCATCTGGCACTGCTGTGAATTGTGCTGAGGCTACCAGAAGCAGGAACTGGGCTTTACGAGCAGGACAAATTAAAACTACAATAGGACGAAACCACAGATCAACAGAAGTAGGAACTGGTCTTGGAAACATCTGGAGGTGATGGCAACAGAAGCATGTGAGGATATGTCAGCTGACAATGAGTGAGCATTAGGGGCGGATCTTGGAAACAGGATTTAACCACCATCCAAAATGTCAATCGGTAGTGAGAACCTAGGTCAACCACTTCTGGAAACAACCCTGACCCAGAAGTGCAGCAAAGCAGCAGAATCTCCAAAGACCAGATTGATCATCTCGTGTGTTAATGGGTGATATTTTGTCCAAGTTGTAAGCGCTTGTATGTGTTTGAATAAATTAGAACTTAGTCTTGTATCAGTCTGTGTGAGTGAGTGCCATTTGACAGGCACGACACATATCACTTCCATCATGGCTCAACCTTCTAAGCTCCACGTAACAGAAGCTGAGTCTGTGAGATCTCTTCTCATAACTTAACCCTTTCATTGCAAGGATCATTCTGGTGAATCCATGCTGGGGCTAATACCTCTTTCCAGAAGTGCCACATCTGGTTTTTACACATTGCTGCAGGTGATATTTAACCAAGACTAGGTACAAATGGTACAACACATTCATTTTTGTATTTATAGAATCATACAGTGCAGAAGCGACCCTTCAGCCCATCAAGTCGTCTGCATGGACTTCAGTAAAGCATTTGATAAGTTCCCTCATGCCAGACTGGTACAAAAGATGAAGTCACATAGTATCAGAGGTGAGCTGGCAAGATGGATACAGAACTGGCTTAGTCAAAGGAGACAGAGGGTAGCAGTGGAAGGATGCTTTTCAGAATGGAGGTTTGTGACTAGTGGTGTTCCACAGCCATCAGTGCTGGGATCTCTGCTGTTCGTAGTCTACATAAATGATTTGGAGGAAAACATGGCTGGTCTAATTATTAAGTTTGCAGACGATACGAAGATGAGTGGAGTTGCAGATGGTGAGGAGGATTGTCAGAGGATACAGCAGGATATAGATCAGTTGGAGGCATGGGCAGAAAAATGGCAGATGGAGTTTAATCCAGACAAATGTGAGGTGATGCATTTTGGAAGGTCAAGTACAGGTGGAAATTATACAAGGAATAGCAGAACCCTTAGAAGTATTCATATGCAGAGGGATCTGGGTGTGCAGGTCCACAGATCACTAAAGGTGGCAGCGCAGGTAGATAAGGTAGTAAAAAAAGGCTTATGGCATGCTTGCCTTCATTGCAAGGGGCATTAAATATAAGGATAGGCAAGTTATGCTGCAGCTTTATAGAACTTTAGTTCGGCCACACTTGGAATATTGTGTATAGTTCTGGTTACCACACTACCAGAAGGATGTGGAAGCTTTGGAGAGGGTACAGAAAAGGTTTACCAGGATGCTGCCTAGTATGGGAGATTTTAGCTATGAAGAAAGGTTAGATAGACTGCATTTGTATTCACTAGAAAGCAGGAGGTTGAGGGGTGACCTGATAGAAGTTTATAAGCAGTTTTGGGCCCCATATCTCAGGAAAGATGTACTGGCCCTGGAGCGGATTCAGAGGAGGTTCTCGAGAATGGTCCCAGGAATGGAAAGCTTAACATATGAGGAACGTTTGAGGACTCTGGGACTATACTCATTGGAGTTTAGAAGGATGAGGGGGGATCTAATTGAAACTTACAGAATACTGAATGGGCTGGACAGGGTGGATGTTGAGAAGATCCTTCCACTGGTAGGAGAAACCGGGACCCAAGGGCACAGCCTTAGAGTAAAGGGAAGACCTTTTAGAACGGAAATAAGAAGGAACTTCTTCTTCCAGAGAGTGGTGAATCTATGGAATTCACTGCCACAGAAGGCTGTGGAGGCCAGGTCATTGAGTACATTTAAGACTGAGATAGATAGGTTCTTGATTATCAAGGGGACCAAGGGTTACGGGGAGAAAGCAGCAGAATGGGGTTGAGAAACGTATCAGCCATGATTGAATGGCGGAGCAGACACGATGGGCCGAATGGTCTAATTTCTGCTCCTATGTCTTATGGTCTTACAAGATTGTGAATGGCATGGATAGAGTGGGAAGTATGAGGCTTTTTCCCAGGGTAGAGGGGTCAATTACTAGGGGACACGGGTTCCAGGTGTGAGAGGGGAAGTTTAAAAGAGATGTGTGAGGCAAGTTTTTCACACAAAGGATGGTGAGTGCCTGGGACGTGCTGCCAGAGGAGGTGGTGGAAGCAGACACAACAGCAGCATTCAGGAAGCACCTGGATGAATACATGAATAGGAAGGGAATAGAGGGATACGGATCCTGTAAGTGAAGACAGTTTTAGTATGAAAGGGCAAAATGTGTCAGTGCAAACTTGGACGGCCGAAAGGCCTGTTCCTGTGCTGTATTGTTCTTTATTCGTTGAGTCTGAACTGCATAGTCCAGACCCAACAGCATGAAGGGGATGGGACAGTGTGAGGTTTGGCTGTAGCCCAATGGGGAGTACTGCTGAGACACTGAGCAGAAAGGAGTCGAAACAGTGAAAGATGTCGGCCACTATCATTCAGATGGAATGCTGCTTCCTACCTCCTCCATTGCGATAGCAGAGATAGGGGAACCTCCAGACATTACCCAGTCCCACGCAGTATCCAATACAGGACAGCAAGAACTCATGCTTCCCACCCCAGGTGCCTCGGGAAGGCAGTGCCTCAGGTGCAGGCGCTGTGGTCTCGGATGGGGGTTGGGGGTCAACAGCTTCCTGGGTCCTGACATTGTTCTCCAAGCTCCCGCAGTTTAGAGTCACACTGGCCTGTACAGGAGAAACAGATCGATGGTTGTTAGCAATGTAGGCATAGTCTAAGATTTTACACAGAATTGTTTAAAATGTATAACGCAGACACAGACCATTTGGCCCAGCCAGCTCATGTTGGTGTTTATCCTACATTCAGCCCTCCTCCCATTCTTCATTACCTAATTCCACAGACAATGGAGTTCAGCATTCAGCCCATCGAACTTGCTCTGCCATTTAATGAGATTGTGGATGATCTGAATCTGCTCAACTCTGCTTTTCCCTCTTTTCCCGTAACCCTCAATTCCATCACTGATTAAAAAGTTGTCAATTTCAGCCTTGAATATATTTAATAACCCAGGTTCCACAGCGTTCTGCAGTAAAGAATTCCACAGATACACTACCTTCTGAGAGGACATATTCCTCTACATTTATGTATTAACTGGGCCACCTCTTAGTCTGAGATTATGCCCTTTGGCCCTATATTCTCCCATAGGGGAAGCATCTACCATGTCATGCTCCCTAAGAATCTTACACATTTCAATAAGGTCACCTCTCATGCTTCTAAAAGCCAATGAATACGAAATGAATGTACTGAACCTCTCCTTATAATCAAATCCATCCATACCCAGGATCAGTCAGGTGAACTGTTTTTGGATTGTCTACAAGGCTGGTATATCTTTCCTTATATAAGGGGACTGTAACTGTTCACAGTATTTCAGTTGTGGTCTGACTGTCTTTGCATAGTTTTAGCAAAACCTCCCTACTTTTATACTCTCTTCCCTTTGAAATAAAGACCAACATTCCATTGCCTTTTCTGCTGAAGTTGGATGATGGCTTTTTGTGACCATGGATGAGGACTTCCGAATTCCTTTGTGCTGTAGCTTTCTGCAGTCTATCTCCATTTAAATAATATTCAGCTCCTGCTAAAGTGCTCACATTTCTACACATTTTATTCTATCTGCCAAGTTTTGCCACTCACCTAACCTGTCTATCAGCTGGATTTCTCACTGTCATAGAATTGTGCTGTATAAATATCACACAGTTGATTGGAGGACAAAAATGTGGTGAAAAACAACAGAAAGCTAAAGCTGACGTCAAAGTTAATTAAAAGCGAGAGATAAGCCTCCTTTCAAGGAGACACAAGCAAACCTTAATGAGTTAACTGATTAAACTGACTGGAATAGATGACACGTTTGTGATGTTTCCAAGAGGTCAACCAATCAATTCCTTCAGACTGGATGCATAGCTTCTTTGTAAGAAAAGAGTATGGAGCAAGCTTGCCTCACAGCGCAGCTAGCTAGCTTGAGAATGAGGTTGTTTGACCAACGGCTGGGACAGAGCAGGCTGATCACCTCTCCAGGTTTGATCTTCAGGTACATCCATGTAAAAGGTTTCACTGGTGATTGTAAGCATTGTATAGGTAAAACCTTCGCAGTAATTTTCGGCGTGTACTTTGCTTCAACAAAGAACATTGGGTATATTCCGTTGTTTGAACTGCCTCAGATGGGAATAAAAATCTGCATTGGCCGATAGTTGCCTGTTATTTCATCACCCTCCCTTTTTGAATAAGGGTGTAACAATTGCAGTTTACTAACCCTCTGGAAATTTTCCAGAGTTTAAGGATTTCTGGAAGATTGCTACAGTGCATCCATTATCTCTATCGCTACTTCCTTTAATATCCTAGGACCTCAAACATATTGGTCTTTAGTTTCAAAAACAAATTTGCTGGAAAAGCTCAGCAGGTCTGGCAGCGTCTGTGAAGGAAAAAACAGAGTTAACGTTTCGGGTCCGGTGACCCTTCCTCAGAACTGATGGTGGCTGGGAAAATGTCAGTTTATATGGAGAAAATAGGGAGGTGGGTGGGGTAGGGAGTAAACGATAGGATAGAGCCCAAAGAGAGAGAGAGACAAAGGAGTTGCTAACGATCAGGCTGGGAGGGTGAATGGTTGTTAATGGGGCTGTTAGTGACTAACAACAGGGGGTGTGTAATGGCAGGCTATGTGGTAACAAGGCCTGGTGGGTGGGGTAGGGGCCTGGGACACTGTTCCTGATTTACAGCATCCACAATTCTTTCAGTTTTTATTTGGTCTTTAGTTTGCTTAGTACATTTTCCTTAGTGATAGTTATTGTGTTTTTTTCCTCCCTCCATTTGTTGGTTGATTATTTAGCATTTTTGTAACTTTATCCACTGTTGTCGTGTTCACTTATAATACATTTATACTGACAACAATACAGAATCTTATGGATTAGTGTGTCCAATTAAATGCTGGCTGTCATCTCAATGGGGTTGGAACACAGCACCATGGTAGGTGGAGCAGTAGAAACTCTGCTACATCTGGAGTAACAACGGTCAGTTCTGGGTCCTGAGCTCAGGACGGAGATATTAGCCTAGGTTCAGAGTGCAATGCAGGTTCACCAAAATGTTACTGGGATAAAGGTTTTAAATTACAAGGCTCAGGTTAAAATTACAGCTGGTCCCTTCCCCCAAAATGCTGCTGAGGCTGAGCACCAATTGAAAATTTCACAATTGACATTGATAGCTTGTTATTAGACAAGAGTATTAAAGGTTTCTGAATGAAGTAAAGATGAAGTTAAGGTGTCAATCAGTTCTGATTTAAGTGACTGGCTGAACAAGCTGTTCCTGCATTACACAGGAGGAGATCCATTTGTCTCATTGTGCCTGTTCCATCTCTTTAAAAGAGCTCCCAATTATCTCCAATCCCTGCTTGTTCTCCAATTCCCTGCAACTTTATGCCTTCAATTATTTATCCTATTGAATCTGATTCCACCACCCTTTCAGAAAATGCATTCTAGATCACAACACACTGTACAAAAAAAACCTTCTTGTTTGGTTCTTTTGAAAGTTATTTTAAACCTAGGAACTCTGATAACAGCACTTCCACCACTAGAAACTCTTTCTGTCAGCCCACTCTATCAAAGCTCCTCTCAATTTTGACCAGTTCCACCAAAGTTCCCTTTAAACGTACTCCAACTATCTGTCTCAACTCCAGTACTGACTGATAGTGAGTAACCTGTTCTAACTGCTCTCCGGGTAATACCCTCAGGACATCCTCAAACCTATATTAGTCGATAAATTACTGACAAAATGCTATTCATATTATTATTTAGTAAATAGATTAGGTTTGAAAATTGCTCAATGAGCAGGAAACAGAGGGTATGGTCACTTTCAGGTTGAGGAGAGGTAACAAGGATGGGTGAGATGGGTCAATGGGCAAAAAGTTGCTGAATGGAATTGAATGTGGAGAAATGTGAAGTTGTTCATTTTGAAAGGGAGAACAGAAGAACAGAATATTACTTAAATAGTTAAAAACTGCAGAAAGCTGCAATATAAAGGAACTCGGGGACACTTGAGCACTGAACACAGAAAACTAGCACACAGGGGCAGCAGGTAATCAGGGAGGTTAATGGAATGTTGGTCCTTATTTCAAAAGGGGGTTGGAGTATAAGAGTAGGGAAGTTGAAATAACCGCACAGAGACTGGTGTCCCATCACCAAGTCACGTTTTATTTACTTGTGCACATTACACTGGCTGTAGCCAGCCAGCTCAGAGTCAGTCTCTGAACTGAGGAGATTCTGAATCTCCTGTTTCTATTGGTCAGCCAGGGGTCCCTGATTGGTCCAGGTTAACAATCCCAATTAAGGATCTCACAGTCAATGGATCCACCTGGTTCCAATCACTACAGTAGACTTACTGAAATTGTACAAGGTGCTGATGAGACCATATCTGATGTACTATGAGCAAAGGGTAAACAGGGACTCTACTCACTGGAGTTTAGAAGAATGAAAGGTGATCTTATTGAAACATCTGGGATTCTTAAGGGACTTGACAGGGTAAAAGCTGAGAGGATGTTTCCTCTCATGGGAGAGTCTAGGATCAGAGGGTATAATCTCAGAATAAAGGGGCACCAATTTAACGCAGATGAGGAGGAATTTCTTCTCTCAGAGGGTAGAGTCTTTAGGAACAAAAACAAAGTTGCTGGAAAAGCTCAGCAGGTCTGGCAACATCTGTGAAGGAAAAAACAGAGCTAACGTTTCGGGGCCAGTGACCCCCCCTTAGAAGGGTCTTTAGAATCTTTAGAGTCTTTAGAATATCTTGCCACTGACAGCTATGTATGTGTTTCACAGAGAGCTTCTTGTCAATTAAAAGTACTTGTGTATATTTAAGCTGGAAATAGATAGTTTCTTGATCGATAGGGGAATTGAGGGTTATGAGCATAGAACATAGAACAGTACAGGCTCTTCGGCCTACGATGTTGTGTCAACCTATTATCCTACTAAGGTCAATCTACCCTGCATACCCTACATTATACTATCCTCCATGTGACTATCCAAGAGTTGTTTAAAAATCTCTGAAGTATCTGACTCCACTACCACTGCCGGCAGCGCATTCCACACACCCACCACTCTCTGTGTGAAGAACCTTCCTCTGACATCTTCCCTATACAGTCCTCCAATCACCTTAAAATTATGTCCCCTCTTAACAGTCATTTCCGCCCTGGGAAAAAGTCTCTGGCTATCCACTCTATCTATGCCTCTCATCATCTTGTACACCTCTATCAAGTCACCTCTCATCCTTCTTCGCTCTAATGTAAAAAGCCCTAGCTCCCTCAACCTTTCCTCATAAGACCTGCCCTCCAGTCCAGGCAGCATCCTGGTAAATCTCCTCTGCACCCTCTCTAAAGCTTCCACATCTTTCCTGTAATGAGGTGACCAGAACTGAACACAATATTCCAAGTGTGGTCTAACCAGAGTTTTATAGAGCTGCAGCATAACCTCGCGGCTCTTAAACTCAATTCCCTTGCCAATGAAAGCCAACACACCATACGCCTTCTTTACAAACTTATCAACTTGGGTTGCAACTTTGAGGGATTTATGGAAGTGGACCCCAAGATCCCTCTGTTCCTCCACACTGCTGAGAATCCTGCCATTAACCGTGTATTCTGCATTCAAATTTGACCTTCCAAAATGAATCACTTCACACTTTTCTGGGTTGATTTCCATCTGCCACTTCTTTGCCCAGCTCTGCATCCTCTCAATGTCCTGTTGCAACCTACAACAGCCCTCCACGCTGTCCACAACTCCTCCAATCTTCATGTCATCGGCAAATTTACCAACCCACCCTTCCACTTCCTCATCCAAGTCATTCATAAAGATCACAAAGAGCAGAGGTCCCAGAACAGATCCCTGCGGCACACCACTGGTCACCGAGCTCCAGGCTGAATACTTCCCATCTACTACCATCCTCTGTCTTATATTGGACAGCCAGTTTTGTATCCAAACAGCCAAATTTCCCCGAATCCCATGCCTCCTTACTTTCTGAATGAGCCTACCATGTAGAACCTTATGGGGAAAGGGCAGGAATGTAAACATGAGGAAGACTGGAACAGCCATTATCCTATAGAATGGCAGAACAGGCTTGAGGGGCAGAATGACCTACTCCTGTTCCTATTTCTTATGGTTGATGCTGGGCCTGAATTATTTACATAAATGACATGGATGAAGGAACCAAAGATACATATTTTTAATTAACCTGTTCATGTATGGTCTGACACACGGCTGGGGCAGGTCTAACTTGAAGCCAGATCACCTGGCCCAAACAGGGACATGAGTCTCTCCAGGAATCAAATGTATGGCTTCTAAATTTGCTCATGACACAAAGCTAGCAGATTATGTTGTGAAGAGTGCATAAGGAGGCAACAAAGGAATATAGTTAAGGTAAGTGAGTGGGCATAAATTTAGCAAGCAGAGTATAATGTGAGAAAGTGTGAACTTACCCATATAGACAGGAGAAACAGAAGCAGCACATTATTTCAATGGAGATAAGTTACAGAAGTCTGTATACGAAGGGAACTGGCTGTCTGGTGCACAAAACACAAAAAAGAATTGCAAGTACAGTATGTAATTGGAAAGACAAACAGAACATTGCCACTTATTCCGAGGGAAATAGAATGTAAAAGACGGCACATTTTGCGGTAATTAAACTGAATGCTTGCTGAAACTGCAGCTGGAATACTGTGTACACTTTTGATTTCTTTATTTTAGGGTAGGATGTATATGCGTCAGATGCAGTTTAAACAGGTTTCACTCGACTGATGCTGAGATTGGGGACACTTTTATGAGGAAAGATTGGACAGGGTGGATCTGTATCTACGGGTATTTAAAAGACTGAGAAGTAACCTAAGACCATAAGGCCGTATGATGTAGGAACAAAATTAAGCCATTGGACCCATCGAGACTGGTCTGCTATTCAATCACATCATGGCTGATCTGATATTCCTCGATCCCACTTTCCTGTCTTTGCCCCATCCCCGAGTCCCTTACTGAATAAAATTCTGTCTATCTCAGCCTTGAACATACTTCATGACCAAGCCTCAATAGCCCAATGTAGTAAAGAATTCCACAGATTCACTACCCTTTGAGCGAAGAGATTCCTGTGACCAGTGATGTGCCACAAGGATCGGTTCTGAGTCCAATGTTGTTTGTCATTTATATCAATGACTTGGTTGAGAATACAGAAGGTATGGTTAGTAAGTGTATAGATGACACCAAAATTGGTGGTATAGTGGACAGTGAAGAAGGTTATCTAATATTACAAAGGGATCTTGATCAGATAGGCCAATGGGCTGAGAAGTGGCAGATGGAATTTTAATTTAGATAAATATGAGGTGTTGCATATTGGTGAGACAAGCCAGGGCAGAATTTATACAGTTATTGGTAGGGCCCTGGGCAGTGTTGTTGAACAGAGGGACCGAGAAGTACAGGTTCATAGTTCCTTGAAAGTGGTGACAGGGTGGTGAAGAAAGCATTTGGCATGCTTGCCTTCATTGGTCAGAGCAATGAGTATAAGAGATGGGACATCATATTATAGCTGTACAAGATATTGACGAGGCCACTTTTGGAATACTGTGTACTATTCTGGTCGCCCTGCTATAGGAAGGACGTTGTTAAACTAGAAAGGATACAGAAAATTAATTTACAAGGAAGTTGCCAGGTCCAGAGGGTTTGAGTTATAAGGAAAGGCTGGATAGGCCGGGACATTTTCACTGGAATGTAGACGGCTGAGGGGTGACCTTATGGAGATTTATAAATTCAAGAGGGGCATAGATAAGGTGAATAGCCATGGTCTTTTCCCCAGGGTAGGGAAATCCAAAATGAGAAGGTTTAAGGTAATAGGAGAAAGATTTAAAAGGGACCTGAGGGGCAATCATTTCACATAGAGGATGGTGCGTGTATGGAATGAGATGCCAGAGGAAGTGGAAGAGGCAGGTACAATTACAATATTTAAAAGTTATTTGCACGGGTATATGAATAGGAGAGGTTCAGAGGGATTTGGACCAAATGCAAGCAAATGGGAACTAGTTAAGTTTGGGACACCTGGTCAGCAAGGCCAAATTGGACTGAAGGGTCTGTTTTTGTGCTGTATGACTCTGATTCTTTATCTCTGTTTTAAATGTCTGAATCATTATTTTGAGATTATATCCTCTGGTCCTAGACTCTCTCACAAGGGGAAACAACATTTCCACATGTACCCTGTCAAGTCCTCTAAGAATCTTGCATGTTTCAATAAGGTCGCCTCTCATTCTTGTATAATTCAATGAGTATAGAATCATAGAATCCCTACAAGTGTGGAAACAGGCCCTTCAGCCCAACCAGTCCACACCGAACCTCAAAGCATCCCACCCAGACCCACCCTGCTATAACCCACCTAATCTACACATCTCTGAACACTACGGGCAATTTAGCGTGGCCAATCCACCTAGCATGCACATCTTTGGACTGTGGGAGGAAACCGGAGCACCCGGAGGAAACCCACGCAGACACGGGGAGAATATGCAAACTCTATACAGACAGTTGCCCGAGGGTGGAATCAAACCCGGGTCCCTGGCGCTGTGAGGCAGCAGTGCTAACCACTGAGCCACCGTGCTGCACCGTATGGTCCAAGTCCACTCAACCTCTCTTCATAAGACAGCCCTTCCGCACTTGGTATCAGTCCAGTGAACCTTCTCTGGACTGCCTCCAATGCTAGTCTATCTTTGCTGAGATAAGGAGTCCACAACTACTCACAGTGCTCCAGATGCGGTCTGACTAATGCCTTGCATGTCCCTACATTTAGCAATGAAGCACTTCACCTGACGAAGGAGCAGCGCTCGAAAAGCTTGTGATTTCAAATAAACCTGTTGGACTTTAACCTAGAGATAGTAGGAGCTGCAGATGCTGGAGAATCTGAGATAACAAGGTGTAGAGCTGGATGAACACAGCAGGCTAAGCAGCATCAGAGGAGCAGGAAGGATGACGTTTTGGGCCTAGACCCTTCTTCAGAAAATCACTTTAACTTGGTGTCATGTGACTTCTGATTTTGTCCAACCCAGTCCAACACTGGCACCTTTTTTAATATTCACTCATGGGATGTGGGCAGCTCTGGCTAAGCCAGTATTTATTGCCCATCCCTATTTGCCCAGAGGGCAGTTAAGAGTCAACCACATTGCTATGGGTCTGGAGTCTCGTAGTTCAGACCAGGTAAGAATAGCAGTACTCCTTCCCTAAAGGGAACCAGATGGGTTTTTCCAATAAACGACAATTATTTCATGGTTATCATTAGACTCTATATTCCAGTTGTTTTCATTGAATTCCAATTCCACAATCTGCTATGGAAGGATTTGAACCCAGGTTCCCAGGACATGAGCTGCATTACTGGATAAACAGTCTAATGATATGGGGCCATTGCCTTCCACATCAGGGCTACATTTATTTACACATGAACAGTCCTTGACTTTAGCACTGCCTCATTCAAAGTCAATTACCAGAATGTCAGCATCTCTGACAGTTCCCTTTTAATATGTCAGCCAGGGCTCCCTTACTGACCAGATTAACAGCCCCAATCAGGGAACTCATATTCCAGGAGGTCCAGCTGGCTGACCTCATTACAATCACTATCTCCCAACCTACATGAAGATTAAAGTCACTCATTACTAATGTACTGCCTTTTTTACACACTGTCATGATGTTTTAAAGACTGTACTTTTTTTTTGTATTTTGACTGTAGACTTTTTTTTCTATTCACTTTTGGGATGTGGGCATCGCTGGCTGGCCAGCATTTTTTGCCCATCCCTAGTGGTGGTGAGTCGCCTTCTTGAACCACAGCAGTGCTCCAGCTGTGGGTTGACTCACAATGCTATTAGGGAGGGAATTCCAGGATTTTGACCCAGTGACAGTGAAGGAACGGCGATATATTTCCAAGTCAGGATGGTGAGTGTCTTGGAGGGGAACTTGGAGGTGGTGGTATCTCCATATGTCTGCTGCCCTTGTCCTTCTAGATGGAAGTGGACGTGGGTTTGGAAGGTGCTGCCTGAGGACCTTTGGTGAATTTCTGCAGTGCATCTTGTAGATAGTACACACTGCTGGTACTGAGCGTCGGTGGTGGAGGGAGTGGATGTTTGTGGATATGGTGCCAAACAAGCGGGCTGCTTTGTCCTGGATGGTGTCAAGCTTCTTGAGTATTGTTGGGGCTGCACTTATCCAGGCAAGTGGGGAGTATTTCATCACACTCCTGACTTATGCCTTGTAGATGGTGGACAGGCTTTGAGGAGTTAGGAAGTGAATTACTCGCCGCAGTATTCCTAACTTCTGGCCTGGTCTTGTAGCCACTGTGTTTATGTGGTGAGTCCAGTTGAGTCTCTGGTCAATGATAACACCCAGGATGTTGATAGTGGGGTTCTGAGGAAGGGTCACCGGACCTGAAATGTTAACACTGTTATCTATTATGCTGGTGACCACTGGAGGAGGCCAAGATGGATCATCCACTTGGCACTTCTGGCTGAAGATTGCTGCGAATGCTTCAACCTCATCTTTTGCACTGGGCTCTTCCATAATTGAGGATGGGGATATTTGTGGAGCCTGCTCCTCCAGTGAGTTGTTTAATTGTCCACCACCATTCACAACTGGATGTGGCAGGTGCAAAGCTTAGATCTGATCCGTTGGTTGTGGGATCGCTTAGCTCTGTCTATCACTTGCTGCTTTCACTGTTTGGTGGCTTCAGCAGGTTGATACCTCACCTTCAGATATGCCTGGTGCTGCTCCTGGCATGCCCTCCTGGACTCTCCATTGAACCAGGGTTGATCTCCTGGCTTGATGGTAATGGTTGTGGGGAATATGCCGGGCCATGAGGTTACAGATTGTGCTGGAGTACAATTCTGCTGCTGTTGATGGTCCACAGCGCCTCATGGATGGAGTCTTGAGTTGCTAGATCGATGCGAAGTCTGTCCCATTAAGCACAGTGATAGTGCCACACAACACGATGGAAGTTATTCTCAATGTGAAGGCGGCCTTTGTCTCCACAAGGACTGTGCGATGGTCACTCTTACTGATACTGTCATGGACAGATGCATCTGCAGCTGGCAGATTGGTAAGGATGAGGTCAAGTATGTTTTTCCCTCTTGTTGGTTCCCTCACTACCTGCCGCAGACCCAGTCTAGCAGCTAAGTCCTTTAGGACCCGACCAACTTGATTAGCAGTACTGCTGCCGAGCCACTCTTGGTGGTGGACATTGAAATCCCCCACCCAGAGTACATGTTGTGCCCTTGCCATCCTCAGTGCTTCCTCCAAGTGTTGTTCAACATGGAGGAATACCAATTCATCAGCTGAGGGAGGATGGTATGTGGTAATCAGTAGGAGGTTTCCTTGCTTGTGTTTAACCTGAAGCCATGAGACTTCATGGGGTCCAGAGTCAATGTCGAGGACTCCTAGAGCAACACCTTCCCGACTGTATACCACTGTGCTGCCACCTCTGCTGGGTCTATCCTGCCAATGGGACAGGACATATCCAGGGATGGTGATGGTGGTATCTGGGATATAGTCATACTCACAGAATCATACCTTACAGACAATGTCAGGCTCAAGCTTAACTAGTCTGTGAGACCGCTCTCCCAATTTTGGCACTAACCCCCAGACGTTAGTGAGGAGGACTTTGCAGGATCGACAGGACTGTTTCTGCCGTTGTCTTTTCCGGTGCCTGGGTCGATGCCAGGTGATCCGTCCTGTTTCATTTCTTTGAGACTTTGTAGTGATTGGTACAACTGAATGGCTTGCTAGGCCATTTCAGAGGGTAACTGAGAGTCAACCACATGGAGTCACATGTAGACCAGACCAGGTAAGGATGGTAGTTTCCATCCCTGAAGGACATTAGTGAACCAGATGGGATTTTCCGACAATCAGCAATGATTTCATGGTGATCAGTAGATTCTTAATTCCAGACTGTTTTCTTTTTTTAAAATTATTGAATTCAAATTCCACCATCTGCCATGGTGGGATTCAAACCTGCGTTCCCAGAACATTAGCTTGGCTTTTGAATTAATAGTCTGTTGATAATACCACTAGGCCACTGCCTACCCTATTCTAACTCCTTCTTGAAGAAAGTATTTAAAAAATCAAATATTATTAAAGGATTGCTGCAGATTGTAAAAGCAGGTAACCTGACACTCATTGTAAGTAGTGCTTACTGAATCAGTTATGGAAGCCTAGTTACTAACGAACTGGAGCTGAAGAGTGTTTACAAATGGAGCTTTGGCCGGCAACAAGTAGCTGATTGGTCTGTAACCAGTGACTGGTTATTCATAACAAAGGTTTCCTCCCTGTGGTTGGTTCTCAGGAAGCCAAACAGCTTGGGGCTGTGAATGTTTCAGCAGAAACCATTGGACTTCTGGGAGGAGCTGTTTTAGCTCGACAGGAGAAAAGCATCTCAAGCCTGAAGACAGCTAGTGTGTTCCCCCTTTTCCAGTTGCTGTAACCGGTGACTGTTAACTGATAAGACTTTTGTAAGTGTGAACGAATCACCCTGTGCCTCCTACAAACAGGTGGAGATATTGGAGAAGGAAGATCAGAAAGCAGCATATCTCAACAATTCGAAAGGACTATCATAGTGAATCCTGTAAACAGGGACCATGGAACTGCCTTTCCATCTGCCCAGAACACTCATGTTTTTATAATCTGTCTGTCTGTATGTCTGTGTGTGTGTGTGGGCGCGCACGTGTGTATATGTGGGTGTCTATGTCTGTGCGTGTGTGTCAGTGTATCTGTGTGTGTTTGTGCGTGTCTTTCTGTAACTGTTGAGGGGGAGTTTATAAGGCCTGGGCTGGAGCTTTAGTAAAGTGATGTTCCAACAGCTTATTCAGAGATAGTAAGAACTGTCGATGTTAGAGTCAGAGATAACACATGGTGGAGCTGGAGGAACACAGCAGGCCAGGCAGCATCAGAGGACTAGGAAAGTTGACATTCTGAAACGTCAACTTTCCTGCTCCTCTGATGCTGCCTGGCCTGCTGCGCTCCTCCAGCTGCACACTGTGTTATATCTGTCAACAGCTTATAATTGTTTACTTGTAGCTAGAATCTATTTATTTAGAATAAGCAGGAATTTTGGTTAAGTAGGTCTGTGATTTCTGTCAACGGGGTCTGAAAATCAGGTAAATTCAGACATTTTGCATACATTCTTTAACTTCTGTGATGACTTGGGGAAGAGTGGGGCTTGATTTCTGGTACGATATGTCGGTATT
Organism: Rhincodon typus; assembly: GCF_021869965.1. Lineage (NCBI taxonomy): Eukaryota > Metazoa > Chordata > Chondrichthyes > Orectolobiformes > Rhincodontidae > Rhincodon > Rhincodon typus. The sequence goes on along the minus strand of NC_063337.1, from coordinate 1,594,870 downwards.
GAGGAATAACAATCTCCTGATTTATTCTCTGTGCTACTATGTAGCTACCGTTAGAGACCTACAGACTATTCCCATCAGTATTTTCCTCTCTTTGTTTTTATTGCATAGTTATTGAATTCAAATTTCATGGTTCCAATACATGTCCTTAGAATATTAGTCTGATGGTCCTGGATTGGATGTCCAGTAACATTATCAAAACACCACCAACTCCCTCTGATATCATGTACACTGAATTAAATGGGCTGAAGGCTGCCATCCATCATGCTCAGAACTTCTGGAGGAGGCCGAGATTGATCAACCACTTGGCCCTTCTGCCCAAAGATTGTTGCGAATGCTTGAGCTTTTTCTTTTGCATTAATGTGCACCCCAATCATTGAGGATGGGGATATTTATGGAGCCTCCTCCTCCAGCAAATTGTTTAATTAGACCACCAGTCATAACTGCATGTGGCAGGACTGCAGAGCTTAAATCTGATCCATTAGTTGTGAGATCGCTTAGCTCTGTCTATCACTTGTTGCTTATACTGTTTGGCGTGCAAGTAGTCCTGTTTAATAGCTTCACCAGGTTGACACCTCATTTTTACGGCTAGGGGCTCCTGGCATTCTCACCTGCACTCTTTATTGAACCAGGATTGATCCCCTTGCTTGATGGCAATGGTAGAGTGAAGGGATATGCCAGGCTTATAAGGTTGTGGTTGGATACAATCCTGCTGCTGCTGATGGCCTACAACACCTTACAGATGCCCAGTTTGGAGCTGCAAGTTTGAAGTCTGTCCCATTTAACATGGTGATGGTTTGTAAGTTGATGAGTTGCTGAATCCGCAATTCATTCATTAATATCCGCTAGGGAAGATAATCTGCCATCCTACCCAGTCTGGCCTACATTTGACTCCAGACTCATGGCAATGCAGTTGACCGCTGGCCTAGTAAGCCAATCATTTGTGCTAAATTGTAGTAGATACCAGCTGGACTGTAGTGGTTCAAAGATATGTGACACCTTCCCAGTTCTACCTTCTCAAGGGCAATCTGGAATTGGTAACAAATGCTTGCCTAGCCAGCAATGTTCATATCTGAAAGAATAAAAAAGCAGCTTGACACCATCAAGGACAAAGCAGCTCCTTCATCACTGCAACTTGAACATTTGCTCCTTTCATTTCAGCTACACCGCAAGAACACTGTGCACCAATTTCAAGATGGTGGCAGGTCATATCTTGCTGCAATAAGATATAGCCTAAGTAAATTTGCAATACATCCCTGTGAAGGCTAACATATGCATCCTGAGGTATCCTGTTCAGAACTGAATGATGCTGTGACAATTACAATTGGTAAAGAAAGGATTCAGTCAGATTTTTACACCAATGCAGGAGTGGGGTGGTACAGTGGTTAGCACTGTTGCCTCACAGCACCAGGAACCTGGTTTTGATTCCAGCCTCGGGCGACTGTCTGTGTGGAGTTTGCACATTCTCCCCGTGTCTGCGTGGGTTTCTGCTGGGTGCTCCGGTTTCCTCCCACAGTCCAAAGATATGCAGGTTAGGTGGATTGGCTTAGCTAAATTCCCCATTGTGTCCAGGGGTGTACAGGTTAGGTTGATTAGCCATGGAAATGTGGGCTTATGAGGATGGGGTGGGTCTGGGTGGGATACTCTTCGGAAGGTCAATGAAGACTTGATGGACTGAATGACCTCTATCTGCATTTCAAGGTTTAAGCAGAATAACTGGTTATTATAAATAAGTAGATTCTAGCTACAGGTAAACAATTATAAGCTGTTGGTTCATGGCTTTTATCTGGGGACTGCAACCATTTTCCCAACTAGCCTGGAGGAACCCTGGCAGTCAAACACAAAACACAAGTTATAACTTTTGTACCAAGACCCAAACCAAAGGTCAACTGAAACTTACGGTACTGTCCTTCACTGCCAATGGAGAGGTGCGGGTGTTTTTTGATTCACTTGTGGGATACGGATGTCGTAGGCTGGGCCAGCATTGATTGCTTATCCCTAGTTGCCCTTGTGAAAGTGGTGGCAAACTGCCTTTTTGAACTTAGAGACCTGGGTAATGCTCTGGGGACCTGGGTTCGGGTCCCACCATGGCAGATGGCGGAATTCGAAGTCAATAAAAATCAGGATGTGGATGCTTTGGAGGGGGTGAAGAAAAGGTTTACCAGAATGTTGCCTGGTATGGGGGATTTTAGCTGTGAAGAAAGATTGGATAGACTGGGTTTGTTTTCATTGGAATGCAGGAGGTTGATAATTTATAAGATAGTGAATAGCATGGATAGAGTGGAAAGTATGAGGCTTTTTCCCAGGGTCGAGGGGTCAATTACTAGGGGACACGGGTTCAAGAAATGTGCGAGGCAAGTTTTTCACACAAAGGGTGGTGAGTGCCTGGAACGCGCTGCCAGAGGAGGTGGTGGAAGCAGACACAATAGCAGCATTCAGGAAGCACCTGGACGAATACATGAATAGGAAGGGAATAGAGGGATACGGATCCTGTAAGTGAAGACAGTTTTATTATGGAAGGGCAAAATGTGTCAGTGCAAACTTGGAGGGCCAAAGGGCCTGTTCCTATTCTATATTGTTTTCTTGTTCTTATGACCATGAAATCATTGTTGGTTGTCAGGAAAGGCCCATCTGGTTCACTAATGTCCTTCAGGGAAGGAAACTGCCATCCCTACCTGGTCTGGCCTATTGTGGTTAACTCTCAACTGCCCTATGGGCAATTAAGGATGGGCAATAAATGCTGGTCTAGCCAGTGATGTGCACATCCTGTGAATGAATACAAAAAACAGCAAAGATAAAGGAAGATTAGTGACAACGAACCTTTACCTAGTGCCATTTACTGTTAGTGGTTGGATATAACAATAAGGAGCAGGAGTGGTCATCAGGACATGTCCCACATCGAGCACTTTATGAACTTGGCATGTGGACTGCAGACTCCATTTGGCAGCTAATAGGAGATGCTACATTGGATACGTTCCACAGAATATGATTGTTCTCAAGATCTTTCAAGAATGTTGTAAAAGACACTTGTTGTGTGAACAAAACTAGGAGCCATAAACAGAAGACAGCCACGGAGTACTCACTGTGTTCTAGATGGTGCAGCTCCAACAACAGTGAAGGAGCTCGACACCGCAATAAAGCAGCTGTCTTGATTCAAAACCCTATTCACCACTTCTACATTCGCTCCCTGCAACAATGGCCATAGTGGGTACCATCTGCAGGAAATGCTTTCTTGAGGCACAGTGGTAGTGTCCCTACCTCTGGGCCAGAAGGCCTGGGTCAAGTTCCACCTGCTCCAGAGGTGGGTCATATATCTGTAGAGGCTTTTCAAAATAATTGCCATCGACAAGATGCTCTGCACAAATTCAATAAGTTTCCTTGGATGGCACTTTCCTGACCTACAACCACTGCCATCTGTGGGGGTAGGGGAGAACAGGGGCAACAGATTCATGGGAACACCAGCAACTCCAATTTCCCCTCCAAGCCACATGTCATCCTGACTTGGAAATATATTGCCTGTCCTTCAGTCTTGCTGGGTCAAACTCCTGGAGCTCCCCCACCTCCACCCAGTAGGTCTGCCTGCAGCATGTCTACTTCAGCAGTTTGAGAGGGTAGCTCACCACCACCCTCTCCAGGGGCAACCATGAATAGGCAATAAATGCTGGCCCAGGCAGCAATGCCCACATCTCACAAGTTAATTAAAACAAAACTCAGTGATACAAGTTTGGAATGTTCTCCAGTTGGGTTCCACCAGGGCTGCTTAACTCCTGACCTTATTACAGCCTTGGTTCAAACATGGACCAAAGAGCTGAATTCCAGAGGTGACATGAGAGTGACAGCCCTTCACATCAAGCCCACATTTGATTGAGTGTGGCATCGAGTAGCCTTACAAAACCGGAGTCAATGGGAATTAGGGATAAACTCTCCACTGGCTGTAATCGTACCTGACACAAAGAAAGATGATTGTTTAAGTGGGAGGTCAGTCATCTCTGCTCCAGGGCATCTCTCCAGGAGTTTCCCAGAAAACAAAACTGGGGTATTAAAAATATCACAGGTTTTAATGAATGAAAATGGAAGTTGTCTGTAATGAACATGAGGGAGAAAGTAATAGGATGGATATATTGACATGATGAAGTGGAGAGAAATGTGGAGTATAAATGCTGCAGATTGTTTCAACATGTCTGGTGTGGTTCTCTCCTGTGTGCAATTCATCATTTCACACTCACCTTCAATCTTTTCTCTACAATTATTATTCAGTTCCTATTGAAAGTTTGGTTCAGAATCAAACATGCTTCGACGTGTAGTTACAACATTTAAAAGGCATTGAGACAGCTAGGAAAGGTTTGCAGGGATATGAGCCAAACACAAACAAGTTGCATTAATTTAGTTTGGGAAACTTGGTTGGCATGGAATGGTTGGACCAAAGGGTCTGTTTCCATGCTGTGTGACTCTATGACACTATGACACTGCGGTCCACGAAGTGTTACTGCAGTGATACTGTCACTGGGTTAGTTATTCAAAACCCCAGACAATGTCCTGGGGATGTATGTTTGAATCACACCATCATAGAAAGTAACATTTGAATCCAGTAAAGTCTGGAATTAAACACTGGCATATTAGTGACCATGTAACTAAGATCAATTGTCATAAAAAGCCCAATCTGATTCCTTCAAACCCTTTAAGGAAAGAAATCTGTCACCTTACCAGCTCTGGCCTACATTTGACTCTAGACCCAAAAATGTGCTTGGCTTTTAACTGACTTCTGAAATGAATAGCAAGCCATGCAACTCAAGGACAATTAGGAAGGGCAATAAATGCTGGTGTTACCAGCAACACCCACATCCTATGAACATTTTTTTAAAAACTGATATCCACGGAAAAGGAGTTAGTTATGTATTTCCCTAGCCATTTCCCCAGCTATACACTCATCCCTGGAACATCTGGATAATAAGGACACCTACGTCAGGCTTCTACTTATTGACTACAGCTTCGCCTTCAACACTATAATCCCAACCAAACTAACCTCCAAATTCCAAGACCTACATCTCTGCTCCGCCTCTGCAACTGGATCCTTGACTTCCTGACCAACTGATCACAATCAGTAAGAATAGGCAACAGCACCTCCTCCAGGATAATCCTCAAGGCTGGCGCCCTGCAAGGCTGCATACTCAGCCCCCTACCATACTCCTTATAAACTCATCACTGTTTGGCCAAATTTCATCCGAATGCCATCTACAAGTTCGTTGATGACAAACCATTGAAGGCTGGATATCAAACAATGATGAAACAAAATACAGGAAAGAGACAGAATGCTTGGTGGTGTTGTGTAAAGATAACAATATCTCCCCCAACATCAGCAAAACTAAAGCGCTGGTCATTGATTTCAGGAATCAAGGAGGAGGACACACCCCTGTCTACATCAATGGAGCTGAAGTGGAAATGGTTGAGAGCATCAAATCCCTAGGAGTGACCATCACCAACAATCTGTCCTGGTCCACCCACATTGATATGATGGTCATGAAGGCATAACAAAGCCTCTTCTTCCTCAGGAGTCTAAGGAAATTTGGCATGTCCATAAGGACCCTCACCAATGCTTACAGACGCACCATAGAAAGCATTCTATCTGGATACATCACAGCTTGGTACAACTGCTCTGTCCAGGACCGAAAGAAACCACAGAAAGTTGTGAACATAGCCCAGTCCATAATGCAAGCCAACCTTCCTTCCATGGATTCCATCGACACTTTTCATTGACATGGAAAGGCAGCCAACATTATCAAAGACCCCTCCCATCTAGGTTATAATCTCTTCCAACCTGTTCCATCAAGCAGAAGATACAAAAGTTTGAACACACGAACAGGTTCAAGAACAGCTTCTTCCCTGCAGTTATTAGACTGCTGAATGGATCTCTCAAATTTCAAATCTAATGTTGATCTTGCTTTTTGTGCATCTCCTGTGCAGCCATAACCTTGAGTGCCTCACTCTGTCTAAGTACCCTTTGATCGTTGTGTCTTTGTATGTTATGATCTGCCTATACTGCATGCAAAACAAAACTTTTCACTGTACTGACGAACATGTGACAAAAATAAATAAATCAAAGTTTTCTAATCAACCTGTTTGGAGATGTTATCACACACCTCTGGTGAGGGAAGGACTTGAGCCTGGCCCCCTGGCTCGGACATAGGGACACTAACACTGCACCACAAACGCCCTAAGAGGAATGAGATATGCACTAGATGTAAATCTAGATTTCTTAATTGTTCCTCAGCTATTTTAAGCAGATAATTCCATCTGCCCAACCTTCTTAGTATCTCTAGTGGATCTGTGTCAAAAGAAGTGTGTCTTTTACAACATTCCTGGATCTGACTAAAATTTAACTGAAACTCTTGCGTTTCTTTTGTAAGCGTGCATCACTTCTTCCTGGTGACGTATGTAATTGTTTTCTATGTAGTCAATTGTGGCTGCTTGCGTAACAGGCGATTGCAAAGTGAGCATCACTGTTTCAGTAACACACAGTACAACGAAGGAGGACTGAACAGAACCTACCTTGCACCTTTCACAACTGTGGGATTTTTACGGTGTATTTACTGTTATAAGATAGGAAACTTGACACCCAATTAGCACACAGCAACCTCACAGAAAGCAGTGAAATGTTGGTCAGATAATTTATTTTCAGTGATGTTAGCTGAGGGATAAGAATTGGCCTATGTACAACAGGGAGAACATCCTTATCCTTCTTTGAAATCATGGCCATGAACTCTTTTATAATAAAAAAAAGAGAATGCTGAAGAAACTCGGTAATTCTGGCAGCATCTGTGGTTACAGAGACAGAATTTGTGTTTCGAGTCTAACATGCCTCCATTTCAGAGACCAGACGGACCTCAATTCAATAGTTCATTCAAAAAGCAGCATCTCCAACAATGCAACACTCCCTCAGAGTTCCCCCTGTGACACTGCGGCAGTCCCTCAGCTCTGACCCTCTGACACTGCGCACTCCCTCAGTACTGACCTTCTGACACGGCACACTCCCTCAGTACTGACATTCTGACAGTGCTCCACTCCCTCAGCACTGACCCTCTGACAATGATCCACTCCCTCAGTACTGGCCCTCCAACAATGCTGTGCTCCCGTAGGCAGGTTAATGTGTTCAAGTATCTGAGTGGGACTTGAACCCACAACCTCCTAAGCCATCAATGAGAATGCTACCCAAGGATCGACATTGACGAAGAAAGCACAAGAACTTTCCCCTGTTATGCTGACTGGAATGAAGAGGAACAGGAACAAAAGGTATTTGTGCTTTTTTTATGACATGAAAAGGAATGTGGTCACACATTCAGTACAATTATCTATTTTTAGGGAGAGTTCAGAAGTAGCAGTGAGGTGAATAACAAGATGGTTGTGCATTTGTCAGGAGTGATGAAGGCTGGAATGCTGGTCTGCAGTTCCACAGGCTCTGAACTGAGTACAGGGTCTTGCTTTAAACACCCGGAGGCTGAAATCGATAACAGTGCTGCTTCACTGCTGTCTGAAAGGATTGTTGTTATCCAATAGGTCATTATCAATGCTGGAAATCATGGGTAGTGTCGAAAACATGGGGACAGGGAGGGAGATTATTCAGGGATGAAATTTAACTTTGCCGGTTGTACAGGAACCCCACCCACTTTTGTTCCTGTTATTTTAAATGCAAAGAACAATCTGTTTGGTAGAATGGCAGTCTGGCCATTCAAAATAAAACCGAAAGAACTGTGGATGCTGTAAATCAGGAATAAAACCAGAACCTTCTGAGGAAAGGCCACCAGTCCTGAAACGTTAACTCTGATGTTTTTCTCCACAGATGCTGCCAGACCTGCTGAGATTTTCCAGCAACTTTTGTTTTTGTAGCCATTCAAAATATCTTTTGCACATTTTAATCCTGAAACATTTAACATGGTAAGATATTGGGGCTGGAGTCAACCCTTTAGCCCCTTGAGGCTGCTCTACCATTCACAATCCCAGCTGAGTTTCCACCTCATAACCTTTTTCACTGTCCCCACATCCCTGATAACCTTACCATGCAAAAACCCGTCGACCTCTGTCCTGAATGTTGTCAATGATGGAGCATCAACAACTGTCTGGAGCAGAGAATTGTAAAGATTCATGAATGAAGAAATTTCCCCTGATCTCAGTCGGAATTGATTAGCTTCTTATCCTGACAATGCCTCAGTGTTCTAGATTCCCCAGTCAGAGGCAACTTCTTTTTCTTTCATGAGATGTGACAAGGCCAGCATTTTATTGCCTATCTCTAACTGCCCTTGAGCTGAATGGCTCACTCGGTCATTTCAGAGGGCAGTTAAGAGACAGCTACATTACTGTGAGTGTGGAGTTACCTGTGCTCCAGACCAGGTAAGGATGGCAAATTTCCTTCCCTAAAGGGCATTAGTGAATCAGATGGGTGTTTGTTATCACAATCGATGTTAGTTTCATGGTCGGCATCATTGAAATAAACTTTCAATTCCAGATTTACTAATTGAATGTAAATTTCACCAGCTGCTATGGCGATTTTGATTCCATGCAGCATGGTGGCTCAGTGGTTAGTACTGCTGCCTCACAGCGCCAAGGACCCGGGCTCGATTCCACCCTTGGGTGACTGAGTGTGTAGAGTTTGCACATTCTCCCTGCGTCTGTGTGGGTTTCCTCTGGGTGCTCCAGTTTTCTCCCTCAGTCCAAAGATGTGCAGGTTAGGTGAATTGGCTGTGGTAAGTTACCCCTAATGTCCAGGGATGTGTAGGTTAGATAGATTAGCCATGGGAAAAAGCAGTGTTGTGGGGATAGTGGGCGTGGGTCTGGGTGAGATGCTCTTTGGAGGGTTGGTGTGGACTTGATGGGCCAAATGGCCTGCTTCCACACTGTAGGGATTCTATGACCTCAGACCATTAGGCTGGGGCTCCAGATTGTTGGTCCAGTGACATGACCATGACACTACCATCACACCTTCCTCAGCATCTAACCTGTCAATTGGAGCACTTCTCATTCTGTGTCAATAACTCTAGTCTATTCAATCCCTCCTCACAGGACAAGACTATGGACCTGTCTAGTGAACTACTGTTAACCTCTCTACAGCAAGTATTTCCTTTGTCTTTCCTGATGTGAGGTGACCAAAACCGCACACAGTGTTTAGTTCAGCTGTGATCTCGCCATAACTGTACATAACAGTTGAAAGATTTCTTCGCCCTCAGCCCCAATTCCTTTGTACTGAATGCTAACATGTCCTCTGCTTTTTGTGATTCATGTGGAAGGAGACGCAGGATGTATAGAGGGTAGCATCTCTCACAGTTTGGCTCACTGCTCTGTTAGATTAGATTATCTTAAACTGTACCTCACCTTCACACAGCAACCAAGCCCAGGCAAGCCACCTCCATTGGGCAAGGTCAAACCAGGTGAGTGTGCCTGTCAGGTCTCCTGCCCTTGACCATTTATGGATTTACAGAAATTGCTGGAAAAGCTCAGAAGGTCTGGCAGCATTTGTGGAGAGAAATCAGAGTTAACGTTTCGGGTCAAGTGACCCTTAGAACCCTTCAGGTCACTTGACCTGAAACATTAACTCTTATTTCTCTCCACAGATGCTGCCAGACCTACTGAGCTTTTCCAGCAATTTCTGTTTTTGTTTCTGATTTACAGCACCTGCAGTTTCTTCGTTTTTTTTGTTCCCATTTAGGGATTTGACTACCCTGGCACATAAAGCCTAATTCTGGGTGGATAGGTCCATCCAATGTCCAATGGTCTTAAAGATGGGTCATTGCCATGTTGTGGGACATGTGCAGCTGAACAGGTGTGGCCGCCTGGACTTGTTTTGTCACTGGAACATTAGATCAGGATGAGATAGTGAGGCTATCGATGTGCTGCTCTTCCTCCCCATAGTTCAGGTCATCATCTTTCTCTGACCTCTCATCCCCAATCTATTAATCACGTCCCATCATAGAATCATAGAATCCCTACAGTGTGGAAACAGGCCCTTCGGCCCAACAAGTCCACACCGAACCTTGGAGCATCCCACCCAGACCCATCTCCTATAACCCACCTAATCTACACACCCCTGAACACTACGGCCAATCCACTTAGCCTGCACATCTTTGGATTGTGGGAGGAAACCGGAGCACCCGGAGGAAACCCATGCAGACACGGGGAGAACGTGCAAACTCCACACAGAGAGTTGCCCGAGGCTGGAACTGAACCCGGGTCCCTGGCGCTGTGAGGTAGCAGTGCTAACCACTGAGCCACCGTGCCGCCCCATGACAATGGATCAGGTGGTGGATGTTGGGAATTCAATGGAAGCTGTAGCCATGCCCGTGCCCACAACCAGCTCAGTTCGTACAGTCATTACGCTGGAAGGAAGCAAAGTGGAATTTAGCAGCGTCCTAAGTGACTGAAAAGCTTTTTTTATTCCCAAACTGCTCACCTCCTAGTATGATGAAGGGACTACCAAAGAGGTCTTAAATTTGATTTGACTTGATTTATTATTGTCACATGTATTTTGTTACAAAATATAGTGAAAAGTGTTGTATAGTGTCGCCACTCTCTGGAGCCATCTTAAAATCAGAAAAATAAACCAAAATATAGAATATAAAGGCAGAAGAATAAAGAAATAAGTGTTTAACTTTACAGTGTTTCTTGTTAAGTGCTCTGTCATGGGCCATGGGCCTGGTGGTTGGGCATGAGTCCCTTTGCTGTGCCACTGCCACTGGAACGAAAGTTGCCAATCTTTGGCGCCATCTTGCTTCCACCGACGCCCTTTCCATTATGAGTTCTCACTGGACCTCGCCAATGAAGATACCACCAATACCACCGGGCGCTGCACTGGCCCAAACGCTGCTGATGCCATCAGGTCTCATACCGGGCCCAAACTTGCCTCCGCCACTGCCTCCATGGATCTGCACTGGACGCAGACACCAGTGGGAAGGCAAACTCGCCTCCGACGCAGTCGCCACATGTCAGTACTAGGACCGCCTCGTCGGCCTAAACATTGTCTGCCTCACCTCCCTGGCTGACAGGCTGTTCCTCCCAGGATTTAGGCGATGCAGTTGTAAGTCAATTTCTGGGAAGTAAGTAAAGGTGACATCAGTCACCAATGGCACATGGGGTGTGAGCACCCTTAGGTAGAGACCCGAAAGATGCGCTGCTTGTCAGTAGGGAGTTGGCAGGGTACCAGCTTCTGTAGGTCAGATGGACAAACAAAATGCCACATATTAAGATGCTTGCTCAAGCTGACATGCCAAGCACCCACCAGATATTGAGACAGTCACAACTGAATTGCGCTGGTGATGCAGCCAGAATGCCTGACACTCGCTATTCAAAATGAATCTTCAATGGCGGGTTCAGGTGTGGTGCATTCTGTTGTGGTGGTCACTCCGAAGGCTTCACCTAGGAGTTTGAATATGGCTTTGACTCCCCAAAGAAGCTCAGCCAAGATTGCTGCACGTTATGCAAGCAAATAAAAAAGCCCTCCTTCAAAAATAATTGTATCAGAGGCAGAGACAGAATACAGGGAAGGGAAATTCTGAGACACCAACTCATTCCAAACTCAATCCTCCATATTACCCTGTCCGACCTGCTGCAGAGGGTTCTGGGTGCTGATTGGCTTTGGCAGTCACCTACCCACTCACCAGAATCTGACAAAACACCTCAGATGGTCACCTGCGCCTCTTGGGACAGACAAAGGGACAGAGAAATGCAGGTCCCTCTGAATGTTAACATTTCCATGTCTCTCATTGTTTTTTCTTACCAAACTGATTAACTTCAGAGTTTGCCATATTGTGCTCCAGTTCTTGCCAAATTGCTCAGCTTCTCTATTGTCTTCGTGTACTCTTCACAGATTATCCTCCCACTTTATTTTGTATTGTCAGCAACAGGAACTTGTTACACTGTTCCTTTCTTGAAGTTATTAATATAGGCCAGAAACAGTTGAGACCAAAGTCTAATCCTAGTTATAAAGAGCTAGTTATAACCTGCCAACCTGTTTTCTGTCCATTCATCAATCCTCGATCCATATCAGTATATTGCCCCCAGACTCATGGGTCTTATTTTGTGTAATAACCTCTTGTGCGGCACCTTATTCACTCCATTTTAAAAAATGAAATACACTTTGGCCAATAGTTCCCCTTGTCCATCTTATTAAGTTTGTCAAACATGATTTCTCTTTTATGTTGATACTGCTTAATCATATCCGGATTTTCCAAGTACACTGTTACAACATGCCTAGTAATTAGATAGCTATTTCAAAGCTCCACCAAAGGCTCGAATAGGGTTTTAGCGTGCTGTAAAATGCAATGTGTCAATAACACCATGTCGTTTTCTCTCCATGAGCACAGACACTTGTTGATGCCGGAATGAGTTGACTCGGTTATCACAATCTGTCAAAAACAATTTCCCTTCAATAAATTTGTGCTAACTCTGATTAATTATTTGCATTTTCAAAGATTCTAGCATTGTGCATGCAGCTGACATTGAACTAACTGGCCTTTATGTAAGAACAAAAGGAGCAGGAGTAGGCCATTCAGCCCCTTGAGCCTGCTCTGCCATTCAATACGATCATGGCTGATCTCATCTCAACCTCAACTTTACTTTCCTGCCCATTCTCCATAACCCCTCAGCCTGTTCATAATTATAAAATCTCTCTTTGTCCTCCTTAAATTTACTCAATGTCCTGGCATCCAACATATTCTGGGGGAGTGAATTCGTGGATTGATGACCCTTTGAAAGAAGTAATTCCTCCTCATCCCTGTTCTAAATCTGCCATCCCTTATCTTGGAACTACGGCCTCTCGTCCAGTTTGCTCCACATGAGGAAACATCCTTTTTACGCTTGCTTCGTCATTCCCCTTTAGCATCTTATATACTTCAATTAGGTCTTCTCTCATTCTTCTAAACTCCAGTGAGTATTGGCCTAAACTGCTCAACTCTGTTCATAAGACAAATCCCTCATCGCTGGAACCAATCTAGTGAACCTTCTCTGAGCTACTTCCAATGCAATTATGTCCTTCTTCAAGTAAGGGATACAAAACTGTATGCAGTGCTCCAGATGCAGTTTCACCAATGCCTTATACAATTGCTGTAACACTTCCCTACTTTTATATTCCATTTGGTTTTACTTTAGATGGCCAATTTTTAATCTTCCTCTTTTCTTTCATTGTGCGGTTAGGTTTGCTAACTTCCAATCCTTGGGTATCCGGGAATTCTGGAAGGTCAAACTAATGTTTCCAATATTTCTGTGGTCTACTCTTTTAAAGCCTAAGGCTGCAGGTCATCAGGTCCAGGTCTGCTTTTGTGGTTCATCAGCAGGAAGCTGACTTAGGAAAAGATGGAAATGATGACAGCCCAAGTTGACAGAAAGCAAGGACCAGTTTGCTGAACTTAACAAGAATCACCATTTATGACAAATATATTGACTCTAGCTACAGGTAAACAATTACGAATGTTAACATATAACACTATCAGTGAAAACTCTAACACCCTTATAAATTGCCCCTCTACACACACATACAGACAAGCACAAAAAAGCTTGCACAGGAGATTCACCAAGATATGCCTGGGCTGGAGAGATTCAGCTCTGAAAAGATAGAGTCTAGATAGGCTGGAGCTGTTTCCCTTCGAGCAAAGAAGGCTGCGGGGGTCGTGATTGAAGTGTACCAAGTTATGAAGGGCCTGGATAGAGCAGATGGGGAGAAACATTTCTCCTTAGCAGAATGGTCAGTAACCAAAGGGCACTGTTTTGGGATAAGGAGTAGAAGATTTAGAGGAGATTTGGAGAAAATTATTTTCATCCAAAGGACAGTGGGTATCTGGAACTCACTGCCTAAAAGGGTGGGAGAGGCAGGAACCATCGAGACATTTAAGGGCATCAAACATATGGGAACACCACCACCTCCAAGTTCCCCTCCAAGTCACTCACCATCCTGACTTGGAAATATAATCGCCATTCCTTTGCTGTCGCTGGGTCGAAATCCTAGAATTCATCCCTAATAGCAGTGTGGGTCAACCCACAGCAGGAGTGCAGCAGTTCAAGAAGGCAGCTCATCACCACCTTCTCAAGGGCAACTAGGGATGGGCAAGAAATGTTGGCCAGCCAGCGACGCCCATATCCCACAAATGAATAGAAAAAAAAATTTAGATGAGCATTTGAAATGCCATAGTGTAATGGCCAAGTGCAGGAAAATGGGATTAGAATAGATGGATGTTTGATGACTGGTACAGACATGATGGGCCAAAGAGCCTTCTTCCATGCTGTAAAAACCTGATGGCTCTCAACCAGGACATAGTGGAAGATGTATGGCCTGTGGTGCCACTTGCTACTGGATTTTTTGTTTGGGTTGATGTATTAAAATGATAGTTTTTTTAAGACATCTGGGCTGAATGGACTCCCTGTAGAGTTGTACAATTCTGCTTGACTATCCCTGCCAAAGACACGAACATGAAGAAGGCATTCAGCCTGTTTCATCGATCAATGGGACCACAGACAAATCTGCCACCTTACTCTATAGTTCAATTGACCCATCGTCTTCAACAGTTTTTGATTTGGTGGGTGGCAGTGGTGGCTTGCACACCTCACCCACTTTAGTGTGAGGAAGTGCTTCCCTAGGTGGTTAATCCCAAATTTTAAGGCTTTGTCTCTTATTCTGGACTCCCTTGCACCAGAGGAAATAGTTTCTACCATCCCGACCAAATCTTTTAATCATCTTAAACAGCTCAATTAGATCATTACTCAAGCTTCTGAATTGGAAGGAATGCAACCTATCGTCTTAATTTAACCCTTTTATCCTTGGTCTCATTCTGGTGAGTCTCTTTAGTTTTAACATCTCCATCCTATGATACAGTGCTTTATATAACCGAAGCTTCATCTCCTCACTGTTATACTTTAGTTCTCCTATTAATTCAGCTCTTTAGTTGTCTTTTGTCCTCTTGTTTTCAATGATTTCTGTACTCGAATCCCTGAATCTCTCCATTCCTCCGCAGTTCCTAGCTGCTGATCATTTGGAAAATACTTTGATGACATCACATTTGGCCACATTGAAGTGTTGAGTGCTGTAGTTTAGATACGATGACAGTCTTAGCTCCCAGAGCAAAGATCAAATTCAGAACACCTTCCCTGTCAGGATGTAGTGATTGTAATGAGGTCAGCCAGGTGGCGGATGTAGTGATTGTAATGAGGTCAGCCAGGTGGACATCATAGAAAGATAGTAGGAACTGCAGATGCTGGAGAATCTGAGATAACAAGGTGTAGAGCTGGATGAACACAGCAGGCCAAGCAGCATCAGAGGAGCAGGAAGCCTTCCTGCTCC
>NC_063337.1:1545835-1579163 GCF_021869965.1 Rhincodon typus | reverse complement strand
TGTTATCTCTGGACATCATAGAATATGAGTTCCCCGATTGGACCAAATTAACAGCCCCAATTAGGGACCCCCGGCTGACAGATAAAGAACAGGAGTGTCAGAGGTTCTGTTCACTCTGACACCCGGATCAGTGTCTAGGACTCTCCACATTTGATGTCTGGATACCAGCCTCTGTGGAGTTACAGTATATCAAGCTTGGTTAGAGATACAGAGTAATGCCAACAGTGTGGGTTCAATTTCTGCATCGACTTTGGTTACAATGAAAGTTTGTCAACCTTCCCCCCCTTATTTGAGGTATGGTGACCCTCAGGTTAAACTATCACCAATCATCCAATCATCTCTCTCTAATGAGAGAGCAGTCCTAAGTTCTGGTAAAACCATGTCAATGTTATGTTTAGACAGCAGTCAGCTGAGCCATCCTGACACTGTACTTATTTAACAGGTGAATGAAGTCTCAGCATCCTAAATAGATGTGTAAACCATCTCTCACACAGCTGGTTTTAACAGGATTGACTTTTATCTCACTTCTTATAATTGAGCTCATTCTTTTTGATCATAATTCCTCTTGCCTCCCTGCTGAGGATGATGGTACATAGATCCACAGGTGCTGGATGATCTGTGATCACTCCCCAGAATTTGACATTCTACAAAAGTACTTTCAAGGAATTCCTACAGTGTGGAAGTGGCCATTCAGCCTATTGTGTCCACACCCAACCCTCTGAAGACCATCCCCATAACCCTATATTTCCCATGGCTAATCCCCCTAACCTACACATCCCTGGACACTATAGGCAAATTAACATGGCCCAATCCACCTAACCTGCACATCTTCGGACTATGGGAGTAAACTGCAGCACCTGGTGGAAACCCACACAGAGACAGGGAGAATGTGCAAACTCCACACAGACAGAAACCCAAAGCTGGAATTGCACCCAGGTCCCTGGTGCCGTGGTAGCAATGCTAACCAATCTGGGATATCTTGGAGACTTGAGGATGCTGTGTAAGTGGAGGGTTTTTTTATTTGTGTTTGATCAAACTAAATGGGAGACTGCTGGGCATAAATTGGCTTCCATGTTTCCTACAGCAATGATGATAGAAGAAAAGGCATCCCATTGGCCAGAACATGCTTTGGGACATCTTATGGCTATGAAAGGAGCTACATAAATGTAAGTCTTTCTTATTTTACATTGGAACGAACTGCCTGAAACTGCATTGGAAACGGATTCAATGACACCTTTCAAAAGGAAATTGGAGATTGGGTAAATATTTACAAAGGGAATATATACTGGGCTATGGTGGGGGTAGCTGGAGTGGGGATAACTGGACAGCTTTCCCAAAGAGCCACCACCGGCAAAATGGGCTGAATGGCCACCTTTCTTGCTGAAAATCTTTTGTTCTCTCGTGAGGGAATGATAGCATCAGCAAATGTCTGTGGCTGCAGTGAGTTCACTTCCCTGTTCCAACTGGTTACCAAAAATTAGTCTATTCTGTATCTTGTTAGCCATGTCATGCTCAAACATGAGCAGAAATCAGATCTGTCCACATTCATAGCTTCAATTAGAATTAGTGAGTCACTTGCTGTGGCATGCTGCACGTGAGACAAAGGTTGTGTTCTGCAAACACTTTCTCAAATGCTCTCTTAATCAGTAAATGCCAAGTTGGAAGGAATTGCATTAATGTAGCACCTTTCTTGACTACAGGTGAACCCAAAGCTAAGCAAATTATTTATATCTAAAGGTAGGCTGAAAATAGATCCAACTGCACCTCTGCTCTCCAACACTGTTTACCACACTCTCCGCCCCACATCAGCTCCTGTAGTTAATACTCTCTCTGGATTTGCAATTATCAAGCAGAACACAAGAACAGCCAATGTTTGAGGGCTAAAGAACACTCAGAGTCTCCTGCGCTCTCTGCATTGCTAACAGCTGCAGGATCATTGATTTCTTCTTTGTCACTGAAGTATTTCAATCCATTTTCCACCAAAGGCGTTTCAGTTTCAATATCCCTTTGTCGAACCTCCACTTACTCTCGACATGCTTGACATGCTTTCAAGCGATCCTCGAAATGATTGAGAGTTGATGGGGAGTTAAAAGGATTCCAACTGGATTGATT
Organism: Rhincodon typus; assembly: GCF_021869965.1. Lineage (NCBI taxonomy): Eukaryota > Metazoa > Chordata > Chondrichthyes > Orectolobiformes > Rhincodontidae > Rhincodon > Rhincodon typus. The sequence goes on along the minus strand of NC_063337.1, from coordinate 1,577,051 downwards.
AAATACCCACAGCCCTCGCCTTCCCCACGCCCGTCTCACCTGTGGAGTTCCAGATGGTTTTGTTTCCTGACCGATGCTGTCTGTGCTCCTCATGTAACTGGCCCATTTTTCTATAAGTCTCATTTAGAACAAGTTTAAGTTGCTGCCGGTTGACATGAAGAGATAAATAAACTGCACCTAGAGCGAGAGGCAGAGGCCAAGGAGCTGATAGGTAAACTATTTCCCGGACGGTCTCTGCGAGTGACACAAGAGTCTCACCTGTAAAATAATCCTCCACCTGTCTCCACGGAAACAATAGCAGAACACCTGGCGGGCACAGTGTTTATCACAGGTTTAATAATCCAGTGCGACAGAGGGTGGAGCTGCCTGCACGCCAATCCTTCTGGATTAGTTATGTGTTTGATACTAATGGAACATTTTCAATCTATGCTGGAAGAGCAAAAATGCAAACCACAGACAAAACAGCATACCCGCTTAATCACCGCGGAACGGGAGGAGATAACAGCAAAGGCCTCGTATAACATCTAGTTTAGTGCTCCCAGTGCAGTACTGAGGGAGGGCTGCAAAGAAGGACAGTAATGTTTCACTTTTTAACTTTGTTTTCTTTATTTTCTGCTTTATAACTAAGATTCTGTACCAAGGTACCTTTGAACCTTAAGATGGTGCTGGAAGTTGTGACTTGTAAACTTATCACTGTACTCATGTAAGTACATGTGACAATAAACCTAATTCAACTCAATGTCAGTACTGAGAGAGCACCACATTGTGAGACAGTGAATATTGAGGGAGCGCTGCACTGTCAGAGGGTCAGCATTGAGGGAGCGCTGCACTGTCAGAGGGTCAGCATTGAGGGAGTGCTGTAACATAGGAGCTTCTGACTTTGGGATGAGGTAATAATTTGAGGCCTCAGATGTTCCCTCAACTTGGTAACAAAATCTTGAGCCTAGCTGACAGCAGGTATTTTGAAAGTGAGCACTGGATTGGTGATGTTAGAGTGATGTGTGCAGGCAATCTTTGTGATGTGTTGGAGAACGATGCAGAGGTAGTGAACTGTATGTTTCTGCCTCCAACTGTGTAGAATGGGCAGGGTGTAGAATGGCATCAATTGTGAGACAATGGAGTGTGTTGGGAACCGTTGTCGGTGATGTCAGTCTTCCCAAGGAAATTTTAGTTCATCCAGGGCAAGCAGTCTAACAGCATAGGTGTAGTTGAGGGGTCATGAGAAATGCTGTGGAAGTAGGGCAGTGTAGAGTTGGTGGGTATGTGCAGACTAACTGTAAAACTATAAATGATGTTTAGAAAATCATATGTACAAGGAATATGTGGGGTGGAGGACAGATCCTTGAGGGTGTCTGGAGGTAATGACACAGAAAGAGGAGAAGGAAGGCTGTGCCGAAGGTGCCCTGGCTTTGAGAGATATGAGGAGTAGAACTAAGCGTAGTCAAAGCTGCAGAGAAACAAAGGAAAGTTCATAAATCCCTTTTGAAAGTTAATCCTGAATCTGCTTCAACCACCCTTCCAGGCACCGCACTCCTGATCACAACAGTACATTGTGCAAAAAGAATTTCTCTTGTCTCCCCCACTGGAAACTTTGTCAATGTGTCCCTCTGGTTAATAACCCTCTCCAGTGAAGACAATTGATCATTAGTTACTCTACTACGATCTCACATAATTCTGAACATTACCTAAGGGGCAACTTTTTCATACAGAGGGTGGAGTGTAAATGGAATGAGCTGCCAGAGGAAGTGGTAGAGGCTGGTACAATTACAACATTTTAAAAAGCATCTGGGTGGGTACTTGAATAGGAAGTGTTTAGAGGGATGCGGGCCAAATGCTGGCAAATGGGATTAGATTAATTTAGGATATCTGGTTGGTATGGATGAATTGGACCAACAGTCTGTTTCCACGCTGTACTTCTCTATGATTCTGTGACCCTTTAAGAGAGTCTTGGGATGATGCCCCTATACCTGCTCCAGAAGGTCAGGGTTCAAAACTCACCTCAGAATGTGATGGCCACAGAGGTGTGTCATATCACATCCAAAAAGATTGATTAAACTACGACAATTAAATCTGCTGTTAACCCACTACCCTCAGTTACTTCATCAAGGAACTCAACCAGATTAATCAAACTTGACTTGCCTCAACAACTATAGACAGATTTTACAAACCAATCCATAGCTTTCCAAATGCCAGTTAATGATCATCTCTCCATCAGGTTGCAGCCTGCTGCTTCTTCAGACTGGCTGCAAAACTTGTTAATCAACATATCCTAAAGTTACCGAAGCACAGTGGAATCCACTGGTGAAAACACACCTCAGCTGGATAAGAGATTTTATCTTCAGTTGTTAGTTTCAGTCTTCTTAATTTTAACCATTGATTTCATTTTTATAGTCGTGGAGTCATACGTATAGAATCAGGCCCATTGGCCCACCATGCCTATGCTGATCAACAAACACCAAACTACACTTAGCCCTTTTACCCATACTTGGTCTACAGCCTACTATGCCCTAGCATTTTACGCGCTCATCCAGATGCCTCTTAAAAATACCTGCCTCCACCATGCTCTCGTGCAGCATGTTCCATATTTCTACCACCCTGTCAGTGTAAGTTTCTTTTCTCAGATCTCCTCTAAACCATGTACTCCTCACCTTAAACTTATGCCATCTGGTCTTAGGTACATCTGCTATGTGGAAAAGATTCTTACAATCTACTCTGTCTATGCCTCCCATAATTTTGTATACATCAATCAGATCTCCCATCAGCCTCTTCTGCTCCATGGAAAACAAACCCAGCCTATCCAGTCTCCCCTCAGATATGAGACTGGTCATTCCAGGCTGCATCCTGGTAAACCTCACTTGCACCCTCTCCAGTGCAATCATGTCCTTCCAGTAGTGTGGCAACCAGAACTGCACACAGTATTCCATCGCCTAACCAATGTTTTATAAAGTTGTAACAAGACTTCCTTACTCTTGTATTGTCTGCTGTGGCTAATAAAGGCAAACATCCAGTATGCCTTCTTCACCACCCTGTCTAACTGTGCTGACAGAGCCTTGTACACCAAGGTCCCTTTGTTCCTCAGTACTCCCTGGGGACCTACCATTCATTGTGTATATCATTCCTTTATTAGACCTCCCAAAATGCATCACGTCACATTTATCAGGATTACATTCCATATGCCATTGCTATGCCCAATTTAACAGCTGATCAATATTAGATTGTACCTGGAGGCAATCCTCCTCAATATCAAAAACACCCACCGATTTTCATGTCATCTATAAACTTACTAATTATACCTTCTATATTCCCATCCAAGTTGTCAATTTACATAACAAACAGCAAGGGTCTCAGCTCTGATCCTTGTGGTACACTGTTGGTCACAGGCTTCCAAACAGTTTACCAACTTGCCTTGGGTCCCATGGGCTGTGGCCTTTTGGACCAGCCTTCTATGTGGGACCTTGTCAAAGGCCTGACTGAGACTATATAAACCACATTAACTGCACTACCCTCATCAATATATTCAGTCACCTTTTCAAAAAAACTCAACTAAATTTGTCAAACAGCATCTCCCTTTAACAAATCCATGCTGACTATTATTGATCAATCCCTGCCTTTTCAAGTTTTGATTAATGCTGTCCCTCGGAATATTTTCAAACAATTTCCCTACCACTGATGTCAAACTAACTGGTCTGTAATTACCTAGCCTACACCTGCGGTGCTTCTTGAACACATTAGCTATCCTCCAGTCAACTGGCACTTCACTTATGACCAGCAAAGTATTAAATATCTCCACCATGGCCTCAGCAATTTCCTCTCTCACCTCCTGTAGCAGCCTAGGATACATTTCATCAGACCCTGAGGATTAATGCTCTTTATTGCCAGCTAAAACATCTACTAGCTCTTCCGTATTAATCTGAACATCTTCTAGAACATCACCATCCCAACTGAAAACCCCAGCTACGATATAGAATAGAATGTCTTTCTCCTTTGTGAACACAGATGAGAAATATTAATTTAAGACTTCACCCATGTCCTCAGGCTCCGCTCACAGGCTGCTCCTTTTGTCTCTAATAGGTCCCACTCTTTCCCTGGCAATCCTTTTACTCCTCATATTCTTGTAAAAAGTCTTTGGGTTTTCTTATCTGCCAAAGATATTCTGTGGCCCCTCATTGCCCACCTAATTTCTTTACTAACCAACCCACTACACTCTCTACACTTTTGAAGGGCCTCCCCTGCTTTTAATGTGCTATCCCTGACATATAATTCCTTCTTTATCTTTACAAAACTCACACTATCCCTTGACATTCAGTGTTCCCTGGACTTGTTGCTCTTCACTCTTAGAGGAACAGAATGACCATGAATTCTCACTATACTACTTTTAAAAGATCTCCATGTTCCAAATGCAGACTTACCTGCAAGTAGCTGCTTCCAGTCTGTTTTCCATATCCTGTCTATTGAGATTGAAATTGGCTTTCCACCAGTTTAGATACTTAAATTCTGCACTATACTTATCCCTTCCCATAATGACTTTGAAATTTATAGAGTTATAGTCACCTCCCCAAAATGCTCACCCACTGAACCTGCAACCACTTGACCGGCTTCATTCCTTAGGATTAGGCCTAGAACTGCCCCGTCTGAAGTAGGACGATCCATGTACTGGCACAAAAAGCTTTGCCAGATACTCTTTAAAACTTCTACACTGTCTAATCCTTTCACATTAAGATGATTCCATGTAATATTAGCAAAGTTGAAATCCCCTACAACTATAGCCATATTCCTTTCACAGATCTCTGTGATTTGCCTCCATTTCTGCTCCTCTATCCCCTTCTGATTGTTGGGAGGCCTGGAATATGATCTCAAACAAAATAATTGCCTACTCTTTAACTCTAAGATCAATCCAAATGGCTTCATTTGAAGAGTCTTCTAGGACATCGTCTCTCATTACTACAGTGATGGTCTCCTTTATCAATAATGCAATGTCCCCACCTCTCCTTTATTCCTGCAATGCGCCTGAAACTTCTTTATCCTGGAATGTTGAGCTGCCAGTCCTGCCCTTCCTTCAACCATGTCTCAGTGATTGCAACAATATCATATTCCCACGTGCTGACTAATGCTCTAAGCTAATCCACTTTACCAGCTCCTTTCATTACAATAGATACAATTTAGTTCTCCAGTCCTCCCGTGTGCCCTATCATGCCCATGTATTCTCTGCCTACTGGACTGTCCTAGGATTTCTTTTATATCTGATTAGACCTTACTCATGACTTTACATCTACTCTGCGCACTATGCCCCTGCCAAATCAGTTTAATACCTCCTCAACAGCATGAGCAAACCTCCCAGTAAGGATATTGGACCCATTCTAGTTCAGTTGCAACTCATCTGGCTTGCACAGGTTCCTTCTGCCCCAGAAGCTGTCCTAATGATTCAAAAATCTAAAGCCCTCCCTCCTACATCCTCCCTTTAGCCACATGTTCATCTGACCTATCTTTCTATTCCTATTCCCAGTAAAATGTGGCACTGGAAATAATCTAGAGATTACAACCTTAGTAGTCCTCTTCTCTAATCTATTACCTACCTCTATAAATTCCTGTTTCAGGACCTCATTTCTTTTCTTGTCCGTGTTGTTGCTACCAACATGTACCACTACTGCTGGCTGTTCACCTTTCCCCTACAGAATGTCCTGCAGCAGCTCTGAGATATCCCTGACCCTGGCACCAAGGAGGCAACATTCAAGAGACTCATTGTAACCACAGAACCGCCCGTCAGTTCCCCTTATAATCATGTCCCTTATCACCAAAGATCTCCCTGTCATTTCTCCGCTGCTGTGCACAAACTTGGCTGATTTGCTGTTTTCCCCCTGAGAGGCCATCCCACCTCAACAGTATCCAACATGGTATATCTGTTTGAGAGTTGGAAGGGGCCACGTGGAACTTCTGCACTGCCTGCCCACGCATACAGGTCTTCCGGGTGAACACTCAATGCTTCTCTTTGTGTGTAGCCCTTAATTATGGCGTGACCAGCTGAATAAGTGTGCTATCCATGACATTCTCAGTCTTACGGATGCTCCAGAGTGTGTCCATCACAAATCCAGGTGCTCCATGCAGCAATCCAGCAGCTGCAGCTGAACACACTTCTTGGATACTCCATTGCCATGGAGACTGGAAATGTTCCTGATTTTCCACATATTAAAGAAGGAGCATTTCATAGGGCCAAGTTATCCTGCCATTGTGATCCTTATTCAGTACAAACAATAAACCAGGAACTAATTACTCAATCTGGCTCTCTATTCACCAAATCAGATTTTTCTCTTTCACTTTCCATTCCTAACAAACATCAAACAAATAAAATGAAGACTTTACTCTCTGTCTCCCTCTTGGTGCAACTCACTCAGTCTCTAAAGCTGGTTTCTAAGCATCCAATCCTTCTGCTGTACGTCACTTTTTGAACCCTGATGTCATTGCAGGAACTCCACTTCTGGATTCAGTGAAGGTTCCTCCTGCTCTTTCTCCCTCTCCGACGGAGCTCGATCCGTTCCCTCTCCCTCTCCGACTGAGCTCGATCTGTTCCCTCTCCCTCTCCCGCTCCAACTGAGATTGATCTGCTCCTCTCCTGTTCCTCTACTCGGAACCCATTCTGAGAAAGGATCACTGGACCCGAAACTTTAACTCTGATTTTTCTCTCCAAAGATGCTGCCAGACCTGCTGAGCTTTTCCAACAATTCCAGTTTTTGTTTCTGATTTCCAGCATCTGCAGTTCTTTTGGTTTTTAATATTCAGAGGCTATGGGTTCAAATTCCACTGTGCCAGATGGTAAATTTGAATCCAATAAAATCTGGAATTAAGAAGTTGGCCTCATGGCAGCCATATTACCAAGTCAATTGTCATAAAAATATGTCTGGTTTACTAATGTTCTCTAGCAAATCTGCTGTCCTTATATGGTCTTTCATACATGTCACTCCCGACACATAGCAATGTGCTTGACTCCTAACTGCCCTGTGAAATGGGCTAGCAATCTACTTGGTTATATCAAACCACTATAAATTCAAAAGGAAATCGTGAAACTGGACATACCACCTGGCATTGACCTAGCTGCCAGAAACGACAATGGCAAAAATCAGCCCTGTTGACCATGCAAATTCCTCCTGACAAATATCTGTGGGCTAGTGCCAAAACTGGGAGAGCTATCTTGCAGATTAGTCAAGCAACAGTCTGAAAATGTCATACTCACAGAATCATACCTTACAATGTTCCAATCATCACCATTCTGCGAGTACTGAACCTTACCAGGAGGACAGACCCAACTGTGAGTCCTCCATATTGACTCTGCACCACATGAAGTGTCATGGCATCAGGTCAAATATGGACAGAAAACCTCCTGCTGATGACCATTTACCACCCTCTTCAATGGATGGATTGTATTCCTCCATGTTGAACCCCATTTGGTAATAGCACAGAATATACTCTGGGTGAGGAATATCAAATGCCATCACCAAGAGGGGCTCAGCAGCACAATTACTGAACAAGGGAAAACAAACTAAAGGACATAGCTGTTAGAATGGGTCTCTTATAAAATGTGTTCATGGATGTGGCTATCGTTAGCAAGTGACCATACCTAGCTGTCCTTGAGAAGGTGGTGGTGAGCTGACTGCTAGAACAGTTGCAGTCCATTTGGTGTCAGCCACAATGTCCTTTGAGTGCCAGTTCCAAGACTTTGATATATTTCTGGGTCAGGATGATGAGTGGTTTGAAGGAGAACTTATAGGGGCTGTGTTCCCATGTATCTGCTGCTCTTGCTCTTTTAGATGAAAATACTGTCTAAATATTTTTGGTGAATTTCTGCAATGTGTGTGTCGTGAGATAGTCAATACTGCTGCTACTGGTATTGAAGGGGGAGGGGGTGCATGTTTATGGATGTGGTGCAACCAAGCGGGCTGCTTTGTCCTAGATGGCGTTGAACTTCTTGAGTGTTATGGGAGCTACACTCATCGAGGCAAGTGGGGAGCATTCCATCACCCTCCTGACCAACGTTCCCTTTACGCTATGCAACTGCATGACTGCATACACTTCCAGAAGTCACTGCCACGCACAGATCTCAGAGGCTTACATAGCTGGCAAGAAAATTAGAGGAAACACCGCTCCTGACTTGTGATTTGTAGATGGTGGACAGGTTTTGGAGTTACTTTGTTGCAAGCAGTAAGGGAATTAACAAGAATGGAAAATCGTCTTGACCTCGACACCACCAATCTACCTGTCATAGATACATCTGCTCTTAACAGTATCGGTAGAGGTTAGCACCGCCCACTTTGTCTTGGTGGTGACAAAGTCTTGTCTTCACACTGAGGATCCCTCGATCATAGTACCACCATACTAAATGGGACAGGGCAGACCTAGCAAACAAAACTGGATACCGAGGAGAAGCTATGGGCCACCAGCAACAGCAAAATAGTTTTCAATGACAATCTGTAATCTCGTGGTCCTCATTTCTCCCAATTCTGTCATTACAATCAAGCTGGGAGATCAACCCTGGTTTGGTGAAGAATGCAAGAGGGCATGCTAGGAGCAGTAGCAGATAAACCTAAAGCTGAGGTGTCAGCCTAGTGCAGCTACTTGTGTGCCATGCAGTGGAAGCACCATGCAATAGACAGGGCTGAGGATTTTGATTATATCTCAGCTCTGCTTAGGCAAGTGATGGACAATTAAGTAACTAACTAGAAAAGGTTGCTTCACAAATATCCCCATTCCTCATCAATGAGGGAGCTGAGTATGTCATTGCAAAGATAAGGCTGAAATATTTGCACCAGACTTCAGCCAGAAGTTCTCAGTGGATGATCCAACACTGCCTCCTCAGGTTCCCAGCATCACGGATGCCACTGCGTATGCTTAGCTTAGAGGGAACATTAGCTGAAAGGTATCATCACCAGTACTATCAAGCAGCACTTGCTTAGCATTATCCAACTCACTGATGCTCAGTCAGGGTAGTGCACTGAAAATCGAGCCCTGTTATTCCAGAAGTTAAAGATTCAATCAAAGTATGCAAAGTCCCAATTTACCTGATTGAAAGACTCAAGTTAACATATACAAGTAAACAACATACACAAACTCTGACTGGGTTTCTGTACTTAATAAGAACTACTATTTATTCCAAATAAATAAATTCTAACGACAGGTGTGTTGACATATAACTCTTTGAGTTAAAACTCACAAAGATCCTCAGACAGCACCTTCTAAGCCCACAACCACTTCCATCTAGAAGGACAAGGGCAGCAGATATATGGGAGCACCCCCATCACCTCCAAGTTCCCCTCCAAGTCAGGATCGTCCCCTCCAAGTCACTCACCATCCTGACTTGGAAATATATTGCCGTTCCTGCACTGTCACAGGGTCAAAATCCTGGAATTCCCTCCCTAATAGCATTGTGGGTCAACCCACAGCAGGAGGAAAGCAGCAGTTCAAGAAGGCAGCTCACCAACACCTTCTCAAGGGCAACTAGGGATGGGCAAGAAATGCTGGCCCAGCTAGTGACACCCACATCCCACGAAATGAATAGAAAAAAAAACATCCCCTTTGAAAAAATCCCTACACACAAAACAGACAATACAAACAAAAAAAAGTCTTGGTGCTACGGGTAGAGGAAGAAATGTCCTGAGGTAACAGTTTAATAGTACCAGTCTTCAGGATTTGATGAAGTATGCCTTTTGTTTCCCATGTCCAACCATCACCTCTTGACATTCAATGGCATTATCAACACGGAATTCCCCAGTATCAACAATGGGGTTACCATTGACCAGAAGCTGAACCGGACCAGCCATATAAATATTGTGATCACATGAGGCCAGAAACTAGGAATAATTAACTCACCTCCTATTTTCCCAAAGCCTGTTCTCAACCTACAAGGTGCAAGTCAGGAGTGTGATGGAATACTCCCCACTTGTCTGGATGGGTGTAACTCCAACAACACTCAAGAAGCTTGACAGCATCTAGGACAAAGGAGCCCACTTGATTGGCACCACAACCACTACCTTCCATTGTTATTCACTTCATCATCGACATTCAGTGACTGCTGTTTACCATACAAATGTACTGCAGTAACTCCACCAAGACCTCTCCAATGGCACCTCTAAACCTGCAACCTCTACTACCTGGAAGGACAAGGACAAGGGCAAGGTGCATGGGAACACCATCACCTGGGAATTCCTCTCCAAGCCACACACCATCCTGACTTAGAACTATAGCAAACTGAGTTCAATCCAGGCAAATGCAAGGTGATTCATTTTGGAAGATCCAATTCAAGAGCGAACTATACGGTAAATGGAAAAGCCCTGGGGAAAATTGATGCACAGAGAGATCTGGGTGTTCAGGTCCATTGTGCCCTGAAGGTGGCAACGCAGGTCGATAGAGTCGTCAAGAAGGCATATGGCATGCTTTCACTCATCGGACGGGGTATTGAGTAGAAGAGTTGGCAGGTCATGTTACAGTTGTATAGGACTTTGGTTCGACCACATTTGGAATACTGCGTACAGTTCTGGTTGCCACATTACCAAAAGGATGTGGATGCTTTGGAGAGGGTGCAGAGGAGGTTCACCAGGATGTTGCCTGGTATGGAGGGCGCTAGCTATGAAGAGAGGTTGAGTAGATTAGGATTATTTACATTAGAAAGACGGAGGTTGAGGGGGGACCTGATTGAGGTCTACAAAATCGTGAGAGGTATAGACAGGGTGGATAGCAAGAAGCTTTTCCCAGAGTGGGGGACACAATTACTAGGGGTCATGATTTCAAGGTGAGAGGGGAAAAGTTTAAGGGAGATATGCATGGAAAGTTCTTTATGCAGAGGGTGGTGGGTGCCCGGAACGCGTTGCCAGCGGAGGTGGTAGAGGCAGGCACGATAGCGTCATTTAAGATGTCTCTAGACAGATACGTGAATGGGCAGGGAGCAGAGGGATACAGATCCTTGAAAAATAGGCAACAGGTTTAGATAGAGGATCTGGATCAGTGCAGATCTGGAGGGCCGAAGGGACTGTTCCTGTGCTGTAATTTTCTTTGTTCTTTGTTCTGTGTTCTTTGTTCTTTGAATCCCAAGTATCTATTGAATAGCTGATCTGAGTGAGGTACTATGACTGGTTTGCATTGCTGATCATCTAGCCCTGTTGGAAGGCAAACGTCTAAAGTCTGGATGCAGAATGGATACAAATTGGCCTCTGGGTGCTCATCAAGCATGAGAGAAACAATTTGTTTTCCTTGATGTGTTCACAATCTCAGGTCATCCCAAATGGTTTCACACCCAATGTAATTATGTTCAAATGTAGTCATCGTCGCAGTTCAGAAAACACAGCAGGCAATTTGTGCCCAACAGGATCTCATTAACAACAATGATTCTTTAATATAATTCTTTCACAGGTTTCAGGTATCACTAGTAAACACGCCATTTATTTTTTATTCCTCATTAACTCAGTATTGTTTTGAGCGATAAATATTGGCCCCAGGTCATCCCACACCCCCAACTCCGTTCTTTGAAATACTGCCCAGGATTTTATGTACCTATCTGAAGGGGCAGACACCATCAGAGGATCTGATGTTGTCTGACCTGCTGTGCTTTTCCAGCCTCACACCTATAGACTCTGGCTTCCAACATCGGCTGTTCTTATTGTCTCCAAGTATCTGAAAAGGCAGCTGAGCTCTCACCTTAACATCTCATCTGAAAGTCAGGACCTTTAGCAGCGCAGTGTTCCTTTGGCGCTGCATTTAAATTACTAGAGCAGGAGTAAACTCACAACCTTACAATTTACAGATAAGAGTGCTCTCCACTAAGCTATTTGATACATTAAAGTTATGTTCAGGAATCTCTGCTCTCTGTTTGGTTTCAACATTGGGGTGACACAGTGGCTCAGTGGTTAGCACTGCTGCCTCACAGTGCCAGGGACCCAGGTTCAATTCCACTCTCGAGTGACTGTCTGTGTGGAGTTTGCACATTCTCCCTGTGTCTGCATGGGTTTCCTCCCACAGTGCAAAGATGTGCAGGCTAGGTGGATTGGCCATACTAAATTGCCTGTAGTGTCCAGGAATATGTAGATTCGGTGGGCTACGTGGGATGGGTCTGAGTGGGATGCTGTGAGGGTTGATATGGACTTGTTGGGCCAAAGGGCCTGTTTCCACACTGTAGGGAGTCTATGATATATAGTTCTGTCATATCAACACATTTCTCATTCTTTAATTTTTGCAGAAAGCACCAACTGCAATTTCCTAGGACTTGGTGTAGCTCTCCATTAGCTCACCAGCCTTCCCAAGGACCTGAATTTCACTGGAACTTTCTCTTTCCAATCATGTGCTGGAACAGGAAATCGAATGTTTAATCTGTTATGATCTCAGCTGATGTTATTACTGGACAAGTCTGATCCAGAATCTGGCTTGATAGATCATGTAAACAAAAAACAAAAAACTGGGGATGCTGGTAATCTGAAATGAAAACAGAAATTGCTGGAGGAACTCAGCACGTCTGGCAACATCTGTGGTGAGAGGAACAAAGTTAATGTTTTGGGTCCAGTGACCCTTCATCAGAACTCTGGAGCTTCTGCAGCAATTTTTGCTGTTGTTCATAATTTTGGTTTGGTTTTAACAACGTGGACTTTCACTAAAACACAAACACACAATGCTGCAGATTTGGGTTTAACAATAAAACAGAAAATTAATTCACAAAAGAAATTGTACTAAAACAGAATAAACCAAACTATTTATATATAATACGAGTTTAAAGGTTTCAAAAGACACTGTGAAAATACAATCATACTAATCTCAAAAACACTTCCATTACAGTACTCAAACATCAGACAGTTCATTTTTCCATCTCACTTAATGTTTGGCTAAGCTGTAGGTTCAATTCCCAGGTGTGAGAATCTGATCGGTTAGTTGTCTGGTTTACTAATGCAGAGTGAGGCCAACCGTGGGTTCAATTCCTGGGCTGGTTGAGGTTATCATGAAGGACTCTCCTTCTAAACTTCTTCCCTTGCCTGAGGCACAGTGACACTCAAGTTAAACATCCACTGGTTGTTGTTCCCTGATGAGATAGCAGCCCTATGGTCTGGTATGACTATGGCAATGCCACCTTTTACTGTCTTATAGGTAATGCATCCCTCACGTAAGAACTAGAAGCAGGATTCGGTAATTCATCCCCTCGAGCCTGGTCTTCCGTTTGATACGATCATGGATGATCTTATCTTGTCTTCAACTTCACTTTCCTGCCCGCTTTCCATAAGCTTTCAACCCATTGCTAATTAAAAAATTCCTCCTTAAATATACTCAATGTCCTAGCATCCAGCACACTCTGGGGTAGTGAATTCAACAGATCCACAACCATTTGAGGGATGTAATTTATCCTTATCTCTGTTTTGAACCTGCTATCCCTTATCCTAAAACAATGACCCCTCATTCTAGATTGTCCTACATGAGGAAACATTCTCTCCACTTCTACTTTGTCAGTCCCCTGTGCATCCTATATGCCTCAATTAGATCTCCTCTCATTCTTCTAAATTCCAGAGAATACAGACCTAAACTGCTCAGTCACTCTCCATATGACAAACTTTTCATTTCTGGAATCAATCCAGTAATTATTTTTCTGAACTGCCTCCAATACAATTCCATTCCTTTTCAAGCAAGGTGCTCAAAATTGTGTGCAATACTCCAGGTGCGGTCTTACTAATGTGGGACACTTTAACATTACAAACATCCAAAATACTTTTTTCTGGCCTATTCCCGCAAACTGATTTATTATTATTTTTATACCCCTTTTGGAAGGTAAAACATGTAATATTTTAAGCACATCCATGTTTTCTAATCTGATGGAGGATCAACTATAGAATTTCAATTTCTGATTCTTGGTCTAATTGCTCTAATATTTCTGTTTCACATACTATTTCTTTCACTACCATTAAGTACACTTTGTCCTGACTATAGTCCATGTCATATTACCTTTATAGAGTCGTAGAGTCATACAGCATGGAAACAGACCCTTCAGTCCAACCAGTCCATACTGACCAAGTTTTCCAAACTAAACTAGTTCCACTTGCTTGCATTTGGCCCATATTCCTCTAAACCTTTCCTATTCATGTACCTGGCAAATGTCTTTTAAATGTTGTAACTATATCTGCATCTACCACTTCCTCTGGCAGTTCATCCCACATAAGAACCACTCTCTTGTGAAAAAGATGCTTCTCAGGTTCCTTTGTAAATCTTTCTTCTATCACCTTAAAAAATTTTGAACTTCCCCGCCCTAGGGAAAAGACCTTTGCTATTCACCTTATCTATGCCCCTCATGATTTTATAAACCTCTGTAAGGTCACCCCTCAGCCTCCTATTCTCCAGTGAAAAAAGTCCCAGCCTGACCAGCCTCTCCTTATAGCTCAAACACCCCAATCTCAGTAACATCCTTGTAAATGTTTTCAATTTAATAATAGCCTTCCTATAGCAGGGTGACCAGATGGTACATAGTATTCCAATAGTGGCATCACCAACTCCTATACTCAACTGTCTCAGCAATGAAGGCTAGTGCGCAAAACGATTTCAATGATTCAAAATGCCCTCAACCCATCTCTTGCATTTCCCACACTTCTGCCCTCAAAACCCCTCCCCCAACAAAAATAAGGACAGAGTGCCCTGGTCCTCAAAAATCACCCCACCAACGTCCACATCCAGAGTATCATCCTCCGCCACCTACAATCTGACCCCACCACCAAAGAGATATTTCCCTCCCCACCAATGTCTACCTTCCATAGGGACTGCTCACTCCGCCACTCCCTCGTCTATTCACACACTCCACCACCAACCCCACGACACCTGGCACCTTTCCCTGCAACTGCAGGAGGTGCTACACCTGCCCTCTCACCTCCGCCCAAGGCCCCAAACAATCTTTCCAAATCTGACAGGGATTCACCTGTACGTCCTCCAACCTGGTCTACTGTATCCGTTGCTCCCGGTGTGGTCTCCTCTACATCGGTGGGACCAAGTGCAGACTCGGTGACTGATTCGTGGAGCATCTGTGCTCTGTACGCGATAATCCACAACACCTTCCAGTTGCCAGCTATTTTAACGAACCCCCCGCCCACTCCCTTGATGACATGCCCATCCTGGGCCTCTTCCAGTGTCACAATGATGCCACACGTAAACTGGAGGAACAACACCTCATATCCTACCTCGGGAGCTTACAGCCTGATGGTTTCAACATAGAATTCACCAGTTTCAAAAATCTCCCCACCGCTGGCCTCATCCCATGTCCAACACTCCCTCTCATTAACACTCCCTCTCATCTCCACCCCCTTGACCTGACACAACCTGTCCATCTTCTTTCTCACTATCTGCCCCACCCTTCCCATGACCTACGCCCCCTACCTGCATTCACCTATCACCATCCAACCCACCTCCCCCAGCTCCACCACCCCATTTATTTCTGAGCTCCCTTCTCCCCTCTCCAGTCCTGATGAAGGGTGTAAAACCGAAACGTCGACTTTCCTGTTCCTCTGATGCTGCCTGACCTGCTGTGTTCCTCCAGCTCTACACTCTATTATCTGTGATTCTTTCCCCTGTCTGGAGTATTCATTACATAATTCACATCACTGTACTATATCTTTTTATTCATTCGTGGGATGTGGGCTTTGCTAGTTGGGACAGCGATAATTGCCCTTCCCCAGTTGCCCTTCAGAAGGTGGTAGTAAGCAGTCTTCTGGAACTGTTGCAGGGGAGCTCTGCAGGACACCTTCCGTGAGATGGCGAAGAAGAGCAACAAATCAGAGGATGACTGAGAGTTATCACAGCGGAATTCTGGGAGACATTGCCACAGTTGTCACGACTGTACGGTAGGCCAGAGGGAACCTGCTGTCAGGGTATAGTTAAACCTGAAACACTACATTGGTGTTTTCCAACCACCCTCCCTCCTTCTCTGACCAAAAAAAAGTCTGTGAGTAGGATGACTGGCAAGGTAAAGGTGTACAAGGAAGCAGCCATTAAAAAGAGCGGGCCAGTGTTAGAGTGGAAGTGCTGAGGCCTTTGCTTGAGATGTTTCGGCGTGAGGAGGCTGAGCAGGGAAACAGGTAAGAGCAGGTAAGGGCTCTTTAACTCTACTTTCTTTCTGTCTAGACTGAAGGCAGTAGGGACGGCAGTTAGGGCAGTGGCATGCTCCTCTTGCAGGATGTGGGAGATCAGGGAGACTTCCATATTCCCTGGTGGCTACTCCTGTGAGACGTGCACCCGGCTGCAGCTCCTGACAGATCGCGTCAGGGAATGGGAGCTGGATGCACTCAGGATCATCCGGGATACAAAAAACATCATTGATAAGAGCTATAGCGAAGTGGTCACTCCTAAGGTGCATCCTGCAGGTAGCAGGATGACCACCAGAAGAGGTAAAGGGGGATGGCAGATAGTGCAGGGTTCCCCTGTGGCCATTCCCCTCAATAATAGGTATACCACTTTGGATACTGCTGGGGGGAATGACCTTTCGTGGGTTAGCAGCAGCAGCAGTCAGGTCAGTGGCTCTGAGGCTCAGAGGGAAAGGGTGCAGTCAGACAGAGCGATACTGATAGGAGACTGAATTGTGAAGGGGACAGACAGGAGATTCTGTGGCCGCAGAACAGACACCAGGATGGTGTGTTGCCTCCGAGGTGCCAGGGTCAAGGATCTCTCTCAGCAGTTGCAAAACATTCTGAAGTGGGAGGGTGAACAGTTAAAGGTCATTGCGCACATCAGTACAAATGACATAGATAGACAAAGGGATGGGGTCCTGTGAAATGAGTGTAGGGAATTAGCTAAGAAGTTAAAAAGCAGGACCTCAAGGGTACTGATCTCCGGATTACTCTCAGTGCCATGCGCCAGTGAGGATAGAAATAGAAAGACATCCCAGATGAATGTGTGGCTGAGGAGTTGGTGAAGGGGGCAGAGTTTTCAGTTCTTGGATCATTGGGATCTCTTCTGGGGTGGATGTGACCTGTACACAAGACAGATGCGTTGCATTTGAACTGGGAGGGGGTCCAATATCTTTGTGGGGAGATTTGCTAGTGTTACCCGGAAGAGTTTAAACTAGTTTGACAGGGACCATTGAGAAATCAGGGGAAAATACATTAGCCATTGAGAGCAAGTTTACTATTCAGGATAGCCAGAGGCACAGTAAAGGGAGGGAAAAGACTTCTGGTTTAAAGTGCATTTATTCAACCCACGAGACCTGACTGATAAGGCAGATGAGCTCAGAGCATGGATTGGCTCTGGGGACTGGGATATTATAGTAAAAAAGACCCTGAGCTTCCAGTTGCCTGCCACGTTAACACACCACCGTGTTCCCTGGCCAATATCTCCATCTCTGGCTTGCTGCAGTGTTCCAGTTAAGCTCAATGCAAGCTAGAAGAACAACAACTCATTTTCCGCTTGGGGACCCTGCAACCCTCCGGACTCAATATCGGGTTCAATAATTTTTGGGCCTAAACTCTCCCATGTCCTAGACCCCTACCCCGCACACCAGGCCTTGTTATCACATAGCCTGCCATTGCACCTTACCTGAGATAACAAGGTGTAGTGCTGGATGAACACAGCAGGCCAAGCAGCATCATAGGAGCAGGAAGGCTGACGTTTCGGGCCTAGACCCTTCATCAGAAATGGGGGAGGGGAAGGGGGTTCTGAAATAAATAGGGAGAGAGGGGGAGGCGGATAGAAGATGGATAGAGGAGAAGATAGGTGGAGAGGAAACAAACAGGTCGAAGAGGCGGGGATGGGGCCAGGAAAGGTGAGTGTAGGTAGGGAGTTAGGAAGGGGATAGGTCAGTCCAGGGAGGACGGACAGGTCAAGGGGGCGGGATGAGGTTGGTCGGTAGGAGATGGAGGTGCGGCTTGAGGTGGGAGGAGGGGATAGGTGGGAGGAAGAACAGGTTAGGGAGGCAGGGACGAGCTGGACTGGTTTTGGGATGCGGTGGGGGGAGGGGAGATTTTGAAACTTGTGAAATCCACATTGATACCATTGGGCTGCAGGGTTCCCAAGCGGAATATGAGTTGCTGTTCCTGCAACCTTCGGGTGGCATCGTTGTGGCACTGCAGGAGGCCCAGGATGGACATGTCGTCTGAGGAATGGGAGGGGGAGTTGAAATGGTTCGCGACTGGGAGGTGCAGTTGTTTGTTGCGAACCGAGCGTAGGTGTTCTGCAAAGCGGTCCCCGAGTCTCCGCTTGGTTTCCCCGATGTAGAGGAAGCCACACCGGGTACAGCGGATGCAGTATACCACATTGGCAGATGTGCAGGTGAACATCTGCTTGATGTGGAAAGTCTTCTTGGGGCCTGGGATGGGGGTGAGGGAGGAGGTGTGAAGGCCATTTGGCTCATATGGTCTACACCAGCTATGACATATGGATTCTCAGTCAGTGAGTACATTCAAGACAGAGTTCTTTTGGATATTGAGAGATAGTGAGAGAAAGTCACTGAGGTAGAAGATCAACCATGAGTGCATTGAGACAGAACACGCTGAAAGGTCCAAATGGTCTACTTCAGCACCTATTTCTTGTCAATAAAGTAATGCCGTGTAGGAATGTTCATTTCAGTGATTTCCATAGCGATTCACTATAGTTTAAATTTCTCAGCAGGTCAGGCAACATGTGAAAAGTGAAAAAGAGAGTTTCAGGTCAATGATCTTTTATAAGATCTTATGATGAGTCTCCTTTGGGGGCATGTGCTCAGGGTCTCTCTGTATCTCACCCATGGTATACCGTGAGAGTAGATCCTGTCCTGGCCACTAAATTTATTTTACAGCTCATTCTCCCTCAATTTTCGTGCAGAGAAATGCAATTAGGCCTCACTTTGTCTGGTGTTAGTTTTCACACTGTTATTTTCTGAGATTTTAAATAAAATGTCAGAACAAGTTGGTCGGAGAGGCTGGTTCTTTTTGTTCCTGAGTTCCACATGTTGTTACTCTGAGCCCTTGTTTGAAGGTGGTTTGTCCTATCGACAGGGAGGGCCTGAAACTGGGTAGGACGACTCTAATCGAGGCTCAGGCTTCACCGGCAGCGGCAGGCCCCACGCTGCCATGGCAACGGCGGCCAGCGGGCCCCGTCCTGATTGGCGGAGCCCGGTACGGCCCCCGACCGTTCATTGGCTGAGGGCCGCGGGGCTGATTAATATTCCGGCGGGAAAGGCGCGCGCGGCTTTTAGTTCGAGCGGCAGAGGGACCGGCTCACTTTTTGATTACCGCCAGGTCACCAGGCGATCCATATACTGACCAACGCTTGAACATCAGGGGATCAGCGCAGGATCACATCTCGGTCACCACTGCCCGATTTCTCCCCCCCCCCCCCCCCCCACCCCGCTTTAGCCCCCGGCCCTCCAGCAAACAGAGAGAGAGAGAGAGCCCAGGCCTCAGCAACATGTTCGTCATCAAGAGAGGTACTGACCCCGGGTGGGTGGATGTAGACCCGACCCCGAGGCTGGGGGGTAGTGTAGACCCGACCCCGATGGTGGGGGTGGGAAGCGTAGACCCTGCCCCGGGGGGTGGAGATGAAGGATAGGGATGAAGGCCTGTGTGGGAGGGGATGAGAGAATGTGGGCTGAGGATGCTTCCTGGTCCCCTGGGTGCGGTGACCCCGGTGTGTTGGACCGTTATTGAAACATGAAACCCTGACGGTCTTAGATGACAAGGTGCAGGGCTGGATGAACACAGCAGGCCAAGCAGCATCATAGGAGCAGGAAGGCTGACGTTTCGGGCCGAGACCCTTTTACGGGTTTGTGTGTGTGTTTGGAGAGGATGAACCCCCCTGTGGGAGAGTCTACCACCAGAGATCGCCGGTTTTAGGTTGAAGTCAGGGGAATTTATCTCTCTGACAGCTGAGAGTCTGCGACTCTCCCTGAAAAGGTGATGGAAAGCAGGATCCGTGAGTATTTGTAAGACAGAAATTGGTAAGATTCCTGTTAAGGAAGTTCTGAGAGGGAAGCAGAGTTGCTGAGGAATGTAGATTCGTTAACCACGATCTTAAGTACAGCAGCAGGATCGAGGGGCTGAATGGCCAGCTCCTGATTTTTGTTTGTATGTGATTCCGTCTTCATTTCACTTTCATGTTATATCTAACTTCTGAGTATGTCCATTTTAAATCCGTGTCCGCATTTGTAGTGGGAGCTGCCAATGTAAACATGTCACGATGCAACTACCTCCTCTTGCCAGCAGGAGCGCTAGCTTCATGTGTGACATGTTTACATGGACTGTCCCATTGTAACTGGAACATAGTATTTAGAAAGTGGGCAGATGTTTGAATGTGTCTAGATATGTTTGATCGTTATGCCAGCCCTCTGTCAGTACAGATGTGGAGCCCTGGGAGATGTACGTACTACAGACTTTTTCAGACGAGCTCAGCAGACCACTGGGTCCAATGCCACTGTAAACCCTCACCCCCGGAGGCTCCGGCTCCTCGATGTAAAAGCAAGATATTTCAGATTTTCTGCAGTAAAAACAGAAATGACTGGAGAAATTCAACCGGGCTGGCAGCATATATGGGGACAGAAAGAGAGTTGTGGTTTCCAGTCCAATATGACTCTTTAGAATCTGTGGAACAGGTTCTTGCCAGTCTGACAAAAGATGGACCTTTCTATGCCTGGCCAATTCTCTGTCTGGTCTGAGGGAAGATGATACAATTTGTAATTGGTTTAACTTCTGTTTCTCAACCTACAGCTTTGTGCTTCTGTATTCCACTGAGGCTGATAACCTGCTTGTCTGCTGTTATCTTTAATTTTCGCCATGATACAGGGCTAAAAGCCGATTGTCCTGCCGCTCATTATAATCACCCATTGGTTTGTGAGATTTTTTTAAATTAAAATTCCCTTTTCCAGCGTTTCCCTCGGCCCTTTTTGCAGCTCCCTGTAATCCCCAGGTTCCACTTCCCTCTATATACAGTGTTCTACGTCCCGCCCGGTCCCTCTCTCCCGCCTATGTATAGTTTGAATTTGGCGCCGAAGCAGTTGATTGTAAGAGTGGCGGGAATTGGGTAAACCGCGCCGCAACTCTGCACATAAAACTAAATTTAAACTGGGCCGTAGATCAGGAAGCTGCCAGAGAGAGGGACATAGATAGAGAGCAGTGCTTCAGGTCAAACTCTCCACCCTGGCTATCAAAGCGAAACTATTCCAGCGCTATCGAGCTCTGAGCTTGCAAATGAAAGGGGACAAAAATAGGTCAGAGGCTGGTGAAATGAGTCTGGTTTCGGAAGCATGAATAGAATTTAAAAATGGTCAGTTGAGAGGATGTCAAGGAATAGTTTTTAACTTAGTCTTAACTCATTCAAGATGAGTAATTCTAAAACAAATGCTTTCAGATTACAGCATATGTTCTCAAATCGTTGGATAATTATTGGAACATTGTACACCCTCTTGTTATATCTCTGTATATACAAATTTGCAAGGCTGGATGGTCAATATTTAACCAGCTGGAGTCGACCTTTGTAACGTTGGGCAATGGGTGGCAGACCCCAGAGTCTCTGTGGCCTTGGTTAGGATTTAGGCACCCATAAGGTGTTTGTTCTGTTTGGTGTTTACACGCTGGTGATTGTCTCAGAGTTGAGCTTGTGGCTTCACTCTGACCTTCAGTATATGAATTTCGAGATGGGTCTACAAGGACAGTAGAAATGATACAAAACTTGCATGTATTGTGAACTATGAGGAGAAAAGTAAGCTTGTAGAAGACTTGGCGGGGGGGGGGGGAACTGGTGGAATAAGCAGATGTGTGGTAGATTAAATTTAATGCAGAGAAGTCTGAAGTGATTAATTTTAGTCTGAAGAATATGGTGACAATGTAAAGTAATAAGGTACATTTTTAACGGAGATCCTGGAGCATGTATTGGCACCACATTTAAGGTAGAATGCGAATTAAGCTAGTGAAGATGCACAAGATTTATAACAACCATTCTCAATGAATTTCAACAGCATGGATTGATCATTGAGACAATTTGATAGAGATATTCAAAATCATGGTTCTAAATAGCAGATATAGTTAAACAAAAATAGAAATGGTCTTTATAACAAACGGATGAAGCTGTCTTAATGCAATTGTAGAGCCTTGGTGTGACTATTTTTGAATGTTTGTACTATTTTGTACATAGGGATGGCACAGTGGTTAGCACTGCTGCCTCACAGCACCAGGGACCCGGGTTCGATTCCAGCTTCTGGCGACTGTGTGTGCAGAGTTTGCACATTCTCCCTGTGTCTGCGTGGGTTTCATCCGGGTGCTCCGGTTTCCTCCCACTGTCCAAAGATGTGCAGGTTAGGTGGATTGGCCATGCTAAATTGCCCGTAGTGTTCAGGGAGGTAGAGAGTGTATATTAGGTGGGTCATAGGGGGATGGGTCTGGGTGGGATGCTCTGAGGTTGGTGTGGACTTGTTGGGCCGAAGGGCCTGTTTCCACACTGTAGGGATTCTGTGATTCTATGAAATGAGGCATTCAGTCTAGGCACTGCCTCCTTGGTCTTACATCATTGTCCACACGATTCTCATCCATTCTCCCCTTTAAATTATTTTTAGTCAACCTGTTTAGACATGTTATGTAGGGTAGGTGGAACTTGAACTCGGCATTGCTGAGTCACAAATCCCCTTGCTTCATATTATTCTGTGCAATGTTGGTTTCCTTATCTAAGGAAAAATTTATTTGCCATTGAGAGTGCAACATAGATTCAATGGACGGATCCCTGGGATGGGGACATTGTCCTATGTGGAAAGATTAAACATGCTAGGCCTACAGTCACTGGAGTTTAGAAAAATGAGAGGTGATCTCATTCAAACATACAGAATACATGCAGGGTAGCTGCAGGAAGGATGTTTACCCCAGGCTTTGGGTCTAGAATGAGGGGGTACTATTTCAGGCTAATGGGTAGACTGTTTAAGACTGAACTGAGGATTTCTTCATGCAGCATATTAAATCTTTGGAGTTATGTACCTAGGAGGGCTGTGGAGGCTCAGTCAGTGAGAATGTACAAGAGACTGAGATCTACACATAATTAAGTTTCTACACATTAAAAACATCGCAGGATACGGGGAAGTGCAGGAAAATGGTGTTAAAGTACAAGAATAGCTACAATCTCATTTGCCGTGGGCTTGAAAGTTGAGTAGCCTCTTCTCAAATCTTGTGTTTTGCAGTATAATTCTGGGTTGCCTGAATTAATTATTTACAGCTGAGCCACAGACTGCTTCCCCACCACTGGTTCCCTCACCTCTCGCTGAAAACTTGTCTTGATGCAGTTGCAGCTCAGGAATTCCTTTCCTAATCCTCTCTGGCTCTGTGACTCTCTTTTCCTCCTTTTAAGCCAATCAGAAACTTTCCATTATGCTTAAGGTGCTTTATAAATTACAGTTGATATTGACTGCTTAATGGATGATGAAGTGCTTAAACTTGTAACATTTTACTGTTCAGATGGTCGCCAGGAGCGGGTCATGTTTGACAAGATTACATCCCGGATACAGAAGCTGTGCTATGGCCTGAATCCTGACTTTGTGGATCCAGTGAGTAGCTTTTTAATGATTTTCTGTTATCACTGATCTGAAATCATCATTAACAAGTCATTGATAGTTGGTTCTGTGATTGACTGGGCTAAATGTGTTGCCTGGCAAAGCACAGAGCTATTAAGGAAAAGCTTGCATTCTGATCTTAGGATGTCCTAAAGTCCTCCACATCCAACATATGACATACAGCTAATAATATGGGAAATGCAAGATCCTATTTGTGTACAAATGACACCCACAAACAGCATTGAGGTAATGACCGAATAATTTGCTTTTATGTTGAAGGACAAGTATTGCCACAGTCACTTTGAGGTGGACAGTGTGGCATGTGTGGAGGTTCTGTTTTTTCCTCAAATTTGGCTCATGCGAGCTTTTGCAGCCACCTGGGAAGCTAAATGGATCTTCAACGTAACGTTTCTTTGGGAATAAAGTATCTCCTGCGGTGCAGTACTCTCTCAGCACTGCATTGGGGTGTTAGCTTGGATTTTATGTTGATGTCTTTGGAGTAGAATCTGAATCCACAATCTCAGAAGATTGCTACCATATTAACCTCTGCTGGCAAGATGTAGTGGAGGTATCTCTGTCTCATCATGGATATCAAGAAGTGTAAAGGAGCCACGGTACAAAATTGTCTGCTTATCTTAAAATTGGTTTTGTTTAGCTGTTAGTATAGCAGTGGTTGGGGAGTGCCTCAGAGGTGAGCAGCAGCAGCCAAATCAGTGTAATCTTGGGATAACTTCCTGTGCCACTTGCCAGCGAGGCTAGGAATAGGAAGATAATACAGTTAAATACGTGGCTAAAGAGTTGGTGTAGGAGGGAGGGGTGGGTCACTTGCATGTCAGGTGATTGAGGTCTCAGTGGCGGTGCATTTCAGGAACAGTGACCATAATTCTGTAATTTTAAGTTACTAATGGGTAAGGTTAAGAGTAGTCCTCCGTGAAAGTAATGAACTGGGGAAGGGCTAACTGCCGCAATATTAAGCAGGAACTGGGAAATGTAGATGAATCCAGCTGTTTGAGGGTAAATCTGTATCTGGCGTGTGGGAGTCTTTTAAAGGCCAGTTGATTAAAGTTCAGGACCAGCATGTTCCTGTAAAAACGAAGGATAAGGATGGCAAGGGAAGTTGAGAGCTTGGTCGAAAAGAAAAAGGAGGCAGTCATAAGTTTTAGGAAATTGAAGATAGCAGGAAAGAACTAGGAAGTGACAAAATTGATCTTGGCAGGGCGTTAGATGTAGTCTTTATGGCTTTTTGACAAGGTCCTTTGTGGCATGCTGATACAAAGGAAAAGTCCATGGGATCCATGGTGAGGTAAAATGAATATAGAACTGGCTTGGTCATAGATGACAGGCTAGTGGTGGAAGGATGTTTTTCTGACTGGAGATCGGTGGTGTTCAGTCATACAGCCTGGAGACAGACCCTTTGGTCCAACCAGTCTATGCTAACCATACTCCCAAACTAAATTAGTCCCACCAGCCTGTGCTTGACCCATATTCCTCCAAACATTTCTTAAATTCATGTACTTATCCAAATGTCTTTTTGAATGTTGTAACTGTACCCACCTGCACCACTTCCTCTGGAAGTTCATTCCACACACAAACCACTCTAAAAGAAAAAAAATTACCCCTCACTTTTTTAAATGTTTCTCCTCTCACCTTAAACATGCCCCCTAGTCTTGAAATCCCCACCCTAAGGAAAAGACACCTGCCATTTACCTTATCTAAACCCTTCATTATTTTATAAACCTTATTAAAGTCATTCTCAACCTCCTAGACTCCAATGTAAACCATCCCAGCCTATCCAGCCTCTCCTCATAACTCACCCTCCATTCCTGTCAACAAGCTGGTACATCTGAACCCTGTCTAGCTTAAGAAATATCCTTTCTATAACGGAGACTAGAAGTGGTCACAATACTCCAGAAGAGGCCCCACCAATGTCCTGTACAACCTCAACATAACGTCCCAGCTCCTATAATCAAGGTCTGAGCAATGAAGGCGAGCATGCTAAATGCTTTCTTAATCACCCCATCTACATGTGATGCACGCTTCCAAGAGTTATGCACTTGAACCCCTAGGTCTCTGTTCTACAACATGCCTAAAGCCCTACTTTTAATTGTATGATTTGTTACTGTTGGATACTGAAGTTGGATGGAGTACATGTGGATTGGGAGGTAGGGAGTCAGCATTTGGTGTTTGTACAATGCTAGTCGGGGGGAGCATTGCATGGCCCCTTTAAAAGATTATGTACTTTTTCTATGCTTAGAGATTTAAATGGATGTCTGTGAGCAGCAGCTTGAGGGTTTGCAAGTACAAAGAGAGCACCTGAATTAAAACCTTTGTACCAAGCTGCAGTTTTTACCAGGACAACAAGTTTTTGAATTTAGCCAATCAATTTGAACCAGCTACTTAAGATACCCAAGACCAATCAAATCTGAATCTGATGGTTTTGACAACCTAGGACCAATCCGATTGTAAGAAATTAATGTCATCAGAGGTGTAAAAGAAGAGTTGGACAAAAACAGGAGAACTAACTTGCTATCTGCCAGAGTTAACAGCTCTCAGCTGTCAAGAGAGCATCGCTGCATCTCACGGGTTCCTATAAGTCTTCGAGAAAGCACCATCTAAATATCAAAGGTACCAATGGCACAACTAGTTAATATTCCTGATAGAAGAATTGATGGAAGAGGCATTCCTGACAGAAGAATTGACGGAGAAGGCACAGACCACTCAGGAAGACATGTAACCTGGCTGTATATAAGTGGGTCTTGTATTTATTGGAACAGCGTACCATTAGAATCTTGCTTTATGCAGGAATAGTCAGTTAGAGGGGTTTATTTGGTTTGTTCAGGGTTTAGTTAATTTGCTCACTGCTAGAGTTAGATAAATTATCTGTTAGTTGATTGCAAAGTGAGTGTCAGGAATTTATTTTATTTAACCACGAGAAGTTGCTGAAGGGCAGGTTACAGCACTTTTCATGTTGCTTTCACAGATTATAGGCTGAGGTGCTCCTCTTTGGGTGTTTTTGTTTTAGTTCTCAGAGAGAGGTCAACTTCTGCTTTATGACAATATAATTATATAATTGTTCAGCAGGGATCAGTGCTGGAACCCCTGTTGTTTGTAGTATGCATAAATGATTGGGAGGAGATTGAAGGTGGCCTGATCAGTAAGTTTGTGGATCTCAAAGATTGGGGAAGCTGTGGATCATGAGGAGGATTGCCAGAGGGTACAGCCGGATATAGATAGGCTGGAGACTTGGCTGGAGAAATGGCAGATGGTGTTTTTGTAGGGCAGAAATGCTAATTACTAGGGGACGTGGTTAAAGGTAAAATGGTGGTAAGTTTAAGGGAGATGTGAGAGGCAGGTTTTTTCCACAGGGTGGTAAACCTCTGGAATGTGCTGCCCAAAGAGGTGGTGGAAGAAGCTAAACTAGCAATGTTTCAGGAGGTATTTTGACCGATATTTGAATATCCAGGGAATAGAGGGACACGGACTGCATAAAAATAAAAGTTTTTAGTTTAGAAAGGCATTGTGTGTCAGCACAGTCTTGGTGGGCCACGGGGCCTGTTCCTCTGCTGTACTCTTCTTTGTTCCTTCCTGAGATTTTACAGCACTTCCTGAACAGTCAATGAATCTCATCAATGTTTTGGGTTTGCAATCCTTTTTTATATTTCCAAGGAATTTGGGGACTCTGTAGACTTGATAGCTGATTGGTGCCTTATTGACCTGTAGTAAAAATTCATGTGATGGTCATTTGTGGTAAATTTGGCATTCTTGTGTTTATTGTAATGAATGCCAGAGGAACGTTAAGATTTTTGGATGATTTGTGCTGCTGCAAAAGTTGTCAGTTGTTTTAAAAGTACAAGTTAGATGTCTGCTGTGTATTTTGTGCACCAGTTGATGACTAATTTGTGTGCTGCCTTTCTGTTGAGATGGTTCCTCTTGTCTTTTAGGCACAGATTACGATGAAGGTGATCCAGGGTCTCTACAGTGGCGTTACCACTGTCGAACTAGATACCCTAGCAGCAGAAACAGCTGCTACAATGACCACTAAGCATCCTGACTACGCCATTCTAGCTGCAAGGATTGCAGTCTCCAACCTCCACAAAGAAACCAAAAAGGTGTTCTCTGGTGAGTAATGTGAACAAGGGATCCTTCATTGATGTTGTAATCACATATGTTAGGAATTAAACATTGCTTGATACATCATAACTTGCAATAGACTGATTGACTACAGGTGCAGGCCAACTTCAGATTGACATGAGACTTTGTAATGTATCTTGATTCTATCAAGAAGGTATCTAACCAAGCTGGTGGAGTGGGTGGGTAGGTGGCAGATAAATTTCATTGTAGGGTGGCATGGTTGCTCAGTGATTAGCACTGCTGTCTCTCAGTGCCAGGGACCCAGGCTACATTCCAACCTCAGGTGACCGTCTGTGTGGAATTTGCACATTCTCCCCGTGTTTGTGTAGGTTTCCTCTGGGTGCTCGGGTTTCCGCCCACAGTCCAAAGGTGTGCAGTTTAGGGTGGAAAGGCTATGCTAAATTGACCATAGTGTCCAGAGATGTGCAGGCTAGGTGGGTCAGCCATGGGATATGGAAGGTCACAGGGATAGGATGGGTTGCTCTTTGGAAGGCTGGTGTGGACTCAATGGGCTGAATGGCCTGCTTCCACACTATGGATTCTATAATTTGAGTAGAGAAGTTTTTGGTAGGAATAACTGAAAGAGAATACAAAACAGGGGTACAATTTTAAGGGAGATGCAGCAGCACAAGGACCTGGATATAACTGTGCACATCATTGAAAGTGGAGGACTGCTGGAGAGACAACAAGTAAAGCAACAGCTTTATTAGAGGCATAGGGAACAAGAGCAAAGAGGTGATGTTGAACTTGAACAAGTCACTTGTACACCTTCCCCCTCACCTGGCTTATTGTGTACAGTTCTGGATGTCACTTTAAAGGAAATGTATGAGTAAACAAAGAACATTACAGCGTGGCCCTCCAAGCCTGCACTGACACATTTTCCCCTTACATACTAAAGTTGTCTTCGCTTACAGGATCCGTATCTCTCTATTCCTTCTATTCATGTATTTGTCCTGGTGCTTCTTGAATGCTGCTATTTTGTCTGCTTCCACCGCATCCTCTGGTAGCATGTTCCAGGCACTCACCATCTTTCGCATTGGAGAGTGTAGAAGTGATTTACAAGAATCGTTCTAGGAATGAGAAATTTTAGCTGTGAATTTAGATTGGATTATTTGCTTGATACCTGTTTCTTTTGCAGAGGTCATGGATGATTTGTTTAACTACGTGAACCCTCTTGTTAACTCTCATTCACCCATGATTTCCAAGGAAACGCTGGAGATTGTGCTGGAAAACAAAGATGTAAGTGCTTTCTTGCTTGGGACTTGGTGGTGTGGAATTCTGACACCCTTGTGTACACTGAAGGTGCAAATGTTATAACGTTAAGATATTTTGACTGGCAAGAACCAGGACTGATCCTGGATCTAGGCTAATTGCACTTGTGTGTAGTTTGGATGCAGCAATTGGAACTCAGTACCCTTTGGGTTCAGGAGGTCCGAATCCCTGGTCCTTGTACATTCACCTGTAAATTCTTTTACAGCAGGGTAATATTGTGATCTTTACTGACTGGTAATGTTCAGTGCTTAAGTGGGTGTGATGTCTTAGAGATTGGCTGAATAACAGATTTGTTCTAAAGTGACACTGTTCTTTTCTTTTAGCGCCTGAATTCTGCCATAATCTATGACCGGGACTTCTCATACAATTACTTTGGATTCAAGGTGAGCTTGTTGATGATGAGTTGTTCACTTTTTTGCAATGCCTTTGTGTTGTTGGCTTACTTTTGCACTATCTTTTCACAGACACTGGAGCGTTCGTATCTTTTAAAGATCAATGGGAAAGGTATGTTTAATCTGCTGTAAATCTTGGTGTAGGATAGCAGAGATTGGACATCTCCCTGGATCCCTTGCTGAAGATATGTTGGTTGAATGGAGTCAGCAATTGTCCCCCTCTTTGTAGCCAATATTCCCATAGTTAACTGGCAGAGTAAAGACAAAATACTACAAATGTTGGAAATCTGAAATACAGAGAATGCTGGATAAACTCAGCAGGTCTGACAGCCTCGATGGGGAAAGAAAGCTCTAAAGAAGTCAGTGGACTTGAAAAATTAACTCTTTCTGTCTCCACAGATGCTGCCAGACCTGCTGAGTTTATCCGGCATTCTGTGTTTGTTTCTTAACTGCAGAGACTTGATCTCTCTGCCTCTTGGGAGCTCATGAACGTACGAGGCAAGTGTAGGCCACTGAGCCCCTCAAGCTTGCTCTGCCATTCAATAAAATCATGGGTGACTGGATATCTCTATATTTCTCTTACCCCAGATAACTTATCATCCTGCTTACCAAGAATCTGTCTTCATATTAAAATTATTAAAGCCTCTGCTTCCACTATTTTTTGAGGACGAGCATTCTAAAGACGCTCAACCCTCTGAAATTGTTTTCCTCATGACGTTTTTTAAATGGGTGACCCGTCAATTTTAAGCATGAATCAGATTCCTGTGTAAAAAGAACCATCCTTTCTGCGCCCTGTCAAGAGCCCTCAGGATGTTAATTAGTCTCCTTTTGCTGCTACAATTTGGCTCTGCGTTGAGCAGAGAATGGAGAGGTGGTTTAACTCTCTCTGTTTTTCTTGTGAAACATGTAATCTTAAACCCTTGAAGGAAAATAGACTCATTCCCTTTCTGAACTGCTTACTGCTCTCTAATGAAATACTGATCAGCATCAGTTTGGTTGATTGATTTTCTTGTGTTGGAAAGGTTGTGCTGGGCATCCCAGGTATCCATTGTATGTAGGAATTGACTGGAGGATGTTTGGCTGATATGGGGCAGTAGTGTAGCACAGCTGTTTCCTGCACCTGCCCGATCATGCGGTCCAATACTGAACTCATTTTAGTGCAATATACCTTAAAGTGAGGGGTCTTGTTGAGTTAGCCTGAACCTGTTGCGTCCCTAAGAGTCCTGGCAATCCCATAGTGTTGTTGGATTCGGGTTCATTCTGTAGGTACTGATGGGGTGCTATGTTGTGCTTGACGTGGGTTCTTTTTTCCTCAGTGGCAGAACGGCCTCAGCACATGCTTATGAGGGTTGCAGTTGGAATCCACAAACGTGATATTGATGCTGCCATTGAAACGTACAACCTGTTGTCTGAGAGATGGTTTACTCATGCTTCTCCCACCCTGTTCAACGCTGGTACCAACAGACCTCAACTCTCAAGGTATGGACTTGGCTTTACCCCCTCATTGTTTGTAAAGGCTGAATTTTCTTTTTCAGGCACTTCATCCTCATCCTTGCACTTATTGTCATTGATACTAAGCTGCATTAACTCCTAAGAGAAATTCTTCTCTGACTCCAAACCTCTGAAGTTCCACAACACCCTCTTCTTCTTTTCCTTCCTCCTCCAGTCTATAAACTTTAATAAAGTGGCCTTAATGCTGGGTTAACTTTGAAGTTCTCTAATCCTGAGGCGTCTTCGGCAATAGATGTTAATCCCACTGCAAGAGGAGCTGAATCAGGGCATTTTAATCAAATAATGGTTAATGAGACTGCAGATTATTATTAACATTTGAATACTTCAGAGTTGTGTAAGATAATTGAAAATGTCAGCGTGATCGAACAAAGATCATACAGTATACAACATTGTCCTACTGAGTACCCTCAGTTATCAAACA
>NC_063337.1:1514439-1545825 GCF_021869965.1 Rhincodon typus | reverse complement strand
AGTATACAACATTGTCCTACTGAGTACCCTCAGTTATCAAACATAATTCAGGGAGTTACATTTTTCTATTGAAAATGTGACTCCAAGCCCACACTAATGTGACACTTAACTGCTCTTTGAAATGGCCTGGCAAAACCTCAATTGTACCAAATTACTAAAGTAAAAGCTGGGAATGGGTAACATAGCTTTATCCGTGACACCCACATTCCAGGAATGAATGAAAATAATAGACCACTTAAAGGATATTTAGTCAAACATATTGTATGGATCATTGTGAATAGAGTTGGCGGTTTCCCTTCCGTGAAGGCAGTCAATGAAATTTTTATTAAGCTGATTTTAGAGTTACGTGTGATGATTGTCCACAGGTTGACTCTTGGGAAACATTCAATAAATTATCTTGTCTGCAATTATTACCACTGCTTGATTCACCATTCTCATCACCATTGCTTTGATTACTTTTCTTGTTTCTTCTAACACCTTATTTAGAAGACTTTACTTTCCTCTATTGATCTTCCCTGTTTGAATCAAAGCTCAGTGTTGAGCAACAACAATCCCTAATTCACCTTTTGGGAGGATAATATAGTGCTTATGTAACTGCAAGCAATCCATTTTCCTGGATGAATGCTATGGAGGCAAGATTCTAAATCCTTCCATAGCAGCTGGGCAATTTAAATTCAATAGTCAATACAGAATAAAATGCCAGTCTCCATTGTTTATGCTCATGAAACTACCAGACTCTCATAAACACTGTTTTACATCTTCTTGTGATGAAGGAAGCCTGCTGTCCTTGCATGGTCTGTATACATATGATTCCAAACCCACAGCAATGTTGTTGACTTTTAACTGCCCTCTGAAAGGCCTAGCAAACCATTCAGTTGCATCACACCACTTTTTTTTAGAAAAAGCACTGCAGGTGTACAGGCAGTCCCTGGGTTGCAAACGGTTTTTTGTTCTGGAATCTGTATGCAAGTCAGAACACTATGCAGGACAATGTAAAGCAGCTATTCGTAAATATCAGCATTCACAGGTCAGATGTTGTTCAATTCTGGGTCTTGACTTGCTGCTCACCACCATGTCCAGGGCAATAAATGTTGGACTTGACGGCGACTTGCTCTCACCCCGTGAATGAGTGGTGGCTTGTGCAATGAATTCTTAGTAAGGAAGGGATGGAATCTCTCTCCTGTCTGTTGACTCACTGAACTGACTTTGTCTTGCAGCTGTTTCCTACTTGCCATGAAGGATGATAGCATTGAAGGGATTTATGACACCTTGAAGCAATGCGCTCTGATTTCCAAGTCTGCTGGTGGGATTGGGGTTGCTGTGAGCTGTATTCGAGCAACAGGAAGCTACATTGCTGGTGTGAGTACAGAGGGAGTGCGGTTTGCACTCTTGGCAAATGGGCAGTGGCCATTCAAAAGCTGTAGGGGAGTGCTCAGGATTGTGATTACAGCATAAACCTGCAACTCAGCTGCTCCTTGCTGGTGTTCTTAATCAACTTCCTCCTACCGTTCTCTTCATCTCTTCCCTATCTCTTCTATTCCTTTCTCCTTTAATTTTTTTTTAGCTTTCCCTTTAAATTTAGCTAAGAGATTTGTCTCAATCATTCCCTGTGGTAGCAAGTTCAATATTCTCACTATTCTCTGGATAAGGTGATTTCTCCTGAATTCCTGATTGGGCATATTAGTGACAGTCTTGGATATGTGGCCATTCGTTTTGATCTTCTATACAATTAAAATCCTTTTTTCTGCATCTACATTTATCAAACCTCTTCATAATATTAATTGCCTCAATTAGGTAACTGACTTTAAAGATCTGTCACCCTCTTGCCCAGATCATTGTCCTCTCTCCTTTGCTCTTCTGTTTATCATGGCATCATTTGGCATAAGGTGGTTATGACATGGAGCAAACATTTAGGAAAGTGTTCAACTTCAAGATGGCTGATTTCAGTGATCTGACCAACTTCCTCCAGCCCTGGACCACTGAGGTCTCTGCGCTCCTTCAATTCTAATCTTTTATGTAAGCCTCGGTGGAAGAGTAATGCTACCGCCAGGTAGGGTCATGAACACACGTGCAGAAAGTCACCAGTGGCAGTGTGATATTGTCTTCACTATTAATTTCATCTAGTTTTGCTTTAAACTAAATACTTTAGATTTTCATTAGTCGACGGATCAATGGTAGGAGGCGGAGGAGGGAGGGAGGTATCTAGGAGATTAATTTTCACTCAACGTGCTGCGAGTCTGGAATTCACTGCTTGAAAGGGTGGTTGAGTCAGAAGCTCTAGTAACATTTAAGAAATACTTAGATATTCACTTGCATTGTGATAGCCTCCAGGGCCAAGAACTGCAAAGTGTAGTTAAGTTATCCAGATCTTTGTTCACCAGTAAAGACAGTGTTCAGAAAGGCCTCCTTGAGTGCTGTAAACGTCTGAAAGCAGCATACATTATTGGTAGATTTGACACCATTCAATATGTGCCAAGAATTTGTAGGGAGAAAATCTGACTGATTTATCCAAGTCTGTTCAGGTTCCTGATCTTGAAGATTGGAGTTTCCTAATGAGTGCAACTTCATTTCTCTTAATTCTGTGTTCTCGTTATTTGATATGATTAGTAAAAGAAAATGTTCAATTAGTATTGCAAATGCATCTGTGTCTGCGCAGAGGGATCAAGGTGGCCATTTTTAATGTGGTAACCTGTTTCCTGTCTGGGAACATAGCTCTTGTGTAAACTTCGACTTTAATCATTCCACCATTGGTGGGTGTCTTGGCTCTAAGATATCAAATCAAGTTTCACTTCTTAATTCCTTCTAATCCATGTCAAATATTTGTTTGATAGTACTTTTGTCTAGTGCATTAATGTTTTACCAAATTAGAGGCGCTATATTAATACAACAAATTGTATATTGGTAATTACTTCTGTTATCATTTCAGACAAATGGAAACAGTAATGGTCTTGTCCCGATGTTGCGGGTTTACAATAACACAGCACGTTACGTGGACCAGGGTGGAAACAAGGTAAGTGTTAATATAGGGGGAGGTGATGACCTAATGGTATTGTCCATGGACTGTTAACCCAGAGATCCAGATAATGTTCTGGGGAACCGTGTTTGAATCCCACCACAGCAGATGGTGGAATTTGAATTCAATAAATATCTGCAATTAAGAGTCTAAATGGTGACTGTGAATCATCATCGATTGTTGGTGAAAAACCCATCTGGTTCACTAATGTTCCTTAAGGAAGGAAAATCCTTACCTCGTCTGACCTACACGTGGCTCCAGACTCTCAGGAACATGGTTGACTTTTAACTACCCTCTGGGCAGTTGGGGATGGGCAATAAATGCTGGCCTAGCCAGTGACTCCATTATCCCATGAATAAATAAAGGAAAGAAAGATTGTCCTGCTACAGATATAAAGGGCCCCTGTGCAGAGACTGAAAATGCAATATCCTAGATTCTAGACATCAGAAATGAAAAATCTGAAATTGAAACACCCAGCAGATCTAGCATTATCAGTGGAGTTGAAGCTTCAGCTTGGCAACCTTTTACAAGAACTGGAAGAAGTTAAAGATGGAACCATTTAGAAACAAGTACTAAATTCACAAAGGATGGAGAGGGAAAGATAATGCTGTGTATTGGTAGTAGACCTTCTTTTGTTTATTAAGATGCTCTTCATATTTAAAATGGACAATTCAGGAGTGAGATCAGGAGGTAGTTTTTCTCTTGAATGTTAGTGGAAATCTAGCCAACTTCCAAAAGTTTGGATGCTTGGTATCAGTTGAGCTTTTCACACTAGTTGACAGCCTTTTTGATAGGTTGTAGAGTAAGGACAGGAAATTGAAGTTGGACTGCAGCTTTGAGACTGAAAACTAATTCCTGAGTAGAATTTTGACGAAGTGTATATAACACAAGGAAAATGGAGCAGTAGTAGGCCATTTAGATCCTTGATCTTGTTCCACTATTCAATATGATCATGGCTGGCCTGATAATGTTCTTAAGCTCCACTGCCTGTTTTCCATACTTTTTTTTCAATCAAAAGCGTATCATGACTTGGCCTCCAATTCACTCTATGCAGAGCGTTCTGAAGAGTATTGACCCCAGATTGGAATAAAGCATCAGTTGTCTTCAGACCAGCATATCTATCTGTGCCAGCTGTAGAAGGGTTGTCACTCATTTGTCAGACTCTACAGCCACAAACTACCATGTTCAAACCAGAACTTGTATACACCCTTTATGGATTCACATGGTTTGGCTGCTCTTGTAGTTTCAGATTAAGTCGTATCTCACGCCCATGTTTGTGTCTAGAAACTTGTTTATAGGATGTTTGAGTAATAGTGTATAGTGTTGTTTGACTATTGTCAGTGACAGCTGACCTGAGTGTTTGATTTGTTTTCTTGTCTTGCTGCAGAGACCAGGGGCTTTTGCCATTTACCTGGAACCCTGGCACATGGATGTCTTTGACTTCTTGGATCTGAAGAAGAACACCGGGAAGGAGGAGCAGCGAGCTCGCGATCTCTTCTATGCACTTTGGATTCCAGATCTCTTTATGAGACGTGTAGAGAACAACCAGGTAAAAAGCTGGTGATGCAGGGGATAAGACCACTTCTTGAATGGCTGTTAAAGAAAAAGTGTTCTTGGACTACTTACTGTACCCTCTGAATGTACCAAAGGGATTTATGGGCAGTGAAGTAGTTTTGAAAGCTGACAACTGTGTACACAGCATGCTCCCTCACAGCAAAGTGAGAGTGAGCAGATAATTGATTTCGGTGACTTAATTGAGAAAACAATATTAGACAGCAGGGCAACACCTCAGTTGCGCTTTGAGTAGTGGCCTGTGACCTTGGAGATCCACCTAAAAAATCCGATGTGGCATGAATTTAACTGCAATGTGAATGATGGCATTACTAGAGGAAATAGAAGTTAGTTAGATTAGAACAGTGTTTATCTTTATGTTGAAGTGAATGGGCTCTTTTCATAGTTGATTTTCATATCACACTCATCACTCTGATTTTTGTAGGATTGGTCTTTGATGTGTCCCCACGATTGTCCACACCTAGATGAAACTTGGGGAGAAGAGTTTGAGACTCTGTATGAAAGGTAAGGAGACATTTCAAGCAGGAAAGATGGGACTGCCTGGGTTTAGAATGCAGATATCTAAAACCTTGCATTATGGCTGAGATATGAGGAGTGTGCCATCTTTCACTTGTTTCGCTACTGTGCAGGTCACAACATTATAATCCCAGCTGATGTTAACATTGAACAAGTCTGATGCCAGAGTGAAACCTGGCTTTATAGACACTAATGTTTTTAAAACCGTGGCAGTTAATGAACACACTGGCCAACACTTGTGAAATTCTATTGAAGAATAAAGAATACACGAGAATGAATGTAATCAAATAGACTTTCAGATATCTCAACACCACGCCTCCAAGCTGCCAAATGAAACTCTAAAATTGACTCTTTTTTAAAAAATTTGTTTCTGGGATGTGGGATCACTGGTTGGGTTGGCATTTAATGCCCATCCCTACCTTCCCAGTGGCTAGTTGAGTCAATCCCGTTGCTGTGGGTCTGTAGTCATGTGTAGACCAGACCCCACAACAACAGCAATTTCCTTCCCTGAAGATGGATTTTTACAACAATCGACGATAGTCTTTTGCTCGTTGTTAGATTTTTAATTCCAGATTTTTAAAAAAAATTGGATTTTGCGATTTTTGAAATCGCACCATCATTTCACCATTTGAAGCTGGGTCCCTGGAATATTACCTGTATCTCTAGTTTCTTCCACCCCACCCTGTGCAATCCTTAAAATTCTAGTCCACAAGCATTGTTATTACATAGCATTCTCTTCTGGCAGGTATGAGAAAGAGGGACGTGCACGCAAGGTGGTGAAGGCACAACAGTTGTGGTATGCAATCATTGAGTCTCAGACTGAGACGGGAACTCCTTATATGTTGTATAAAGATGCCTGCAACAGGAAGAGTAATCAGCAGAATCTGGGCACCATCAAATGTAGCAATCTCTGCACCGAGATTGTGGAATATACCAGTAATAATGAAGTGAGTAAATGCACAACCAGATATTGTCTTGTTAACTTGTGAAATACCAAGCTGCCATAGAGAACTGTTTTTAAAAAGCCATCACTGCAAGATTGTGTCTTCAATTAACATTTCTGTTAATTGATACATTGAAGACTTAGAATGTTTATTACTAGCATTCTTCTGCTTTCTGTCAGTGCAGCAGTTAATTTGTGCACAGCAAGATCTCTCAAACAATATTAAAATAATGACGAGAAAATCTGTATTCTATAATGTTACTTGAAGGATATATATATTAGCCTGAGGGTGAATTCCCCTGCTCTGAGATCTAAGCTGAGATCTTTTTCATTCAGCTGATGAAGTGGGCAATGTCTCTCCCTAATATTGTATAAGTAAAACTGCATTTCCTCATTATTGCACTTAAAGCGCCAGCCTGGATTATGAATTAACGTCCCTGGAATGATAATCTTGTTTACAGGAAGAGTATGGGTTAGAGTGCTGCCTGCTGGACTACACTGATAATTATTGGATTAATTAACATTAAAGTATCACTTGCATCACACACATGCCAACAAGAGAGAATCTAACTGTGGTATCTTAACATTCAAAGGCTTTACCTTTGCTGAATCCCCTACTGTCAACATCCTAGGAGCATATCATTAATCAGAAACTAAACTGGACTAGTCAGAAATACTGTGACTGCAAGAGCACATCAGGTTGGGAATTAGCATCATGAATCCCTACAGTGTGAAAGGAGGCCATTTGGCCCATCAAGACTGCATCGACCCTCAAGGTCAACCTACACCATTTACATTTCCCCACATGGGGTTTTTAACTAAACCACATAAACCTAAGCACCCAGAGAAAACCCATGCAGACACGGAGAATGTGCACACTCCACACGCATTCGCCCAAGACTGGAATCAAGCTCCGTCCCTGGCATTGTGAGGCAGCAATGCTAACCACTGTGCCACTATGCTGTTGCAGCGAGTAAATCATCACCTGATTTTCCCCAAAGCCTATCCACCATCTGCAAGGCTCAAGTCATGAGTGTAATCGAATGGCATCATCCAGGATGAAACAGCCCACTTGTTTGGCACCCCATCCGCTCTCCACAAACATCCACTCTCTCCTCCACTGATGCTCTGTAGCAACTGTGTGTTCCATCTACAAGATGCATTGCAGCAATTCACCAGAGCTCCTCCAAAAGCACCTTCAAACATGCAGCCTCCACCATCTAGAAAGACAATAGGACAACAGGGAATGACAACACCAATTGCAAGTTGTCTAACACTGGGGTTGGAGGAATACAGCAGGTCAGGCAGCTGGAATAGGAAAGTTGACGTTTTTGGTCAGAACCCTGCTGCCTGACCTGCTGTGTTCCTCCAGCTCCACACTGTTAGACTGTGACTCCAGCATCTGCAGTTCTTGCTATCACCAGTTGCAAGTTCATCTCAGCTCCAAACACCAACTGACTTGGCAACATATCACTGTTGCTGAGTCACAATTCTAGAAGTCACTCCCTAACACTGTAGGTGTACCTAGACCACAGGGCCTGCAGAAGTTCAGAAGACAGCTCACTGCCACTTTTGAGGACAATTAGAGATGGGTGCTAAATGCTGGCCTAGCTAGTGACACCTACATCTCATGAACAACTGAAAACAAACAATAGTTTGGTATCAAAAACAGAAGTTGCTGGAATACCTCAGCAGGTATGGCAGCATCTTTGGAGAGAAATCAGAGTTAAAAGTTTTGGGTTCAGTGACCTTTCAGAACTGCTAGAGATCATATTTTTGTCAATTATTCTGTTGCCTGTGACATAACTCAAAATGACAGGAAATTGTGTTTTGCTAATTGTCTGCTCCAGAGTACTTTTTGTTAATTTATAATTAGCGACTGGTGAAAACCTGATTATTAATGGGTTCTTATCTCTTTTCCTCTCGTTTGAGGCCCAAATGTTGCAGCCTAGTGTTGGACTTCCGGTTTGTGTGTATCTGAAGTACAATGACTGGTGCCTTTATTTGTTTTGCTGATTGTTGCTGTGAAAGTGTTAGGTGTTTCTATGCTTTACGATACTTCTGAGGCTGCGACCATTCATTCGGTATACTTTTTGTTGGCAGGTTGCAGTTTGTAACTTGGCTTCTCTTGCGTTGAACATGTACGTCACCGCAGATCGTACTTATGACTTCATCAAACTAGCAGAAGTAACGCGGGTGGTTGTTAGAAACCTGAACAAAATCATTGAAGTGAACTACTATCCAGTTCCAGAGGTATGCCAAGATCTGCCGGGATGGAGAAACTTTGTAATTGCACTGGGGGTGAGGGCCAAGAAACGTGAGGTGGGCAAGTGGTAAAATAATGGGGCAAAAATTTACTTAGTGGATTGGAGCTCTGTGCCTGAAAGGGTAATGAAAGCAGACTCTTGTCACCAGTTAGAAATGCTCCTAAACTGCTGGGGCTAGGAATCGAAAGCTGTGAGTGGGATTTGTTTGGATAGCTCTGTAGACAGCATAAACACGATACGTCCTGTATCTGTAAATTTTATCAGAGATAAGTAGGAACTGCTGATGCTGGGGTCTGAGATAACAAGGCCAATCTGACCCCATTACCAAGGACATTTTTCCCTCCCCACCCTTATCTGCCTTCCGGAAGGACTGCGCTCTCCGTGACTCCCTCATCAGCTCCACACTCCCCACTAGTTCCACCACCCCTGGCACTTTTCCCTGCAACCGCAGGAAGTGCTGCACCTGCCCCTACACCTCCCCCCTCACCTCCATCCCAGGCCCCAAGAAAACCTTCCACATTAAACAGATGTTCACCTGCTCATCTGCTAATGTGGTATATTGTATCCGTTGTTCACGATGTGGCCTCCTCTACATCGGGAAACCAAGCAGAAGCTTGGAGACCGCTTTGTGGAGCACCTACGCTCGGTTCGCAACAAACAACTGCACCTCCCAGTCGCGAACCACTTCAACTCCCCCTCCCACTCCTTGCACAACATGTCCATCCTAGGCCTCCTCCAGTGCCACAACGATGCCACCTGAAGGCTGCAGGAACAGCACCTTATATTTCGCTTGGGAACCCTGCAGCCCAGTGGTCTCAATGTGGACTTCACAAGCTTCAAAATCTCCCCACCCCCGGCCACAGCCCAAGACCAGCCCAGCTCGTCCCCGCCTCCTTGACCTGTCCGTCTTTTCTCCCACCTATCCACTCCTCCCACCTCACTGACCAACCCCCCACCCCCACTTCCTACGTACTAGCCTCATCCCTGCCTCCTTGACCTGTCCTCCTTCCCTCAACTGACCAACCCCCATCCCAACTCCCTACCTACACTCACCTTTACCGGCTCCATCCCCGCCTCTGTGACCTGTCCGTCTTCTCTCCACCTATCTTCTTCTTTATCCACCTTCCATCATCACCTCCCCCTCTGTCTATTGATTTCAGAATCCCCTTCCCCTCCCCCATTTCTGAAGAAGGGTCCAGACCCGAAATGTCAGCTTTCCTGCTCCTCTGATGCTGCCTGGCCTGCTGTGTTCATTCAGCTCTACACCTTGTTATTTGTAAATTTTATGTTCTGTTTGGGAGGTTGATCTATGAAAGGGGATTTGTATTTAGGCTGCATGAATTTTCCTCCTATTTAAATAAAGTGATTGACTCTAGGTCTTGGACATTATCACAGGAATGTTTGGTGCCAGTGAGCATTGAGACTGTTGCTGGGGTCTGGGACATTTCTGACGTAGAAAAATGTGGCTTGAGATGAGTGTTTAACCTGTTGAGCATTTCCACTTTGTTTTAGGCGGAATATTCTAATAAAAAGCACCGGCCGATAGGAATTGGAGTCCAGGGGCTTGCAGATGCCTTCATTCTGATGCGCTACCCCTTTGAAAGTGAAGAAGCTCAGAAACTCAACATTCAGATCTTTGAGACCATTTACTATGCAGCACTGGATGCAAGTTGTGACCTGGCCAAAGAACTGGGCCCTTATG
The DNA here is from genome assembly GCF_021869965.1 of Rhincodon typus. Taxonomy (NCBI): domain Eukaryota; kingdom Metazoa; phylum Chordata; class Chondrichthyes; order Orectolobiformes; family Rhincodontidae; genus Rhincodon; species Rhincodon typus. The sequence continues at coordinate 1,535,812 of NC_063337.1, read as the reverse complement.
AGAGTTATCAGGGCTGCCCTGTCAGCAAGGGGGTGAGTGGTTATATCGAAGCTGAGCACAAAATGTTCCTGGTGTATCGTAGAATCATACAGTACAGAAGAGGCGCTTTGGCCCTTCAAGTCTGCACTGACAAAAAACTACGCTAACTGTACAGTAGTATAATCTTGTTGCTCCACATTCTACAGTTGGTGCTTCTCCGATTCCCTCTATTTACCTTTGCTTGACTCCCATAACCACTCAGGTTCCTGACATCTTGGGCTTTGTTCCTGTGTGCCTGATTTGGGCATTACAAGGATCACTTTCAATTTGTTGCTTATCCGTAGCTACCATGAGGAGGCAGTGGTGAGCTGCCTAATAATTAAATGTCTTTCTAAAGCTGCCTAATGAGGAAGTTGAGAATCTATAACTTTGACATTGGTTTGGAGTCACAGGTAAGCTCGATCAAATAGAGCAGCAGGTTTGTTTCATATACAGAGGGGAGGTGATGGCTTAGTGGTATTATCGCTGGACTGTTAATCCACAGACCCAGATAACATTCTGGGGCCTGGGTTCGAATCCTGCCATGGCAGATGTGGAATTTGAACTCAATAAATATCTGGAATTAACAGTCTAATGATGACTGTGAATCCATTGTCAATTGTTGGAAAAACCCATTTGGTTCAGTAATGTCCTGTAGGGAAGGAAACTGTCATCCTTACCTAATTTGGCCTGCATGTGACTCCAGACCCACAGCAATGTGATTAACTCTTCCCTCTTAATGAGGGATGGGCAATAAATGCTGCCTAGCCAGTGAAGCCCTCATTGTGTGAATGAATAAAGAATAAAGGAGAAAATATAAGAACAGCAGGAATAAGCATTAAAGATCATGGCTGATCTCATCTCTGACTCAACGCTACTTTCCTGCCCACTCTCCATGACCCTTCAAGCTGCTCAGAGTTAAAAATCCAACTCCTCCTTACATTTACTGTGTCCTTGCATCTAGCGCACTCGGGTGGTGAAATCCATAGATTCATGACACTGACAGAAGTAAGTTCTCATCTCTTTTAAATCTGCTATCTTATTCTAAAGCTATGACCTTTTATTCTAGGAACAAAAACAAAGTTGCTGGAAAAGCTCAGCAGGTCTGGCAGCATCTGTGAAGGAGAAAACAGAGTTAATGTTTCGGGTCCAGTGACCCTTCCTCGGAACTGATGGTGGCTGGGAAAACGTCAGTTTATATGCAGAAAAAAGGGGAAGGGGGATGGGGTAGGAAGTAAATGATAGGATAGAGCCTAAAGAGAGAGAAGAGCAGTTGGACAGACAAAGAGTTGATAATGATCAGGCTGAGAGGGTGAGTAGTTGTTAACGGGGACTATTAGTGGCTAATAACAGGTGGTGTGTAATGGCAGGCTATGTGGTAACAAGGCCTGGTGTGTGGGGTAGGGGACTGGGACATGTGAGAGTTTAAGCCCTAAAATTATTGAACTTGATATTGAGTCCAGAGGGCTGCAGGGTTCCCAAGCGGAAAATGAGGTGTTTTTCCTCCAGTTTGCACTGGGCTTCGCTGGAACACTGCAGCAAGCCAGAGACGGACATGTTGGTCAGGGAACAAGGTGGTGTGTTAAAGTGGCAGGCAACAGGTAGGTCAGGGTCTGTTTTGTGAGCAGAGCGTAGATGTTCTGCAAAGCGGTCACCTAGCCTACGCTTTGTCTCCCCAATGTAGAGGAGACCACATTGTGAGCAGCGAATGCAGTAGACTAGATTCTGGGAAGTGCAGGTGAAGTGTTGCTTCACCTGGAAGGTATGTTTGGGACCTTGGATACTGGGGAGGGAGGAGGTAAATGGGCAGGTGTTGCACCTTTGCCAGTAGCATCTTCACAGATGCTGCCAGACCTGCTGAGCTTTTCCAGCAACTTTGTTTTTGTTCCTGATTTACAGCATCCACAGTTTTTCATTTTTTACCTTTCATTCTAGATTGCCTGACAAGGGGGAATCCCCATAGCATCTTAGACCTCAATTAGAACTCCCCTTATTTGTCTAAATTCCAGAGAATAGAGGCCTAAATTACTCAATCTCCCTTCATAAGAAGAATCCCTTATCTCTGCAATCCATGTAATGAACCTCCTCTGAACTGTCTGCAATTCAACTACATCCCTCCTTAAGAGGACTAAAATTATACGTAATACTCCAGATGCAGTCTCATTGCATTATACATTTGCAGCATCACTTCCCTATTTTTTTATACACTATTCCTTCAGCAATAAATGCCATAATTCCATTTGCCTTCCTTATTACCAATGTCCTGTATGATTGATACACAAGGACTCCCAGATCCCTCTACACTGAAGAACTCACACTTATCCACATTAAACTTCATCTGCCAAATTTTAGCCCATTCACTCAACCTGTCTGTATCCGTCTGTAAATTCCTCAGTTCTTCATTGCACTTTATTTTCCCATATATTTTAGTGTCGTCTGCAAATTTGGCTATAGTACTTTCTATCCTTGCATCCAAGTCATTGATATAGATTGTAAATAGTTGGGGCCTGTGAACTGAACCCTGTGGCAGACCACTCATTACGCTTTGCCAGCCAGAAAAGGACCCTTCTATCCTAACTCTGTTTTCTGTTGGTTGGCCAATCCTCTTTCCCTAGCTAATAAATTATCCTGAACCCCATGTGATCTTACCTTGTGTATTAACCTTTTTATGTTGCACCTTATAAAATGCTTCTAGAAGTCCAGATATGCTACTTCTACAGGATCCTCATGATCCATGTTACATGGCATATCTTGAAATCATAGAATGCCTAAAGTGTGGAAGAAGGCCATTCGGGCCCTCAAGTCCACACTGACTGCACCACTGTGCAGTCCTGAGCTACATCTTCAAAGAACGCTAGTAAATTTGTCAAATATAATTTACCCTTCATAAAACCATGCTGACCCTGATGCATTGTGTTTTGATGTTCAGAATTTCCTGTCATTACTCCCTTCTGATGACAGATATTAAACTAACTCGTCTGTAGTTTCCTACCGTCCGCCTCTCTTTTGTTTTGTATCAGGGAGTTTTATTAGCATTTTTACATTCCAGTAGAACCTTTCCCACATCCATGGAAATTTGGAATATAATAACCAAAGGATCCACTATGTGTGTTGTCACTTGTCTGCTTTCAATCCTAATAGTTTCCTCAGTACTTTTTCTCTTTTGATTGTTCTATGTTTCTCCCTTTTTATAACATCTAAATTACCTGTTACTTCTATAAATTATAGATGGGATGTTTATGAACTGGCTGTGTGTTTAATAATTGTGCAGCTTTCTTGTCATTTTCCCTACTTATTTTATTTTTGGATTTTAGATTTCAGTAGGATCTGAATTTGTGTTATCCAGATCATTATTTCAGGCCTCTGGATTGCAAATTCAGTAAAATAACCACTGTGCAACTGTACCCAATTAGCTAATGTAAGCCTACAGGAAATGCCTGCTATAGATAACTATCCAATGACTCTTTCTGTGTGAGGTCTGATTGACTGATACTGTGTGGTTGATATTTTTGCTGATATGTACTCCCAAGTTGGATTAACTGCTGGAGGACTGACTGTGCTTGGAACAATTACTGCAGTGTGTATCAGTGCAGCACAATTTAGATAGTATGGCTCCCTCTATACTGCTTCATCAGACACTGCATTGCCTCACATGAAACTGAGCAGTGTATGTTCTTAACACTCTGCGGGGGATCTGATTAGGTACAAAGTATGTTTGGTAACAGTTTCCATGGTCAAGTGTGGCATTGCATTGTTCTGTGCTAATGAGGCCATAATCCATAGATATATCACATTTTGAGTGCTCTGCTTTCAGATCCTTCAGTATGACATGTGGAATGTCACTCCCACTGATCTTTGGGACTGGAAGGGGCTAAAGGAAAAGATTGCAAAGTAAGTTTCCACGAGTGATTTTGAAAGTAAAGAGAATTTGAGATTTTTTTGGAAGGTGGGGAAGAGTGTACATTTGATTTTTTTATTTCTTGGATTAAATTTTTAATTAAAATGGAGACTGGGATGCCCAGGCTGGAAAACTGTGCAATGTATCCTTGGTAGCAGAGCATGAAGCCAAGTGTTTAAGTTGGGTCATAACAGGATCTTAGTGGGTTTATCAATGTTTGCAGTGGCACTTGTGATGCAGTTCATTGTTCAATTATGATATTTATCTTCCTCCGCTTCAGTACACCTGACCCTAAGCCTAAGGATTATTCGTAGTCTTTTCATATTTAACCTCCCAAATCCTTTCTTCATATTGAAGGTGTTATGACCGATGTTCACTCTAAGTTGTGCGTGCTTGCAGACCCTCTTGGTTTCAGAGAATGGCACATTGACGGCATTGACTTCCACATCCAGATGTAGCCGCTGCACATGAACCTTGGAGGCCTGCTGGCTTTCAGTCATCCTCAAAGTGATGGAAGGGGGCATTGACCGTGCCATCACGTAGCACTTGCACAAAAAAACAGTAAACTGATGCTCAGTCTGGGTTCCGCAAGGCCACTCAGCTCCTGATGTTACAATAGTCTTGGTTCAATCATGGACAAAAGAACTGAATTCCAGAGGTAAAGTGAGAGTGTGACAGCCTTTGACATCAAAGCCATATTTGACTGAGTGTGGCATCAAGGAGCCCAAGCAAAACTGGTATCAATTGGAAGCAAGGGTGGAAACTCTCTGGATGCAGTCTTATCTGGCACAAGGAAAGATGGTTGTGGTTGTTGAAGGTCCATCAGATTTTAGCCCTTGAACATCTCTCAGGAGTTTCTCAGAGGTATCCTAGGCCCAACTATCTTCAGCTGTTTTCTTTATTCATTCATGGGATGAGGATGTTGCTGGTTAGGCAGCATTAATTGCCCATCCCTAATAGCCAGTTTCATCAATGATCTTTCCTCTGTCACAGGGTCAGAGTGGGGATGTTTACTGATGTTTGCACAACATTCAGCACCATTTGTGACTCCTCCAATCTGAAGCAGTCAGTCCAAATGCAGCAAAACTCAGAAAATATCCAGGCTTATGCCGACAAGTAGCAAGTAATATTTGCCTGATACTTGCATGGCCTTTTGACTATCTCCAACAAGAGGACATTTAACCATCTACCCACGATGTTCAATGGCATTACCATTGCTGAATGTCCCATTATCATCATCCTGGAGGTTACAATTGACCAGAAACTCAACTGTACTATTCCATATATACGTGTGGCTATGAGAAAAAGTCAGAGGTTGGGAATTCTGCCAGTAACTCACCACCTAACTCTTGAAACCTGTTTAACATCTACAAGGGACAAGTCAGGAGCGTGGTGGATTATTCCCCACTTGCCTGGATGGGTGCTGCTCAAAACTATCCAGGACAAAGCAGCCCACTTGATTGGCACCACATCCACAAGCATTCAGTTGCTTCACCACCAACACTCAGTAGCAGCAGTGTGTACTGCCTACAAAATGCACTGCAAAAATTGACCAAGTTTCTTTGGACAGCACCTTTTAACATCTACCGCCACTTTCATCTTCAAGGAAAAGGGCAGCAGATACATTGGAACCCTACCTCCTGCAAGTTCCCCTCCGCGCCACTCACCATCCTGACTTGGAAATATATTGCTGTTCCTTCATGTTACTAGGTCATAATCCAGCACCTCCCTCCTGGACAGTGTAGAGACTGTCTCTGTATCAAATGAGCTGCAATGGTTCAAGAAGGCAACCCACCACCACCTTCTCCATGGCAGTTAGGGGGTGTACGATTAAATTCTGGCATACCCTGTAATGCCCACACCCCATAAACAAATAAAGATAATTTGGATCTGAAGATTCTCTGTGGTCTACTGGTTTGCTACCTGTGACATCAGCCAAGACCTTTCCCATTGACTCATCTGGTCTGATTGTGTGGTCCTTCGCAGTATATAGGAGAGTTATATTTGAATGGTATCTGCATTTTTTTTTAAACTGGGTGGTTTTGGCCCTATACCCTGTGGATAATGAGGATTTGGTGTAGCTCAATAGTTTTCAAAAAGCTGGTGCAACTGCAATGTGCTGTGAATGCCCTCCTTCAGTACTGCCTGAATCTATGATGTAGAATGTGCCAAACTCTAATTGGTGGTTTGTTTTTTGTGGATTGATGCTTTGTGTTAAACTTTTGTCTTTTTCTGAGAATTTTTGATATGAGGCCTCTTATTCTTTGCACTTTTCACTCCACTTAGATATGGTGTTAGGAACAGCCTCCTGATTGCTCCAATGCCTACTGCATCAACAGCTCAGATCCTAGGTAACAACGAGTCAATTGAACCGTACACCAGCAACATCTACACACGCCGAGTATTGTCTGGAGAGTTTCAGGTCAGTTGCCTTCATATAAGTGGGCTGAAAGTGCCAAGTAATGTGGGCGGCGTAGTATTTAAAACAATGACATTTGGCAAGTTGCAGCATGTTTATGGTTATATGTATTGTCCTCACAGATTGTTAACCCACACTTACTGAAAGATCTGACTGAACGTGGACTGTGGAGTGAAGAAATGAAGAACCGGATCATTTCTCAGAATGGATCGATCCAGGTTTAAAAAAAACATTGCATCTTGTGGCTCATCTTGTTCACTTTGGAGAGCTTCTGTCATTAGCAACAGTTTAAATCTCATTTAATTCTCCTTTATCCATCTCATCTGGGCTTAGTATCTTAGAACGTAGAACAGTACAGCACAGTACAGGCCCTTCGGCCCACGATGTTGTGCTGAACTTTTACCCGAAACCTAAGGTCTATCTAACGTCCACCGCTACCTTATACTATCATCCATAAGCCTGTCTAATAGCCGCTTAAATGCCCCTAATGAGGCCAACTCCACTACCCTCTCCGGCAATGCAATCCACGCCCCTACCACTCTGAGTAAAGAACCTACCTCTGACGTCTCCCCGATATCTACCTCCTTTCACTTTAAAACTATGCCCCCTCGTAAAAGCTACCTCCACCCTAGGAAAAAGTCTTTGGCTGTCTACTCTATCTATACCTCTGATCATTTTGTACACCTCTGTCAAGTCACCTCTCATCTTGCTTCCCATTTCTAGAAATGAGAATTGATTCCAAAAGTAATCAAGAATCTAAAGGGAGGAGTGCCACGGTAATAATCTTCCAAGTACCTTGAGATGCTGGAAAAGTCCCAGAGGGTTGAAAAGCTGCCACTGTTAACACTTTTAGCTGCCCTTCCCCTAGAATAAATGGGTAACGGAAAGCCTGTCAGCTTAACATCTGTTTTTGGGGAAAATGTTACAGTCATTTATGAAGGATTTAATAGCAGGACATTTAGAATACAGCATAATCAAGCAGTGTTAGTTCAAGAAGGGGAATTCATGCATGGCAATTTTATTAGAATTCTTTGAGGTGGGAGTGAGCAGCATAGATAAAGGGGAAGCAGTGGATGTACAAAGAACAGTACAGCACAGGAACGGGCCCTTCGGCCCACCAAGACTGCACTGACACATACCTTTCTAAACAAAAAACCTCATTCCTCTGCACTGTCCGTATCCCTCAATTCCCTGCCTATCTGTCAAGATAGCTCCTTAGACTTGCTTTGGATCTACCTCTACCACCACGCCTGCCAGCACGTTCCAGGCATTTAGCATCCTCTGTGTTTAAAAAAAAAAGAAAAAAAACTGCCTGTCACATTTCCTTTAAGCTTACTCCCTTTTATCTTAGACCACGACCCCTGGTAGTTGACATTTCTATCCTGAGAAAAAAGACTGACTATCCATTCTCTCTATGCCTCTCATAATTTTGTAAGGTTCTATCTAATTGCCCCATATCCTTAGATGTTCAAGTAAAAACAAATCAAGTTTTTTCCAATCTCCTCCGTAGCTAATACCCTCCAAACCAGACAACATCCTGGTAAACAGTTTCTGTACCCACTCAAACCTCTGCATCCTTCTGGTAGTGTAGTGACCAGAACTGTACACAATATTCCAAATTTATCCTAAAGCTCTATACAGCTACAACATGATTTGCCAGTATTTAAACTCTATACCCCGAACAATGAAGGCAAGCATGGCGAATACCTTCTTGATTGGCTTATCCACGTGTGTCGCCACTTTCAGGAAACTGTGAATCTGTGCACCTCAAACCCTCTATGTTGATGCTGCTAAGGGTTCTGCCATTTACTGCATGTTTCCCTCCTGCATTAGAAAGTTATAATATATTTAGATTTCCAAAAGCTGCTCAAGGTATCGCACATATGACCGCTTAGGACAAAAGAAAGCCTAAGGTGTTGGAGCTATTATATTCAGGTGGATAGTTGGGACAAAATTGATTGAACAAGAGCCAAGTTTGTGGATGACACAAAAGTAGGTTGGAAGAAGTGAGAATGACAACCTGTGAGTTATCAGCCTGAGTGGGCAAAAACCAAGCAGGTGGAATGTAATGTGGGAAAATGTTGGTTTGTGTACTTTGGTAGGAAGAATAGGAGAACTGCACTCTAAATGGGGAAAGACCACAGAAACTGTAGCACAGAGATTTGGGAGTCCTGGTGCATAATCACTAAAAGTTAGCAGTTGGCAAATAATAGAGAAGGCAAATAGACTGTTTGTTTATTTCAAAGGAAACAGTGTATAAAACTAGGGAAGCCTTTTGGAAACTTTAGAAGACACTAGTCACACCATTGCTGGAATATTGTGAACACCCTTAGTCTACTTATCTAAAAAAAGATGTATTGACATCAAACAGCCCAGAGGAAGTTCATTAGGCTGATCCTTGGTATGGAGGGATTCTCTTATGAGTAAAGGTTGAGTAGGTTGGGTTTATAATTGTCGGAGTTTAGAAGAATGACAGAAAATCTTATTAAAAATAAGATTATCAGAGGTCTTGACAAGCTAGGTGCTTTTAGCCCTTGTGGTTATGTTTAGGACCAGAGGGCAAAATCTGAGTAAGGAGTCACCCAATGAAGACAGTTGAGGAGGCATGCTTGCTATGTCAGCCATATCTCACTTGTGCTTCTTGAGTCGCAACAATTTGGATTCAAGACCCACTCAGACTTGAGCACAAATAAAAAAACAAAAGTCTGATAATGCATACTGTACTGAGAGAGCTGCTGTCTTTTGGATGAGAAAACCAAAACTCTGATGAAACAATACATGACATTTTTTCAGAAGAGAGCAGAGAATTCCTGCCCTGTCCTGGCCAGTATTTATTCCTTGATCAATATTACTAAAACAAGTTGTCTGGTCATTAGTGCATTACTGTTAGTGGAATTTTGCAGTGTGTGTCTATTGCATGCTATGTTTCCTACATCACAACCTTGATTACACTGCAAAAGTACTTTATTGGCTGTGAAGGGCTTTGAGATTTTTTGAGAAGATTTGTAGCTTGGGTCGTGGATGAGTTTGCAGTCTTGCTCGCTGAGCTGGTGTGTTTGATTACAGATGTTTCGTCACTCTGCTAGGTGACATTATCAGTGCGCCTCTGATGAAGCGTTGGTGTTCTTTCCCACTTGTTATTTATATGCCTCGGTTTGCTGGGGTGGTTGGTATTACTTCCGGTTCTGTTTCTCAGTGGTTTGTATATCGGGTCCAGTTCAATGTGTTTGTGGATGAAGTTCTGGTTGGAATGCCAGGCCATCCAGGAATTCCCTGGCATGTCACTGTTTGGCTTGTGCTGTTCTGCTGGCACTCTAACTGGAACTCCGTCAATAAACACATTGAACTGGACCCGATTATACAGATCACTGAGAAACAGAACCGGAAGTAATACCAACCACCCCAGCAAACCGAGGCATGTAAATAACAAGCGGGACAGAACACCAAAGCTTCACCGGAGTGCACTGATAAAGTTACCTAGCAGGATGACGAAACGTCTGCAATCACCACTCGGCGAGCAAGTCTGCAACCTCAAGGGCTCTGAGACTTCCAATATATAAATGCAAGTCTACAAGTCCTGAAGGCAATCCATTTCCCATTAACTCTGCCTTAAATTGTTTCAAATGTTCCCACACTTGGTGTGACAACTAAATACTTCTGCTAGTGTTACACAGCCCATCGCAATTCAAGATTGCAACACAACAGTAATTGACTCTGTTCTGTCATTGTAATCAATCATTGTAATTATTCTTACCCCCTCTGATTCTATAATTCCTAATAGTCTGGGCCTAACAAGTCGTATCAATCTGCTTTGACATTTTCATTGGCTTCCAACCATTTTGAAGGATGAGTTCAAGATATCCAGTATCCTTATGAAGTAATTCCTTGCTATGCCTCTAAATGGCCTGCCTCCAGATAATAGGTTTGGTCTACACCACCTTTACCTCACCAAATTTTTGGATTCCTCCCATTATATTTCAGCCGTGAATACATTCAGCAAAGGCTCTGTCCAAGAAGTAACAAAAAAATGGATGGTGAATTTCGGAGTTACAGTAGTCACCATTATGCTGAACAAATCCTGCCATCGTACGTGTTATAAGCAGTGGAATAACTAAAGGAATAATTAAAAGAAAAGTGAAAGAGCAGAGGCATATTAATTAAGGGTGGAGGGGAGGGGTTGCAGAGCTGCACTGTGCCATCTCATGCAGCCATATTTTAAGCCTGTCTTTTTCAGCATGATGGTCTGCTGAAGCTATGAACCTTTTCCTTTTGGCAGAGCATTGAGGGGATCCCTGAGGACCTCAAGTCACTGTACAAGACAGTCTGGGAGATATCGCAGAAGATTGTGATTAAGATGGCAGCAGACCGTGGGGCTTACATTGATCAGAGCCAATCGCTCAACATCCATGTTGCTGAGCCTAATTATGGCAAGCTGACCAGCATGCATTTCTATGGCTGGAAACAGGTAAATCATCAGGGTGGTGATATGGATCCCATATGCCAAATGGCAGGAACAATGTGAAAAGATTGGTGCAAAGAGATGACAGAAATCTCTCTTTCACTGGGTTGTGCGCATATGAATACAGGAAATGGGAGTTAAAATTGATGAGTCCTTGAGTAGAATTGGCAATTAAAAGAAAACTCCCAACTCTCTAGGGGAATGGATATGTGCAAGCTTGATTGAACTCTGGGATCAATATTCTATTCCCACTAGTTTATATCTAACCCCTTCCCACAAGTTGAATCTGCTACTAACAATATTTCGACTTGTTCAGTGACTTGCTGAGGCTGTTGGTGTTTATGGCACATTCACCTTTCCCTACAAGAGTGAATCCCTTCACTCAGAAGGGGACCAAACTTGAGGTGTTGGGGGTGTGCAGATGAATGAAAAATTAGTCGTATATGACTCTGAAATAACATTCTATCCAAACTGCTGAGATCTTGGTGTGCCTGCAATTCTGCATCTTGAACGTTGTGATTTTAATCATTCAACTGTTGATAGCTGTTGAATTCTGTTTTTATTACAAACTTTAGAATTTCTTCCCAAAACACTTACCCCTCCACTACAGTCTCCTCCTTTCAGACACCTGAAAAGTTTTGACTAAGCTCTTGGTCACCTGTCCTAAAATATCCTATTCCTGTGTTGAACTGTCTTGGAGAATTAACCCTGTAAAAGACTAAGTTATTGCAAGGTATTGAGAGCTGAAAGACTCAACCTGCCACATTGAAAGCCCCTCTGCTTTACTTCACAGGGACTGAAGACTGGCATGTATTATTTAAGGACCCGCCCTGCAGCCAATCCTATCCAGTTCACTTTGAATAAGGAAAATCTCCAGGAAAATGCAGCAGTGGCTGCAAGCATGAAGGAGAAGAACAAAGCAGCCATGGTGTGTTCTCTGGAGAACAGAGCAGATTGCCTGATGTGTGGCTCTTAAACCCAGGGCTGTTCCCTGAGGCTTTGCCAGTGTGCTTTTAATACTGGGTGTAGGTGTCACTGGCAACCCAACGACAAGGGGCATTCAGGGAGCCCTATCAGTTCACCAGATCTCATCTGTTAACAGATACATTTTCATGTGAATCTTTGTCACAACCTGGATTTAAATGCAGAACTAATGAGGTCATTGCTAGGAGATCATTTTATCCTTATACTTGATATACAGCTTTTGTGGAAGGCACAGCACTAGCCGTAGTCATCGAGCAGCTTTTGAATTGCTGAGTTTGGGTTTGTAAGTTTGATGAGTGCTGTATTGTTGAGTGGGTTCCCTTTGAGAAGGAACTGCTGATGGTATGGTTTCAATAATACTGGATTGTGAGCATTATGTCCCAGGTGCTACTGCACTCACTGCCAAAGGATTAGGTGGGTGGTTTGACTATTGTTCAACTATAAGCTCATGATTCTTGGTGTATATTCCTTGTACAGTTTCTTAACTATTATGAATGGTGAACCATCATTAAATTTGCCTATAAAGCATTTTGTTCCTCTTTCTGAAGGTTGGGCTGGATTCAGTTGGTACATAGCTCAGTGGTAGCGTATTTCCACCAATGTCATACTTTCAGACTGAACTCAAGAAACTGAGCACAGACTCTAAATTGAAAATTCCTGTTAAGTACTTAAGTTCTGAACTTCCAAAGGTATCCTACACAAACCCAGTGACAACGCTTCAAAAGTACTTGGCAGGTTGTGAAGTACTTTGGAGACATCTGGAGTTGGTGAAAGAAGCATAGGACCAGCATGATCACACCTCATTATCTTTGGTGTCTTATGGTTGATCTAGTTGTGTTCCATTGCAGTTTTCCCATGTCCTAAGTTTCTATGTAGAAGTCCTTGATGGTTCGGAATGCTAGTTTTGCACAACTGCCAGCATTGTGGCAATTGATAGAATACTTAGGACTTGTGTATAATGAAGGCCGATGCAATGGGAATTCTTCATTTGAATGTTTTAGTCCCTCACCTTGGAGCAGCATTTCCCCAACTTTTTCTTGGTATGAACCCATTTTAAGGTCGCAGACTTTGTGTGAGCCTAGTGAGAATCTGGGACTGAGTGTTGGGTGGGGGAAGAGTTGACAAGGCAGGATTTTCAAAATAGACAAACATCTCTCTATTCATGGCCTTCTATTGCAATTGCAGCAGCAATGAGGACTTGGAACAGTACATTAAACCACACTCAGCTGAAAAATGCAAGGCTTTAAATGAGCATCATAACTCAAACCTATGACCATTTCCATTGAGAAGGACAAGGGCAGCAGATACATGGGAACACCACCTGCAAGTTTCCCTCCAAGCCACTCATCATTCTAATTTGGAAATATCACTGTTCTTTCAGTTTCCTAAACACATTCCCTAAGGACATCGTGGGTCAACCTACATCACATGGACTGCAGCAGTTCAAGAGGCAGCTCCCCAGCGAAATCCTGGGCCAGACAGCGAAGCCCACATCCTGGGAATGAATAAAATAAAAATTGACTCTTAAGTTCAATGGCAACCATTGCTGCCTCTAAGCTCGTGACCCCAAATCTCCTGTATCTGCTGCCTGGTTTAGTTTGGAAACCTAGTTGGACCAAATGGTCTGTTTTTATGCTGTATGACTCTTGCCATGGGTGGTAGAGGTTGTGGGTTTGAATGGTTAGGTCAGAGGAGCCTTGATTAACTTCTGCAATGCATCTTGTAGCTGCTAAACTGCTGCCACAATGTTTTGATTGTGGGTGAGAAATTTGAAGGTAGTGGACGAAGTACCGATCAATTTGGGCTGCTTTGCCCTGGATAGTGTCGAACCTTGTGTCGTTGGGATTACATGGATCCAGGCAGGATAATCTAAGGCTTTTTTATGCATATATTAGAGGATAGCAAGGCAAAGAGTAGGCCCCCTCAAGGACAAAGGAGGGAAGTTGTGTGGAGACACAGGAAGTGGGAGAGATCCTTGAGGTTGGTTGGCTCGCCGAGCTGGTTTCTCGTTCCACAGATGTTTCGTTACTGTGCTTGGTAACATCCTCAGTGCAGCCTCTGATGAAACGACGGTGTGGTTTCCCGCCTGGTTTTTAAACTCTGAGTTTCGTTGCGATGGATTGCCTCACTTCTGGGTTTCCTCCTTGGTGGAATGTATATGGGGTCGAGTTCAATGTGTTTATTAAATAGCATGCTTCGTGGAGTGCCGTGCTTCCAGGAATTCTCGTGCTTGTCTCTGCCTAGCCTGTACCAGGATCTTGGTGTTGTCCCAGTCGAAGTCGTGATTCTCCTTGTCCATGTGGATTGAGATGAGTGAGTATTGGTCGTGTCTTCTTGTAGCCAGTTGGTGTTCATGTACTCTTGTTAGTTTCCTTCCTGTTTGTCTGATGTAGTGTAGCTTGCAGTCTCTGCAGGGGATATTGTAGATGACATTGGTCCTGTCCATGGCGGGGAGTGGGTCTTTAGTTCGGGTGAGCACTTGTCGTAGGGCTGATGTCGGCTTGTGTGCCACTCTGATGCCTAGCGGTCGTAGGAGTCTTGTGGTGAGTTCTGACGTGTTCCCACTGTAGGGTAGTGTGATGAGTGTGTCGGGGTGTGTAGAATCTTTCTGATGCTGTTCCTCTAGGCATCTCCTGACCCAGTTCTTTGGATATCCATTATCCTTGAACACTTGGAAGAGGTATTCCTCCTCCTCTTGGCGTAGTTCCGTGTTGCTGCAGTGTGTTGTTGCCCTTTTAAATAGTGTTTGCATGCAGTAGAAGAACGAACAACTCCCAATCCTGGACGTCATGGTAGAGCGCCAGACAAATGGGGAACTGCAAATGAAAGTACACTGAAAAGCCACACACACAGACCAGGTATTGAACTTCAATAGTAACCATCCCAGCACACAAACGAAGCTGCGTGCAAACACTATTTAAAAGGGCAACAACACACTGCAGCAACACGGAACTACGCCAAGAGGAGGAGGAATACCTCTTCCAAGTGTTCAAGGATAATGGATATCTAAAGAACTGGGTCAGGAGATGCCTATAGGAACAGCATCAGAAAGATTCTACACACCCTGACACACTCATCACACTACCCTACATCAGGAACACGTCAGAACTCCCCACAAGACTCCTCTGACCGCTAGGCATCAGAGTGGCACACAAGCCCACATCAGCCCTACGACAAGTGCTCACCCGAACTAAAGACCCACTTCCCGCCATGGACAGGACCAATGTCATCTACAAGATCCCCTGCAGAGACTGTGAGAAACACTACATTGGACAAACAGGAAGGAAACTAACAACAAGAGTACATGAACACCAACTGGCTACAAGAAGACAAGACCAATACTCACTCATCTCAATCCACATGGACAAGGAGAACCACGACTTCGACTGGGACAACACCAAGATCCTTGGACAGGCTAGGCAGAGGCAAGCACGAGAATTCCTGGAAGCATGGCACTCCACGAAGCATTCTATTAATAAACACATTGAACTCGACCCCATACACATTCCACTACGGAGGAAACCTGGAAGTGAGGCAATCCATCGCAAAGGACCCCAGAGTTTAAAAACCAGGCGGGAAAACACACCTACGCTTCATCAGAGGCTGCACTGAGGATGTTACCAAGCACGGTAATGAAATGTCTGTGGCGAGCCAACCAACCTCAACACTCACAACCCAAGCTACAGATCTACTCCAAAACCTTGGGAGAGATCCTTAATAAATACTTTGTATCGATATTCACTGAGGAGAAGGACATGACTGATTTTGAGGTCAGGGATGATTGTGTGAATACTGCATTATATGTTAAAGGAGGAAGTTTCAGGTATCCTACATTGCATTAAGGGAAACTAGTCCCCAGGCCCAGATGGGATAAATCCCAGGTTCTTGCAAGAGGAAAAGGAAGAAATAGCTGGGGCATTAGCAGATATCTTCACATCCTCCTTGACCACAGGTGAGGTTCCAATGGAGATGGCCCATATTGTTCCCTTGTTTAAGGAAGGAAGCAGGGATAATCCAGGAAGTTATAGGCTGCTGAGTCTGACATCTGTGGTGGGGAACCTCTTGGAGAAGATCCTGAGGGACAGGATTTATGCACATTTGGAAGAAAATGGACTAATTAGTGATAGGCAGCATGTTTTCATATGGGGAAGGTCATGTCTCACCAGCCTGATCAAATTTTTGTGAAGAGATGATGAAGATACTTGAGGGAAGAGCTGTGGATATAGTTTATGTGGACTTTAGTAAGGCATTTGATAAAAGTCCCACATGGCAGATTGCTACAAAAACTAAAATCACATGGCATTTGGGGTGGGACGGCTAGCTAGATACAAAACTGGCTTGGTCATAAAAGACCGAGGGTAGCAGTGGAAGGGTGTTTTTCAGAATGGAGACTGGTGAACAATAACTAGTGGTGTTCCACAGGGATCAGTCTTAGGTCGTCTGTTGTCTGTAGCATATATAAATGATCTTGAGGAAAATGTGGATGGCCTGATTAGTAAATTTGCAGATGACATAAAGATTGGTGGAGTTGCTCATAGTGCTGACGATTATGAAAGGTTACAACAGGATATAGATTGGTAACTCAGGCACAGAAGTGGCAGATGGAGTTTAATCCAGACAAATGCGAGGTGATGCATTTTGGAGGATCAAATTTAAGTGTGAATTATACAGTTAATGGCAGAACCCTTAGGAACATTAACATACAGACAGATCTGGGTGTGCAGATCCACAGTTCCGTAAAAATGGTAACACGTGGCCAAAATGATTGAGAGGGTATATGGCATGCTTGCCTCATTAACTGGGGCGTGGAGTACAAGAGTTGGCAAATCATGTAGCAGCTACATAAAATCCTTGTTAGGCCTTTTGTGTGCAGTTTTGGTCACCACACTACCAGAAGAACGTAGAAGCTTTGGAGAGAATGCAGAGAAGATTCACCAGGATGTTGCCCGGTCTCGACAGCATTGGCTGTGAGGAAAGGTTAAAAAGACTAGGATTGTTTTCACTGGAAAGACGGCAGCTGAGAGGAGACCTGATATAGCTCTACAACGTTAAGAGGCATAGATAGGGTGGATAGTCAGAGGCTTTTTCCCAGAGTTGAAATTTCAATTACAGGGGGGCACAAGTTCAAGGTGAGAGGGCAAAAGTTTAAGGGAGATGTGCGAGGAAAGCTTTTCACGCAGAGAGTGGTAGGAGCCTAGAATGTACTGCCAGAGGTGGAAGTGGAAGCAGGCACATTGGTGACATTTTATGAGGCATCGGGATGGTTACATGAATAGGGAGGGAACAGAGGGATACGGGCCGAATAAGAGCAGAAGATTTGTTTGTTGTTAGTTTAGTCAGGGCATGGTGATAGACACAGGCTTGAAGGGCTGAATGGCCTGTTCCTGTGTCGTACTTCTCTTTTGTATCTTTGTGTTGTATGTTGCAAGTGGAGAGTATTCCATCACCCTCCTGATCTGTGCCTTAAGGACAAACTGGGCAGACATAAGCTGAATTACTCAGCACATAGTTCTTTATAGCCACAGTTGTTTTTGAATTTTGGAATAGAATAGCCTTTATTGCTCTAGAATGAGTCCAGTGAAAACGCTGTAATATTGCCCCTTGGTGCCATCTTAGGTACAGGGTACCTAGGTGCAGATGCCTCCAAGTCTTGTCACAGAATTGAAATAGTAAAAAATGATTAGCATGGGAATACAGAGTTTAATAGTCCAGACTGAGAATAAAAAAATGACTTGAATACATTAAAGTTACAGTCCTTTTCCACTGAGTCTGTGCCCACTGGGCTTCAAAACACAAGGCCTTACTGCCTCCATCTGCTGGCTTCTGTCTTGGACTCATCTCCAGGACCCACCCCCCGGCTGCCCTTGTTCATGGGGTGAGCACCCTTGACTCGAAGCATTTATTCCTCTTCCTTAATTGCCCAGGAAGCAGTTAGAATTCAACAACATTGGAGACAGGTGCAGGCCTGTCCAGGTAAGGACAACCAATTTCATTCCCTAAAGGATAATAAATGAAGATGGGTTTTTGTAACAGTTATTAATATTACATGGTCACTATTAGACTTAATTCCAGATTTTTAAGAATTCAAATTTATCCATCTCTGCAGATCCCTCACCATTTTGGCTACCCGTAACAAATTTTCTCACTTTCCAGAGAGGCTAGTGCAAACAAA
This sequence comes from Rhincodon typus, assembly GCF_021869965.1. Classification (NCBI taxonomy): domain Eukaryota; kingdom Metazoa; phylum Chordata; class Chondrichthyes; order Orectolobiformes; family Rhincodontidae; genus Rhincodon; species Rhincodon typus. The sequence continues at coordinate 1,517,862 of NC_063337.1, read as the reverse complement.
CACCCTTCACCCTCTGGTTTCTGCTGCTAAGCCAGTTTTGGATCTAATCTGCCAATTTCCTCTGAATCCCATGGGCTTTTACCTTCTTGATTGGTCTTGTCAAAAGCTTTACTTAAATCCATGTAGAACACATCAACTGGACTATCCTAATCCATATGGTTAGCCATGTCCTTGAAAAACAAGTGAACCTGTGAGATATGATCTCCCATGACAAAGCCATGCTGACAGCCCTTGATCCATGCCTCTTCCCCAGAGATTTAATCTCTTTCCTTCAGAATTTTTCTACTGCTGCTGTTCAATTCATTGGCCTTGGTTTCCTAATTATCTCTACACCCTTCTTGAATAATGGTAACATTGGCTGTCCTCCAGTCATCTGCCACCCCTCCTTTGACCAAAGAGAATTTGGAAATTAATGTCAGGATCCCTGCAATCTCCTCCCTTGTATCCCAGGTTGCTGTGGGAGACAGCTGGGCCTGAGGATTTATCCAATTTTAAGCCTTCTAATATCACAAATATCTTCTCCCTGATGATCCTCTTCCCAGATTTTCATATCTACATCATTCTTCTCCATAGTGATTACAGATATGAAGTACTCAGCTAAAACCTTTGCCTACATCTTCTGACTCCACCCACAGGTTGCTTGCGTCATTTAATGAGCCTGACTCCTTCCGTTTGTCCTCTTGCCCTGTTTATCCTAACATTACTCACAACATGCCTTTGGTGGGTAAAATAAAGGAAAACCTAGTTATTTTTTAAGAACAAAACCAGAAGTTGTTGGAAAAGCTCAGCAGGTCTGGCAGCGTCTGTGAAGAGAAAATCAGAGATAACATTTTGGGTCCAGTGACCCTTCCTCAGTTTACAGCATCTGCAGTTCTTTAGGTTTTTATTTAGTTTTTTTTTTCGTACTTTTGTTATCCTAATTTCTGTAAGTAATCCTTTCACTTTCTGTGCCACTGTAAAGTTTCTGGTGTCTGGAACTGGGTGTTGCTCTGGTTGAAGCTGGACCAGTATTTATGCCCTGGTTTACCAAAATTTGCTTTGGCATTCTATGACCTTTATCCACCAGCCTCTTCATATACACCTAGTCCATCTATGGCAGTGTGTGCGGATCCAGTATTGTTTAGTCCCTCAAGGCCCACAACAGAGTGGAAGAAAGTCAGAATCTTGAGGGACTGTTTAAGAGGTTGCTGCAGTTGAAGCTGAACCGGTGTCTTTGTACAGGTCTGTTCACTTGCTTTTCACTCTGGTCTGTTGCTAAATCCAGTATCCATTACAAATTGTGGCCAAATTGATAATCTAAATCATTTTTGGTTTGTGATAATATAAATCATTAGTTCAGGTTAAAAGAAGCAATAGTCAACTTGAGAGAAACTCAGGGGGTCTAATGGCATCTATGGAGAGAGAAACAGTTAATGTTTCATGTCTCCCAGTCGCGAACCACTTCAACTCCCCCTCCCACTCCTTGGATGACATGTCCATCCTAGGCCTCCTCCAGTGCCACAGTCATGCCACCCGAAGGCTGGATGAACAGCACCTCATATTCCACTTGGGAACCCTGCAGCCCAATGGTCTCAATGTGGACTTCACAAGCTTCAAAATCTCCCCACCTCCAACCTTATCCCAAGACCAGCCCAGCTCATCCCCACCTCGTTGACCTGTTTTTTCTCCATCTGTCCGCTCGTCCTACCTCACTGGCCAACTCTCACCTCCATTTTGTACCTACTTGCCTCATCCCTGCCTCCTTGACCTGTTTGTCATCCCTCCCACCTACCCACCCCTCCCTTCCCAATGACCAACCCCCAACCCAACTCCCTACCTACACTCACCCAGTACTGGCTCCATCCCCGCCTCCTTGACCTGTCCATCTTCTCTCCACCTATCTGCTCCTCTATCCTCCTTCCATCATCGCCTCCCCCTCTCTATTTATTTGTGTCCTCTTCCCCTCCCCCATTTCTGAAGTGCTGCTCGGCTTGCTGCGTTCATCCAGCTCTACACCTTGTTATGTCAGACTCCAGCATCGACAGTTCCTACTATCTCTGAATGTTTCATGTCTGATGACTCTTCAAAGCTTTCTTTTTCTGTCTGTACAGATGCTGTCGGACCCTGCTGGGTTTCTCTAGCGCTTTGCTCTCGTTATAGATTTCCAGCAGTTGCAGTATTTATCAATTTTTAAGTGGATTATTGTGCTGCTTTACATAAAACAGCGACATTAAAATACTCCATCTCCTACCGACCAACCTCATCCCGCCCCCTTGACCTGTCCGTCCTCCCTGGACTGACCTATCCCCTTCCTAACTCCCCACCTACACTCACCTTTACTGGCTCCATCCCCGCTTCTTCGACCTGTTTGTTTCCTCTCCTCTATCCATCTTCTATCCGCCTCCCACTCTCTCCCTATTTATTTCAAAACCCCCTTCCCCTCCCCCTCCCCCTTATCTGATGAAGGGTCTAGGCCCGAAACGTCAGCCTCTCTGCTCCTATGATGCTGCTTGACCTGCTGTGTTCATCCAGCACTACACCTTGTTGTCTCGGATTCTCCAGCATCTGCAGTTCCTACTATCTCTGATTCGACATTAAAATATATTGAGTAGGAAATGAGATCTGCTGAGGAGCAAGGTGACTTGAAATGTTAACTCTGCTTTCTCTCCATAGATACTGCTAGATTTCTCCAGTAACTTGTTTTTCAGAGCATCCACAGTCTTTATTATAAGGAAACTAAAACTGCACATAGTACTCCCAGGTGCAGTCTCACCCTGGCCCAACACAGCAACCGGCAGAAAACTGGGTTGTGGGATTAGATTACACAACACCATGGTCTCAGGTTATGCGCTGGCGGTCCGTGTTGCCTGCAACAAAGATGGCAGTGCCCCGTGCTATCACAGGCTGGCGGCGAGCTGCGCGTGCGTGACCGACAGCCCTTCGTTGCGCAAGCGCGGCAGAGGGGGCGGTGCGGCGGCTTGAGGTAGAGAGACCGGGAGCGCGCGGAGCGTTCACCGCACGTCCCCCCACCCCCTCCCTTCCCCACCATCACTACCCTCCCCGCCCCCAGGGGAGACAGAGACACAGAGAGAGAGAGAGAGAGCGTCTACCCACACGCCAGGCACATCAACAAGAGCGGCAGTCATGGAGGCCGCGGCCGCCCTCTTGGCCTGGTTGCTGTGCGCAGCGACTGTGAGGTGGAGCGGGGCCACACTGGAGGAGGTGGCCGGGGCAGGTGAGGGGGCCTTGTCGAGGTGTGGGGTGGGGGAGAGTCCGTATCGGAGCCACGGCCTTGGCTGCAGGCCGGGGCGGGGGGGAGAAAGAGTATACCCGGGGATTCGGGTGTACCGGGGGGAGGGATGGCCGGCAGTACCTGGCGATATGGCGCTGGGGATTGGGGTGGTTGGCAGGGGGAGTGTGTACCTGGGATTGTGGTGCCGGGTG
>NC_063337.1:1484808-1514429 GCF_021869965.1 Rhincodon typus | reverse complement strand
GGTGGTTGGCAGGGGGAGTGTGTACCTGGGATTGTGGTGCCGGGTGGGGTGTTGTGGGTGGAGGGGGGGGTTTGTACCTGGAAATGAGGGGGAGGGGGCAAAGAGTGTGTTCTTGGAGCAGGGTTATGGTGTGCCAGTGAGAGGGTGAGGAGTTGTGTATACCTGCAGCTGGGGGACTGGGTTCTGAATATTAGTCCAGTGTTTCCTCAGGGACAGGGGTCTGTGTGTTCCCAGGGCAGGGCATACTCGAGGACATGGATCTGTGTATGCCCAGATATGGGCCTTACATGTATCAGGGCATAATCACAAAATTGCTGTGGTGTAGAAGAAAGCCATACGTGTCTGCACTGGTTGTTAGTACCAATCTCCTGCCTTTTCCCCATAATGCTGCACACCATTTTTATTTAATAATCATGCAGTGTCCTCTTCGATGTCTCAATCAATTCTTCCTCCGGTGAGTAGTTGATGGCCGGAACCCCTCGCTGTGGAACAATTACTCCCAATGCACACTGTTCAGTGTCCCTCCCTAAGGGCATTGTCAGTCTACCCACAGCACATGGACTGCAACAGTTCAAGAAGGCAGCTCATCACCACTTTCTCAGGGTCAACTAGGGATGGGCAATAAATATTGACCAGCCAGTGATGCCCGCATCCCACGAATGAATAAAAAATGTACCCTCGTGGTTTTGAAAATGTTTATCAGAGCTCAGCATAGCATCTTCCTCTCTATGGAAAACGCTTCCAATTTCTGCAGTCTTTCTTCGTAACTGAGATATCTTATCTCATCCCCGTAAACCTCTTCTGTACTCTGTCCAGTTCCATTCTCTCTTAAAGTACGATGCCCAGAACTGGACACAGTATTCCAATTGAGATCTAACTGGTGTCTTGGAGTCAGAGAGTCAACCTGTACAGAAGAGGACCTTCAGACCATCAAGTCTGTGCTGACGAATTCAGATTAGTCTCACTTTCCAGCACTTGGTCTTGAACGTTATGATAATTCAAGTACTTATTAAAAGTTGAGGTTTCCAGCCTCAACTACCCTCCCAGACATTTCTTTCCAGACCCCCACCACCCTCTGGGTTAAAAATGTTTTCAATTCCCTTCTAAACCTCCTGCCCTCCATGTTAAAATTATGCCCTGTTATTGACCCTTCAACTAAAGGGGGAGAATAGCTGCTTCTAATTCACCCTGTCCATGTTTTATAATCTCACACCTCAATCAGATCCCCTGTCAACCACCTGAGCTTATCCAGCCACTCTTCGTAGCTAAACTGCTCCATCCCAGGCAGCATTCTGGTGAACCTTCTCTGTACCCCCTCCAATGCAATCGCGTCCTTCCTGTAGTGTGCTGACTAGTTCTGCACACAGTACTTCAGCTGTGGCTTACCCAAAGTCCTATACAGCTCCAATATAACCTTCCTGCTCTTATATCAATGCCTCACCTGATAAAGGCGAGTGTCCTGAATGCTGCCTTAACTACCCTATTAACATGTCCTGCCATCTTCAGGGATCTGAGGACAAGCACCCCTCTGTTCCTCTGAGCTTCCTAATGTTCTGCTATTCATTGAGTACTCCCTTGTCTTGTTACTACTTCCAAAGGGCATCAACTCTCACTTATCAGGGTTAAATTACATCTGTCACTGAATTGCCTGTCTGATCAACTGTCTATATCTTCCTGTAACCCAAGGCCTTCCTCATGAACAAATTTTCATATCATATGCAAACTTACTTATTATCCCTCTCCCAAACACTTTTATCTATATTGTTTATACGTATCATGAGCAATAAGGAACCCAGCGCTGATCCCTGTTGTTTGCCACTGGAACCCGGCTTCCAGTCACGCAAACAGCCTTCTACCACTGCTCCTGCCACTAAGCCAGTTTTGGATCCAACTTGCCAAGGTACCCAGGATTCCATGTGCTTTTACCTTATCCTAGGATTCTCTGGGAAGCTAGAGAGGAGATTGCAGAGCCTTTGGCTTTGATCTTTATGTCGCATTGTCTTCAGGAATAGTGCCAGAAGACTGGAGACTAGCAAATGTTGTCCCCTTGTTCAAGAAGGGGAGTAGAGACAACCCTGGTAATTATAGACCAGTGAGCCTTACTTCGGTTGTGGGTAAAGTGTTGGAAAGGATTATAAGAGATAGGATTTATAATCATCTAGAAAGGAATAATTTGATTAGGGATAGTCAACACGGTTTTGTGAAGGGTAGGTCGTGCCTCACAAACCTTATTGAGTTCTTCGAGAAGGTGACCAAACAGGTGGATGAGGGTAAAGCGGTTGATGTGGTGTATTTGGATTTCAGTAAAGCGTTTGATAAGGTTCCCCATGGTAGGCTATTGCAGAAAATACGGAGGCATGGGATTGAGGGTGATTTAGCGGTTTGGATCAGAAATTGGCTAGCTGTGAGAAGACAGAGGGTGGTGGTTGATGGGAAATGTTCATCCTGGAGTTCAGTTACTAGTGGTGTACCTCAAGGATCTGTTTTGGGGCCACTGCTGTTTGTCATTTTTATAAATGACCTGGATGAGGGCGTAGAAGGATGGGTTAGTAAATTTGCGGATGACACCAAAGTTGGTGGAGTTGTGGATAGTGCGGAAGGATGTTGCATGTTACAGAGGGACATAGATAAGCTGCAGAGCTGGGCTGAGAGGTGGCAAATGGAGTTTAATGTGGAAAAGTGTGAGGTGATTCACTTTGGAAGGAGTAACAGGAATACAGAGTACTGGGCTAATGGTAAGATCCTTGGTAGTGTGGATGAGCAGAAAGATCTCGGTGTCCATGTGCATAGATCACTGAAAGTTGCCACCCAGGTTGATAGCGTTGTTAAGAAGGCATACAGTATGTTAGGTTTTATTGGTAGAGGGATTGAGTTTTGGAGCCATGAGGTCATGTTGCAGCTGTACAAAACTCTGGTGCGGCCGCACTTGGAGTATTGCGTACAGTTCTGGTCACCGCATTATAGGAAGGATGTGGAAGCATTGGAAAGGGTGCAGAGGAGATTTACCAGGATGTTGCCTGGTATGGAGGGAAGGTCTTATGAGGAAAGGCTGAGGGTCTTGAGGCTGTTTTCGTTAGAGAGAAGAAGGTTAAGAGGTGACTTGATAGAGACATACAAGATGATCAGAGGATTAGATAGGGTGGAGAGTGGGAGCCTTTTTCCTCGGATGGTGATGGCTAGCACGAGGGGACATAGCTTTAAATTGAGGGGTGATAGATATAGGACAGATGTCAGAGGTAGGTTCTTTACTCAGAGAGTAGTAAGGGCGTGGAATGCCCTGCCTGCAAAAATAGTAGACTCGCCCACTTTAAGGGCATTTAAATGGTCATTGGATAAACATATGGATGATAATGGAATAGTTTAGGTTAGATGGGCTTCAGATTGGTTTCACAGGTCGGCGCAACATCGAGGGCCGAAGGGCCTGTACTGCGCTGTAATGTTCTATGTTCTATGTTATCAGTCTCCCAGGTGGGACCCAAAGGTTTTGCTGAAATTCACAGACTCCTTCAACTGCACTAGCCTCACGTACACACCTGCTCACCACCTCTCAAAATTCACTCAAACTTGTTAGGCATGACTGTGCTCTGACAAAACCATGCTGACTATCCCTGAGCAAACCTTGACTCTCCAAATGGAAGCTAATGATGTCCTTCAATTTCTCTTCAATAATTTTTCTACCACTGATGTGAGACACACTGGTCTGTAATTCCCTGATTAATCTCCACCATCCTTGATAAGTTAAACCACATTAGTTGTTCTCAGTACACTGGGACCAGAGAAAAATTAAAAATTTTGGTTAGAGGCCTTGTCAGTTAGTTCTTTCCTCGCCTCCCACAGCAGCCTGGGGTACAACTTGTCTGGGGATTTATCCACTTTAAAGCCCATCAAAACATCCAATACCTTCGAACTCCCAGTGTCAGTCTGCTCAAGAATCAGTCTATCCTCCTGAATTCTGTACCAACATCATCCTCCTGAGTGAAGACAGTTATGAAGTACTTGTTTAATACCCTATCAGTGTCCTCTACTTCTACACACAGATTGCCCCTTGGTGCCAAACAGGATCTACTTTTTCCCTGGTAATCATCTTCTTCTTAATATACTTGTATCTTGGGATTGTTCCTAATGTTATCTGCTAGTATTTTTTCTTTTCCCATTTGCTCTCCTAACTGCTTTCTTAATAACTGCACAGATACACACACACTTCCAGTACTCTGCTAGGGCCTCAGTTGATTTGCTGCCTTTGAACCTGCTAAAAGACTCTCCTCCTCACCCTGTCCTGAATAATCCTAGACACCCAGGGTTCTCTAGGTTTGTTGCTCCTTATATTTCACCATGTTGATCATGTACTCTGCCCATTTCCTTTTTAACCACCTCCCATTGTTCTGTCGTAGATAGTCTTACACAAGTTTATCATAACCTCCCTGCTTGTGTACTGTGTCCCCCTGTTTATGAAGTATAGGCTACTTTATTGTTTATTAACAGTTGTCTCTAATTGCCTTACCACCCTTAATGACTATGTACATGCACAGTCAGTTCACCTATCTGCCCACTCCACCAAAATGCCCATTGCTCTCCTCACTCTACATTCTCCTAAGTTTTGTGTCCTTTGCAAATTTGAAAATTGTCCCTAGCGCAGCAGGATCAAGATCATTTTGTTTATCACAATCCAGCCTGTCTGTTCTCACACTTTTTAAGACAAAAATTAATTTTTGGGACATGGACATGGCTGGCTGGCCCATCCATTTATTGTCCATCCCTACTTCCCCTTGAGAAGCTGGTAGTGAGCTGGTGCCTTAAACCGCAGTTATCCATGTGCTGTATGCCCTTAGAGAAGATGTTGACCCAGTGTCCCTGAAAAAACAGCGATATGTTTACAAGTCAGGCTGGTGAGTGGCTTGAAGGGGAACATGCAGGGGGTGATGTTCCCATGTCTTTTTAGATAGTAGTGATGGATTTGGAAGGTGCTGTCTGAGGGGGCCTTGAGGAATTGCAATGTAGTGTGTAGATGATACACACTACTGTAACTGAGTGTCGGTGGCGGAGGGAGTAGATGTTTGTGGACGTGGTGCCAATCAAGCAGGCTACTTTTGTCCTGGTTGGTGTCAAGCTTCTTGTGTTGTTGAGGTTGCACCTACCCAAGCAAGTGGGGAGTATTCCATCACACTCCTGACTTGTGTCTTTTAATTGCTGGACAGGCTTTGAGGAGTCAGAAGGTGAGTTATTTAATGCAGGATTCCTAGCCTCTGACCTGCTTTTGTAGTCACTGTGTTTAAATGGTTAGTCTAGTTCAGGATTTTAATAGTGGGTGTGGTTGAGCCGTGGTAAAATGATTGAATGTCAAGGGACAATGGTTAAATTCTGGCTTGATGGAGATATCTGTACTTAATGTGGCAACTAATATTCATGCCAGACACCAGCTCAAACCTAATGTTGTACAGGTATTGCTGCATTTAGGCATTGGCTGGTTCAGAATCTGAGGAGTTGCGAATGATGCTGAACATCATACAATCATTGGTGAACACCCCTGCTTAGACCTTTGTGATGAAGGGAAGGTGATTAGTGAAGATGGTTGAGTCTAGGACACCACACTGAGGAATGTGGAGGGGTCTTGTGGCACAGTGGTAGTGTTTGAGCCACAAGCCCTGGACCTAAGTTCTATCTGCTCTAGAGGTGCGTCGTAACATATCTGGACAGGTTGATCAAACAGAGAGCATGCTGAGGAACTCCTGCAGAGATTCTGAAGCTGAGAAATTAGGAATGCGAAGTGACTTCATCCTTTTATAGCAGATTCTTACAAAGTTTGACGGGAAGGTTATTTCTTCTGGCTTAGGGAATTGGGATTGGTCTAGAATATGGAGCACATGCTCAGAATAAGGGAAGGCTGTTTTGCACACAAACAAGCAAAGGATGGTGTGGTTTGGATTTTTCTATCCCAGTGGGCTGTGGAGGCTCAGGCAGTGAATATGGTCAAGAGTGAATAATAAATTTCTACATATTAAAAACATCAGAGGATACAAGGATACTGAAAGATAATATTGAAGTGGAAGATTAGCTGTGATCTCATTGAATGGCAGAATAGGCTCAAAAGGCTGAATGACTTGCTGGAGAGGGTTCAGAAGAGATTTACTAGGATGTTGCTGGATGTAAAAAGTTTGAGTTATAAATAAATGCTTGATACGCTCCAGAGAAAAATGTCCCAGCCTAGGAGGTTGAGAGGCGACTTGATAGAAGTTTATAAAATAATGACAGAAAGATAGAGTTAATGGTAGTTGTCTTTTCCCTAGGATGGAGGATTTCAAGATGAGGGGACACATTTTTAAGGTGACAGGAGAGAGATTTAAAAAAGACATGGGAGCCAATTTTTTACAGAGTGGTTCGTGTGTGGAATGAACTTCCAGAGAAAGTGGTGGACGTGGGTTACGGTTACGTCTACAACGGTTACTAGTTGTAGACTAGTTTAGTTTGGGATTATGTTCAGCATGGCCTGGTTGGACCAAAAGGTCTGTTTCCATGCTGTATGACTGTATGACTTCCTCCTGCTGCTATTTACCATATTATTAAAACTGCTGGTGGAACTCAGCAGGTCTGGCAGCATTTGTGGTGAGAGGAACAGAGTTAACATTTCTAGCCCAGTGTCACTCATTTGAAACTTGGTATCTGGTGTAATAAAATATTTTTGGACTGTAGAGCTGCTTTCTCATCAGAGAGAAATGACTGGTGGTGATTTTACCTGAGGGCCACTACACCACAGGCAAGGGGCGAGTGAGATTGAGAATATGGTACCTTCGTGGCAACCTCAGCCAGTGTGGGAATTGTTGGCATCTGTCTGCATTGTAAAACAGTCATCCAGTTGAGCTAAGTGAAGCATTGATGATGAAGGGCAATAGAAACGAGGGAAGCTATTCAGTTCCTTGCACAATTGCACCATTCAGTTGGATCCCGGCAGATGTCTATCTACACACCCATGTTCCATAACCCCTGATACCTTTTCACTAAATAGTTTTGTATTTAACCAGTAACCTTTCCATTTTCATTTTATTTAAACAATTCATAATTTTTAAAAGGTTTGCAAAATCTCCTGTATCACTTGCCTCACTGAGTGCAAACCTCTTCCAGCAAGCTATTGATTGTGTTGTGTGTAATCTGTGACCCAAACACTCTGCACAGCTCCCTTCCTGATTGTGAAATTTAAACCTGATCCCTGGCTGCCATAGGATGTTGAAATATTGAACATCCATTTGTTAGCAAGAATCCTGAGGTCACTTCCACTTCAGATACATCACACGTTATTTCAGTGTTGTCACTTGGTTTATTTACAGTATTTGCATGCTACAGAAAAATCACATTTCAACCAAAATCCTTTCGTATTGTGTGATAGTTCTCACTCACTGCTTCAGTTTGCTCCTGCTGCTTCTAATTTCAGTGACAAGTGCTTAACTAAAGAATTTCACTTCATATCACATAGCCAGACACGTACCAAAGTACAGTGAAAAGCTTTGTTTATGATCAGTATAGGCAGATCATTGTAAGCAAGGATGTACAGATCAAAAAACTTGGACAGAGGCATACAGTTTACATTGCATGTGGCGTGCGCTAGGCGAGATCAACGTTAGCAAGATAACGTTATTTGAGGCTTGACCGTCCATTCATCAGTCTAATAAGGGCCGGGAAGAAACTGTTCCTGAACCTGCTGGTGTGTGTGTTCAGGTTTCTGTATCTTCTGCCTGACAGAAGAGGTTGTAGGAGATGATTACTGGGGTGGGATGGGTCTTTGATGTTGGCAGCCTTTCTGCAGCTGCGAGCCGAGTAAATAGAGTCCATGGATGGAAGGTTGGCGTCTGTGATGGTGTGGGCTGTGCACACCACCTTCTGTAGTTTCTTACGGCCCTGGGCAGAGCAGTTACCATACCAGGCCGTTATGCACGCGGACAGTATGCTTTCATTGGTGCATCTGTAGGAGTTGGTGAGGTCCTTATGGACATACCAAATTTCCCGAGCTGCCTGAGGAAGAAGAGGCGTTGTTGTACCTTTTTGACCATTGGGTCAATGTGGGAAGCCCAGGACAGGTTGTCCGTTATCGGCACTCTGAGGAACTTGATGCTATCTGCCCTCTTCCACCTCTGCTCCGTTGATGTAGATGGGGGGCAGGCATGTTCTCCTCCTTTCTTTCTGAAGTCAGTGATCAGTCTGTTAGAGATCTTCTGCCGGACAGGATGTTTCTGTTCATGACCCTTAATCCTGTCATCATATCTTTTGGCCATTCTTTTGTGATAATGCTTAACATTGGATACTGCTGTGTCAATATTTTGTATTCAGTTTCACAATGTCACCTGTCACAACGTAATTGAAAGCTCTGGACACTAGGTGGGCTTTTTAATTGTGTGAATTTTCTCCCAACTTGTATATACCTATCTTGGATAAAATAACTTAAACACTCTATCCATGATTAGAGTGTAGCGGGGGGGTGCCACGGGCTATCTATTTGTAAATCTATAATAGGTGTGGCGCCCGTATATATGTACCATTTTTTTTCTCAACATCTTAGTTGCATTTCATGTTCAAGTCGGCCATAACATTCTTACTAAGTAGATGGAAACAGCAGAATTTTTGATGAACTTGGTACTTCCTGATTTTCATGAGACCAAAACTGTTAGAAATCTCAATGCGGTCTTCCTCTGGTAGATTCACAATTAAAGTATCCTTTCATATATACATGTGTCTATATTCTAGACTTCTTCTCTGTGAAAAAAACATTTCCTTAACTTTATTTTAATTCTGTTGTTTACTTGTACAGAGCTCCAGTTCCTGTACAATGAAAATATTTTGGGTCCCATATCTTACAGACTGAGAGATAATAAATTTGTTTTTTCTGAGGAGCAGTGGATACGTTGGAAGAAATTTTAGTTTGTTGATGGTGTTAATTTGAGGACATTTACCACACTTTGGATTATTGCTAGTTAATTCACATTCAGTGGTTGACACTGGGATATGTTTGATCGTGAATATCTGCAAGGTTTTGCTGATGTTACGCCTATTCTTGGGATACTTTTGTTAGAATGCCACATTATTTCATTAAAGAAATGCAAGATGTAGTGTTTAAACATGCCTTTCCACCCAAAAGTCGGAATTTATCCAAATGTGAGCCAACAGTCTGACTCACATTTTAAGTGCCCTGTTCTCTCAACTCTTGATTTGCTTGTTCACTAATCCATTTCAATCTGTTGACAGTTTCTGATCAGTCACTAACCATAGACATGAATTCCACATTTCCTCATTTCTGTTAAGTTCAAATCCCTTGTTCAGGACCTCTTAACTGCAGTCAATCTGCTTTCATCTACTGTACCCCAGCATTGCCAAGTGTTTTGCTGTGTAATTTGCATTATCCAGTTGGTGAAAAAGAACGAACTTTATCACGTTTCTTTGATTTATGATTCCTTGTTGTAACAGATGGACTTGCCCAACCCTCCCAGTGTGTCCACACCTGCTTTTGGTTATTTGTAAGTTGCAGAGGCTGTGCCAGTGATTTTTTTTTTTTTGTTTCCTTCATTGGATGTAGGCGTAACTGGCTAGGCCAGCAATTTTTGCCTATGCCTAATTGTCCTCGAAGGTGGTGGTGAGCTGCTGTTAGGTTAGGAGTTCCAGGATTTTGACCCAGTGATACTGAAGGAACGGCAATATATTTCCAAGTCAGGATGGTGAGTGGCTTGGAGGGGAACTTGCAGGAGGTGGTATTCCCATGTATCTGCTGCTCTTGTCCCTCTAGATGGAAGGTGCTGTCCGAAAAAACGCCCAGGCAGTTTCCATTTCTTTCAAGCTGAAGCAGATATAGATACAATCAACATTAACTTTGTTTTCATTCTACAATGTGTGAGACAGTTGGTCAAAAATGCATGAATTCATTATATGGTCACAGGGTCTGCAGCTTTTTTTTTAGTTCATTCGTGGGTTATGGGTGTCGCTGGCTGGGCCAGCATTTGTTGCCTGTCCCCAGTTGAGGAGGTGGGGGTGAGCTGTCTCCTTGAACCGCTGCAGTCCATGTTCTGTAGGTAGATCCACAATGCCATTAGGGAGGATATTCCAGGATTTTGATCCAGTAACACTGAAGGAACCGCAATATATTTCCAAGTTAGGATGGTGTGAGACTTGGAGGGGAACTTGCAGGTGGTGGTGTTCCCACGTATCTGCTGCCCTTACCGTAATAACTTTTAAATTCCACCAGTGGCCGTAGTGAGATTTCAAATTGTATGTCCAGGTGGAAGTGATCATGGGTTTGGAAGGTGCACCTTGATGAGTCATTTCAGTGCTTCCAATAGGGGAAGGCGGTGAGATGGGGTAGGTGGTGATACGGTAGTAATGTCACTGGACTAATAATCCAGACGCCCAGGTTAGTTTTTTGTGGAGAGGAGTTTGAATCCCACCATGGCTGATGGTGAAATTTGGAATTCAAAGGTAGCCTAATTGCAACCATACAACCATTGACTTCCTGTATGACTCTATAACTCTATGACCTTACCTATATGAAAGCAAAATACTGTGGATGCTGGAAATCTGAAACAAACACAGAGCAGGCTGGAGAAACTCATCGATTTGTCAGCATCTGTGGCGAGAGTTTTGAAAAAGAGTCATGCCGGACTCAAAATGTTAACTCTGTTTCACTGTTCTTAACCAGTCTGGCCCTATGGGTGTCTCTTAAATGCCGCTGAAAAGCCTAGCAAACCGTTTGGGGGTCAGCAACAAATGCCACACTTCTTAGTGACTTCCATATCCCCCCACAACTCACATTTGTACCTTGATTTGTATCGTCAGCAGACTTGGAAATACTACATTTGTTTCATACATTCAAATCATTAGGATTGTGAAATCCTGTGTGTGATACCCCAGTGACCAACCTGAGAATGACCCATTCATTTCTCCTCTGTTTTCTGTCAAATGTTAGTTTCCTTCACAAAACCATGTTCTGTGTTCCATTGTGTTCAACTATTCTAAATGTACGACATAACAAGGTGTAGAGCTGGATGAACACAGCAGGCCAAGCAGCATCAGAGGAGCAGGAAGGCTGAAATTTCTGAAGAAGGATCTAGGCCCGAAACGTCAGCCTTCCTGCTCCTCTGATGCTGCTTGCCCTGTTGTGTTCATCCAGCTCTACACCTTATTATCTCAGATTCTCCAGCATCTGCAGTTCTTACTATCTCTATTCTAAATGTCCTATTTCTTCATTAATAATGAACGATGGCATTATCCCAATGACAGGCATATGGCTAACTGCCCTATTGTTTCCTGTTTTCTGTCTGTCTCCCTTCTTGAACAGGGGTATCCAATCAGCTGGAACCCTCCTGAAATCCAGTGTGTTCTGGAATATTTAACCAATATCTCCACTATCCCTGCAGCCACTGTCTTTATATGCATCCTTAAATAAGGAGTCAAATGATGTGTTCAGTACTCCAGATGTGCTCTCTTAGTACCCTATGTAACTCCAGCATAACTTCCATACTTCTGCATTTCCTTTGCTAACATTCAGTGTAAAATCTGGTTACACGTTCACATTTTGACGGTATGTGAGAGGAGTTTAATTCTGCTATAATTGTTGCAATCCTCAATGTCTCCTTTTCCATTGAATCTGTAAGACCCAACCACCCAATATATTTTGTGCATTTCCTTGTCTGCTACTGTTTCCTCATCTCAGTTTTAAATGGGTGACTCTGATTTTTAAACTATGATCCCTGGTTCTAGATTCTCCCGTAAGAAGAAATCTCATTTCAACATCCACCCAGTCAAGTCCCCCCCGGATCACATATGTTTCAATTAAGTCACTGCTGACTCTTCTAAACTCCAGGAGATACAGGCTTAGCCTGCCTAGTCTTTGCCAGTAAGATAATTCGCTCATTTTAGGTATTAGTCTATAGGTGAGAGTCTGGAAAAGCACAGCAGGTTGGACAGCATCTGAGGAGCAGGTAAGTCAATGTTTCAGGCCGAACTCCTTTGCCAAGACTGGGGAGGGGGAAGTGGGTGGGATGGTGGGAAGGTTAGGAGAAATGGTGACAGGTGGATACAGTTAGGGAGTTACTGTGATTGGTCTGTGGGAAGAGCGTAGCGGATAAGTGAGTAGGAAGGTGAACAGGTTGGGTCAGGTCAGTAGGGGTGGAGCACTGGATGTGGGATAAGTCTGGGGGTGGAGGGACTTTGAAGCTGGTGAAGTCAATGTTAAGGCCATGGGGCTGTAAGCTTCCAAGGCGAAATCCATCTTCCTACTCACCTATCTGCTCCACCCTTTCCATGGACCAATCACAATAATCCCCTACCTGCATCCACCTATCACCATCTCTCCTGCCCTTCCCCCAGCTGCACCCCCCCCACTTCCTCTATCTATTTCTGGGATCCCCTCCCACTCCTGAGTCCTGACGAAGGGTTTTGGCCCAACATATTGACTTGCCTGCTCCTCAGACGCTGTCTGACCTGCTGTGCTTTTCCAGCCTCACACCTATAGACGCTGGCTTCCAGAATCTGCAGTCCTCATTGTCTCCATTCCAGGTGTTACTCTAGTAAACCTTTACTGAACTGCTTCCAACACATTAACATCCTTCTGTAAGTACTATGACCAGTACTGTACACAGTACTCCAGATATGGACTCACCGATGCCCTGTATAAACCTCACTTTCTTGCGTTCAGTCTCCCTTGCAATAAACCGTAGCATTGAGTTTTCCTGATTACCTGCTGTACCTGCATACTCACCTGCTTCTCTGCCACTACATAGCAGAAACTAGGCATTTTGTATACCAGAGAATAGAATAAGGCAAACTCCAGGATCTTGGCTGCGGGTGCTTCCCCCTCCACCACACCCCAAAAACAAGACAGGAATTCCACCTTCACCTTGATTATATCACTGAACATATCTGCTGCTGGGACTCCTTCATTTCCTCGTTCATTACACTGCAAACACCGTTTTTTCCCACCATCCTGCTCATGGTTATTTTTTATTCATTTGTGGGATGTGGGCATGTCTGGCTAGACTGACATTTATTGGCCATCCCTAACGGCTCTTGAGAAGGTGGTAGTGAGCTTCACTCTTGAACTGCTGTAGCAAAGTTTATGGCCATTCCCAGCAGCACGCAAGCAGTGAGTTCTGGATGGACACCTGTGTGAGGGGACAGTCCTTACCTTAGAACACTGTAATGTTAATCCCTTTAATATTTCCTGTTTTTAACTATTTTCAACTCTGTAATTAAGCAACTATTTTTACTGTCTGCTGTATCCAAGAATTGTATCTAGGTACTTGTACCTAAAATGCCGCCATAAGAAAACAGACATTGTCAAAGTTTTTCACTGTACTCCTACAATGGAGTACATGGGGCAATAAAAGGATATTGTATTGTGTTGTAGTTCTCTTGTTTTATTTCATTTTCACTTGGTTTCCTGGAGACTCGTGACTTACCATCCAGGCAGTTACTTCACTGCTTTTTCCTGTATGGCTACCAATATCCGGAGTTACAATTTGCTTTGTAACACAAGATCCAACCTTTTATTAATTGACTTCAGTAAGCCCTGATCTGTGGGCAGCTGTAGTTACACCCTGACATCCATGTATGTGTGTTCTGTGCAATGCAGGTGTACATTTTCCTGTTCAAGACTTTGGATGTGACAGGACTGCACATTTGAATATTATTTGCATCAGTTGTTGGTAGACCGGAAGTAATTTCTTCTACTGCAGGAGTTTAAATCAACAACTGGGTAACCATTCCTCCCAGTGTTCATCCACTCGTCATAAAACCAGATGTTCAAGCAGAGATGTGCTGTGTACTCACCTGTGTTAGTGTGAGGGTGGGGGAAAAGCTGACAATTGTTGCCTCTCTTTAGTTGTCCTGATTTTAGTAAAACCATGAGCTCACTAGGTCCCTTCAGAAGGTAGTTAAGAACGAAGCATATTTGAATGGGACTGAAGTCATGTTTAGACCAGGATTGGTAAGAACAGATTTCTGTCCTTACTTTATACAAGTTGTTTTTATAAGTGATGAGCTGACAGCTTAATTTTTTTAACAATATCTCTTTTCTACATTTTTTTAAAAATGAATTCAAACTTCCATCCATCACCTGATGTATTTGAAGTAATGCTCTCTGGGTTAATAGTCCTGTAGCATCTCTGGCACACTGCTAATAAGCTGTAGACAAAATCTCCCCTGTGCATTCTGCACCCAGGAACTTCTTAAAAAATTAACTGACTTTCATTCTCATCACGTGGAAGTTGCTGCTGTTTCTTTGCATTTCCGCTAACTGGGGGTTCAACCGTGCACCTTATAGTCATACAGTCATACTGTTATACAGTGAGGGAACAGAACCTTTGGTCCAACCAGTCCATGCTGAACATAATCCCAAACTAAACTAGAGATAACACAGAGTGGAGCTGGAGGGGCACAGCAGACCAGGCAGCATCAGAGCAGCAGGAAAGTTGATGTTTCGGGTCAGGACCCTTCAGAAATGACCCAAAACATCAACTTTCCTGCTCCTCTGATGCTGCCTGGCCTGCTGTGCTCCTCCAGCTCCACGCTGTGTTGTCTCTGACTCTAGCATCGGCAGTTTTTACTATCCCCGAATTAAACTAGTATTTCCTCCCTGCTCATGTCCCATAACGTTCCAAACCTTTCCTATTCATGCATTTATCTAAGTGTCTTTTAAATGTTGTAATTGTGCCCACATCCATCACTTCCTTGGGAAGTTCATTCCACACATGAACCACCCTCTTGTATAACAGAATCGCCCCTCATATCTTTTTAAAAATCTCTCTCCTCTCACCTTAAAAATGTGCCGTCTAGTCTTGAAATTCCCCCAGCCCTAGGGAAAAGACACCAGCCATTAACCCTATCTCTCAACTGCCTACGCCCCAGTGAAAAAAGTCCCAGCCTATCCAGCTACTCCCTATAACTCAAACCCTCCAAAATGGCAACATCTTGGTAAATCTCTTCTGAACCCTCTCCAGCTTAATAAATCCTTCCTGTAACTGGGTGGCCATACCTGGCCACAGTATTCCAGAAGAGGCCTCACCAATGTCCTATACAACCTCAATATGACTTCCTAACTCTCATACTCAATGGTCTGAGCAATGAAGGCAAGTGTGCCAAATGGCTTCTTAACCACCCTGTCTACCTGTGACTTCTGATGGTTTGTTTCTGTTGGTGGTATTTGGAATCAGATGTCTGATTGGTGTCATCAATAGAAGCTGTTATGAAATCAGTTCTGTGATATTTACATTCAGATTGAATTCAGTCTCATTCTTTTGCTTTTGCACCCGAAGTTCAGAAACAGAAGCAAACTGTTTGCCTTGCTACAGATGGTTGGAATCAATCGTGGAGACACTGGGATTGGATTTGTTAGAGCAGAGAAGGTTAACAGGATGCAGGGTCAGCCAGGGCCTCTCAGCTCCCCACCCCACCTCATTTAAGAAATGGAGACAAGCATAAACTAAAGAGCAGAATTCAAATTTAGGTAAAAATTCTGCCATCAAGAGTTCTGTCCTTAATGCCAAGGACACATCTGACTGAGTGTGGCATCAGGGAGCCATCGCAAAACTGGTGTCAATAGGAATCAGCAAGAGAACTCTCTGCTGGTTAGCGTCATACTTGCAAGAAAGGAAGATGGTTGTGGTTGTTGGAGGTCAGTCATCTCAGCTCCAAGACATCTCTGCAGGAGTTCCTCAGGGTAGTGTCCTAGGCCCAACCATCTTCAGCTGCTTCATCAATGATTTTCCCTCCATCGTAAGGTCAGAGGTGAGGTTTGTCGCTAATGATTACAAAGTGTTCAGGACAGTTTGCAACTCCCAAATACTGAAGCAGTTCATGTTTATATGCAACAAGACCTGGACAATATTCAGGCTTGTGCTAGTGAGTAACAAGTAACATTTATGCTACACAAATGCAAGGCAATGACAATCTCCAACGAAAGAGGGTCTTAAATCACCTCCCCGTGACATTCAACCGCGTTCTCACTGAATCCCCCACTAATGAAAATCCTGAGAGTTACCATTGACCTGAAACTGAACTGCAATAGCCGTATAACACAGTGGCTACAAGAGCAGGTCAGAGCTTGAAATCTTGCAGTGAATAACTCCCCTCCTGAGCCCCTGAAGCACTAGGTGTGTGGGGTGAGAGGGGCAGGTGGGGGCTTGGTGGAAGGAGGGTGTCAAGATGTACATGGCATCACTGAGGACTGTTGGGCAGGGGTGGGGCTCCTGGGGAGTGTGTCGGTTTTGGGATGGAGTGGTGGGGGGTGTTCCTGGGGAATATGTTGTTGGACACAGGAATGTGTGTCAGTGTTGGGGGGGGATCCTGGATGGAGGTGTGTAAGTATTTGCAGGAGATCCCCAGGGAGTGTGCCAGTATTTACACATTGTTGAGGATGCTTGTATGTTTGGGTAAGCAGTGTTGTACAGGTTACTGTGCATAGAATCCCTACAGTGTGAAAGCAGACCATTTGGCCGATCAAGTCCACACTGACCCTCCGAACAACAGCCCAATCCCCTTGTAACTCTGCATTCCCCATGGCTGATCCACCTAGCCTGCACATCCCTGGAAACTCTGGGCCAATTTAGCAAGGCCAATTCACCTAACCTGCATATCTTTGGACTGTCGGAGGAATCTGGAGCCCCTGGACGAAACCCACACAGAGACAGGGAGAATGTGCAAACTCCACACAGGCAATTGCCCGAGGGTGGAATTGAATCGGAGTCCCTGGTGCTGTGAGGCAGCAGTGCTAACCACTGAGCTACGGTGTCGCCCCCTAACCACTGAGCCACCATGCCGTTAGTGTAGCAATCATGTATCCAGGCCTGTGTGTATTGCTGAGACAGATCTGTTTTGTAATATAAAATGTCTGCAGGGCATCCATCTGCAATGAGGCATTTGTATTTTGACTGGGAGTGCAGAGAAAAATTTGTTATGTAAGAGTCGGGTTCTGCTATGTGCTACAGATGCTAATGTACTGTAACATAGGGAGAAAAGGAGTTGTAAAAAAGCTAATGCAGGAAGTCCAAGCAGAAAATGCTGGGAATACACAGCAGCTGCAACAGGTGACAGTGACCCAGCACTATAGGAGACTGTTTGGACCACTGTGCCAGTGTCAGCTCTTTTCAGAGAGTAACCCAGTTAGTCCCACTGCCTGAACAGAACCAAAATGATTCAGCGCAGAAGGAGCCATTCGCAAAAGAAATCTATTTACTGCCACCGGTTTCTGTCTTTAAGCTGGATGAGTTTTAAAAATGTGCAGTGAACACCAGCAAGTCATTATGATGATAGTGATTGATTTGCCTGTGCTATCCACCAGTATATACAAACACAGGAATACTTGGCAATTTAACAAGTGGTCAACTCATTGTAGCAGAGTATTTATTTAATTTGGAGGAAACAAACAGTGTCGAAATGCCACTTAACCTGAAATCTTACAAGGCATTCCCTACGTCGGAGACTGGGATACAAGTCCCACCTGCTGCAGAGGTGTGTAGTAACATCTCGGAACAGGTTAATTTAGAAATATAAAGAACAAACTTCCATGGTGGGTTTCCGCTTCTCCTTGTGGTGTCAGTAAAAATTGTCAGAGGGAACTGATGTATCTGTACCCATCCCTAAGGTCCTAGTCATTCTGCTTGATCAAATGTAGTTATACCTGTTGCTACCCTGCAATAAACCTACTTGTTATCTAAGAGCAGTGCGTCTTCTGTTACTATTTCATGATGATGTATCATTTACTACTAATCACTAGAAAAAGGGAGATGGTGGACTAATGGTATTATTGCTAGACTGTTAATTTGGAGACCTGGGTAATGTTTTGGAGACCTAGATTTACATCCTGCCATGGCAGATGGTGGAATTTGAAGTCAATAAAAATATAGAATTGAAAGATGACTATGAAATCAGTGATTGTCAGGAAAACCCATCTGGTTCAATAATGTCTTTTAGGGAAGGAAATCACCATCCTTACCTGTTCTGGCCTACATGTGGTTGACTCTGAACTGTCCCTGGGGAAATATGGAGGAAAAACAGAAGTTGCTGGAAAAACTCAGCAGGTCTGGCAGCATCTGTGGAGAGAAATCAGAGTTGACATTTCCAGTCCAGTGACCCTTCCTCACAGCTGGGCTCTGGGCAATAAATGCTGGCCTAGCCAATGATACCCACGTCCTGTGAATGAATACAAAAAACAGCAAAGAGAAAGGAAGATTAGTGACAACGAACCTTTACCTAGTGCCATTTACTGTTAGTGGTTGGATATAACAATAAGGAGCAGGAGTGGTCATCAGGACATGTCCCACATCGAGCACTTTATGAACTTGGCATGTGGACTGCAGACTCCATTTGGCAGCTAATAGGAGATGCTACATTGGATAGGTTCCACAGAATATGATTGTTCTCAAGATCTTTCAAGCAGTGTTGTAGATGAGGCTTGTTGTGTGAACAGCCGTAAACAGAAAATAGCCAGGGAGTACTTGCTGTATTCAACACTGAAGGAGTTTGAATCCACAGTAAAGCAGCTGTCTTGATTCAAAACCCTATTCACCACTTCTACATTTGCTCCCTCCAACAATGGCCATAGTGGGTACCATCTGCAGGAAATGCTTTCTTGAGGCACAGTGGTAGTGTCCCTTCCTCTGGGCCAGAAGGCCTGGGTCAAGTTCCACCTGCTCCAGAGGTGGGTCATATATCTGTAGAGGCTTTTCAAAATAATTGCCATCGACAAGATGCTCTGCACAAATTCAATAAGTTTCCTTGGATGGCACTTTCCTGACCCACAACCACTGCCATCTGTGGGGGTTGGGGAGAACAGGGGCAACAGATTCATGGGAATACCAGCAACTCCAATTTCCCCTCCAAGCCACATGTCATCCTGACTTGGAAATATATCGCCTGTCCTTCAGTCTTGCTGGGTCAAACTCCTGGAGCTCCCCCACCCCCACTCAGTAGGTCTGCCTGCAGCATGTGAAATTCAGCAGTTTGAGAGAGCAGCTCACCACCACCCTCTCCATGCAATAAATGCTGGCCCAGGCAGCAATACCCACATCCTACAAATGAATTAAAAATAAAACTCACCGATAGGTTGTGGTGTTCCCCAGTTTGGGTTCCGTCAGGGCTGCTCAGCTTCTGACCTCTTTACAGCCTTGGTTCAAATGTGGACTATGAGCTGAATTCCAAAGGTGAGAGTGACAGCCCTCTACATCAAAGCTGCATTTGACCGAGTGTGGAATTGAAGAGGCCGAACAAAACTGGTTGTAGTTGTACCTGTCAAGAAAGGAAGATGATTGTTGAGGTTGGAGGTCAGTCATCTCTGCTTCAGGGCATCTTGTCAGGAGTTTGTTGGGATAGTTTCCCACAAACAAAACCTCGGATGTTATAAATATCATAGGTTTTAATGAATGAAAGATAGTGGTTTTCTGTAATGGACGTGAGGGAGGATATACTAACATGATGAGGTGGAGAGAAATGTGGAGCATAAATACTGCAAATATTGATTTGACACGTCTGGTGTGGTTCTCTCCTGTAAATTGTGTGCGATTCATCATTGCATGCTACCTTCAGTCCTTTCTCCCCAATTGTTATTCAGTTCCTATTGAAAGTTTAGTTGGCCCAGAATCAAACATGCTTTGACATGTATCTTAGATTTGCAAAAGATGCACTGTAACCTTTTAGGATTCAACTTTTATTGTGAAATATGGCTGGATCCAGGGCATGAGAGGGTTTCCTCTCAGCAGTGGTTGTTTAGTGATCAGGTCTTGATATCTGTGTAAATTTCAGTTCATTTGATTTCTGGTAATAGTGGGAAGGTCATGAACTAGGGCCTTGAATGGTGACATTGTAAGTACAGGACCGCTCAGCAAGGGAACTCAATTGTTCCATCATAGAGGGAGAGCGAGAGATACCTAGAGCCTCCCATTTACAATTTCAACATCCAGTTGTTTGTGAAGTGACTGCAGAATGTTTGTATTGCCACTTCAATTGAAAGTCTAGACCAGATCTCATCAATCTTTTGTTTGCAGAAATTCTTCTGAATGGTGGCCTCAAATTGAGCTTTCTTCACCTCCTGTTGCCTCGTCTGTGGTTTAATTACTATGGCCTGTTCTGACACTAAATTATCACATTGAATAATGTCGCTTTGCCCAAAGGTCTGTGTTACTGCCGAGGCTGGAGGAGTGCACTGTCACTCGTTCTAGTCCCACTACTCCACTGGTCATGACATAAAATCAAAATACTACTTATAGTACCAAGATGGCCAATCAATTACATTCCCTATATCAGATTTTAAACACCAAGATGTGTCAAAAATGTTTCTTAATAAACACTGCATGCTCTCAAATCCTTTAATGGATCTCACACCCCTCTGCCTCTGAGTTTCCTCTGGCTGTGTAACCCTTCAAGATTTAATTTCACACTCTCAAAGCCTTGATTCTCATCACTCCATCATTGGTGGTCATGTTTCCTGGTGCCTAGGCTCTAAGCTCTGGAATCCACTCCCTAAAATGCTTCATCTCTCTTTAGTCCTTTAAGATTCTCCTTAAAACCTATGACTTGACTGAGCTTTCACCAGCACCTTGGGATATTTTACTCTGATAACGGGGTGGTTAACGATGAGCTGCTGTTGTATATGTGAAATTGTAGGTGGAAAGTCAGATTGACACTACTCCAGGGTGAATGCACATACGTGTGGGCTGTCTATGTTTGTAACTTCACTTCCTTGTTTTCAGTAAGCTGTTAGTAACACACAGTGTAATGCAAAAGAATTCTGACGAGCTGCACCCTGAGGAGATCTGACACGCTCTCAGTGGGCCTCTCTGTATCTAAAGCTGTCATCATTAAATAGCTCTGTACTGTATGTACCTATACAGAACTGCAGTGCTTTAGGCAGCTGCAATGCACTTTGAAAGGAAATGACTTTGCTTGTGGTCAGTCCCTCCCCTTTAGTTTGGCAACAGTGAAATGACTTATTTGTTTGAGCTGGAATGCGCTACTGAACTAAATGTGGGGACTTTGCTGGTTTGAGAGCAGAAATTTCAGCTGAGATTATTGTACGGAAGCTTGAAGACTGCATGTTTTGTAATAAGTGTCTGCTTGGGGCTTTGTACTGTGAATTCTTACTACTAGTGTATGAATAGAAGAACAGAAGTAGGCCATTCAGTTCCTTGAGCCTGTTCTGCCATTTAGTTAGATCCTGGCTAATCTGTATTGTAACTCTACCCAGTCATTTACTTAATACCTGGTTCTAACAAAACTTATCAGTCAGTTTTTAAAATTATAACTGACCCCAAGCTTGACAATTTCTTGCAGGGGAGAGGTCCAGATTCATGATCCTTTGAAAGAAAGAATTTCTCCTCTTCTCTTGTTTTAAATCTGCTACCCCTTATCCTCAAACTACAACCTTTCATTCTGGATTGCCCAGAAGAGGAAGTTTCCTCTCTGTCTACTTTGTTGATCCCCTTCAACATCTTATAGACTTCAATTAGATCTCCTCTCTTTTTCCTTTAAACCCAAAGAGTACAGGCCTAAACTGCTCAATCTATCTTCATGAGGTACCCCCCTCATGTCTGGAATCAATTGAGTGATCCTAACAGTTAAAGGCACTGGATACAGTAAAGACTGTAGATCTACACAATGTTCGGGAATAGGACAGAACACTTGTGCTCCAAAACTTGCCTCACCCCTCGTCAAGCTGTTCCAGTTCAGGTACAACACTGGCATCTACCTGACAGTGTGGAAAATTGCTCAGGTATGTTCTGTACACAAAAAGCAGGACAAATTAACCCGGCCAATTTCCACCCCATCAGTTTACTTCTGATAATCAGTGAATTGATGGAAGGTGTCATCAACAGTGCTTAAAGTATATAGGGAGAAAGCGTGTATAGGTTGCTGAGTTGGATGATCAGCCATGGACATATTGAATTGCAACCAGGCTTGAAGGATTTAACTGCCTACTCCTGCTACTATGTTCTATGCAGGTACAGCAGGCGGTGAGGAAGGCAAATGGTATATTGCCTTTCTATGACTCTACAGGGACAAGGATGTCTCACTACAGGCCTTGGTGAGACCACACCTGGAATATTGTGTGCGGTTTCCGTCTCCTATCTGAGGAAAGATGTTCTGGTTACAGAGGGAGCACAACGAATGTTTACCAGACAGATTTGTGGGATAGTAGGACTCCTGTATGATGAGAGACTACATCGGTTAGCACTATATTTGCTGTGTTTTAGAGGAATGAAGGGGGATCTAGTAGAGGCCTGTAAAATTCTAACAGGATTAGACAGGGTAAATGCAGGAAAGATGTTCCTGATGATTGGGGAGTCCAGAACCAGAGGTCACTATCAAAGTATATGGGGTAGGCCATTGAGGACTAAGATGAGGAGAAATTTGCTCACCCAGAGAGTAGTGAGCCTGTGGAATTCTCTGGCACAGGAAGAGGTTAAGGCCAAAACATTGAACACTTTTGATCCCTTTAGCCCTAAGTACTAAATGGAGAGAAATTGTGAATAGGGTAGTGACTTGGATGATTAGCCAAGATCGAAGTTGATGGTGGAGCAGGCTTGAAGGGCTAAATAGCCTGCAACTGCTCTTGTTTTTATGTTACTGTTTTTCTATGTTTTAATCAAGCAGCATCTACTCAGCAACAGGCTGCTCAATGCTGTTTAGTTTAAGTTGCGCTATGACCACTCAACTCCTGACCTTGGATGGATTGCTCAAACATGGATGAAAGCGTTGAATTTGAAAGGTGAGAGTGACTGCCCTTGATATCAAGGCTGCATTTGACTTGGTGGCATCAAGAGTCCTAGCAAAACTGGAGTCAGTGGCAATCCAGGAAAACTTGCTGCTGGTTGGAGTCGTATCTAACAGAAGGGAAGATGGTTGTAGATGTTGGAGGCCAATTATCTCAGCTCCAGGACACCTCTGCAGGAGCTCGTCAGGTTAATATCTGAGCTTGATTGGTACCACATCCACTAATGACACTTAGGAGCAGTGCGTACCACTGAGGCTTGGAGCCATCCAGTATCGCATGGACATCAGAGGTCCATGCACCATAAACAGAGTTAGAGGGACCATTGTTGATGCTGATTGTTGAGTATTTCTAGTCAGTTTCTGTTCAGGTTTCTAGTTTCTTCTCTTATTTGTTTGGTATAAGATTGATACTGGTGTTTTATTTTAATAATTATCCTAAAACTGTAGAAGGCTGGTTAAACCGCATCCAGAGTACTGTGAACAGGTTTGGTTCCTTTATTTAAGGAGACAGACATTGGCACTGGAGGCAGCCCAGGGAAGGTTCACCAGATTGATCCTGGGTGTGGGAGGGACTGTTTTTGAGGAGATGTTGAGTACGTTGGGCCTGTACTCATTGGAATATAGAAGAATCAGGGGTGACCTTATTGAAGCATACAAGTTTCTCAAGGGGATTGACAGAGTAAATGTGGAAAGTTTGTTTCCTTTTGTGGGAAATTCTAGGACTAGGGAGCATAACCTCACTAAGAGGTAGTCTGCTTAGGCCGGAGATGGAAAGGAATTTCCTCTCTGAGGGTAGTCAATCTGTAGAACTTTTCACTGAGGAGAGCACTAAATATATTCAAATCTGAGATACAGATTATTAAGCAATAAAAGAATCGAGGGTTATGAGGAAAGGGCAGGAAAGTGGAGTTGAGGATTATCAAGTTACCTATGATCACATTTAATAGTGGAGTAAACTCAGTGGGCTGAATGGCCTACTTCTGCTCTTATATCTTAACGTCTAAGAACAGCGCCTTGTTACCACCTTCTCGAGCAGCAAGGATGGGCAATAAATGCTGGCCCAACCGGCGCTATCCACATTCCCTGAATGAATAACAGACTGCTGGCACTGCCATGGGATTGGTGAGCCAATAGCCTTCCCTCACACCTTGTTGTCTGACTGAGACTACTCCAGTGTTTATGTACATCAGTGCAGTGACACCAACAAACATGTTGCCAGCATCCCTGTTCCCGTACTGGCTGACGTCACCATAAAGGTCCTGCCTTTGCCGTCTTGCCCCTTTCCTGTGGTGTGGTGGCCCTCATGTTAAACCACCACCAGTCATTTCACTCTTTTTCATGAGAGAGCAGCTGTATGGTCTCTGAGACTATGGCAGCTTTACCTTTACCTCCCATTATGTACAGGCTGTGGATTGCAGTTATTTAAGATAGATCTTGTAAGCTTGTAGTAGGAGTAGGTTATTGAAGTGATTTAGTGCCATACTGTCTCAAATGCTGGCTTTGACAGGCCTTCAGGATTGAATGTGAATCTTTCCTGTCAAGCCCTTTGCTGGAGTATACAGGAGGCCAGATCAGATGTAGACAGACAGCTCCACATTCTTTATCCTTCATACCAACCACCCAGGAATCATTGTGAGATGCCTATCCCTTTGTGAGGCAGTTCCAAAAATACTGTTTTCCTTTTCCTGGATTAGTTAAGATACTGCATGATATCACTTACTGCTGCTGCTCATTATGTTAGGTCAGTTCCAGTTTTATTGGAGCTTGCAAGAGTTACTCACTGCTTTTCAGCCAGGCCTCATCTGAAGTGAGTCGAATGTACATTGTTCTTGCTTCAGTTTTTCTTTATTCATACCTGGAACATTTAGTGTTGTTAGCTGGCCAGGATTTATTGCCCCTCCCCTGATGACCCTGGAGAAGGCAGTGGTGAGTTGCCTTCTTGAGCCGCTGCAGTCCCAGGTCCTGTAAGTTGACCCGCAATGCCCTCAGGGAGGGAATTCTAGAATTTTGACCCAGTGTCACTGAAGAAACAGCAATATATTTACAAGTCAGAATGGTGAATACCTTGGAGGACAGTTCTGAGTCAACCACATTGCTGTGGGTCGGGAGTCACATGTAGGCTAGACTAGGTAAGGATGGCAGTTTCCTTCCCTAAAGGACATAAGAGAACCAAATGGGTTTTTCTGACAATCAACAAAGATTTCATGGTCATCATTAGACTCATAAATTCCAGATTTTTATTGAATTCTGCCATGGTGGGATTGGAACCCAGGTCCCCAGAACATTACCTGGGTCTTTGGTATAACAGTCCACGATAGTACCACTAGACCGCCACTTCCCCTCCAGCCGTCTGTAACAAAGAGTTCCAAGGACTGTCAACCCTCTGAGAGAAGAAATTCTTCCTCATCTCAGTCTTAAATTGACACTCCTTTGTTCTGAGACTATTCCCTCTGGTCCTAGACACTTCCATGAGGGGGAGCATCCTCTCAGCAATTACC
Organism: Rhincodon typus; assembly: GCF_021869965.1. Classification (NCBI taxonomy): domain Eukaryota; kingdom Metazoa; phylum Chordata; class Chondrichthyes; order Orectolobiformes; family Rhincodontidae; genus Rhincodon; species Rhincodon typus. The sequence continues at coordinate 1,489,197 of NC_063337.1, read as the reverse complement.
CTGGGTAGCCCCTTAAGAATCCAAGAACATAGAATAAAGAACAGTATACTACAGGAACAGGCCCTTCGGCCCACCAAGTCTGCACTGACACATGACACCTTTCTAAACTAAAAACCATTTTCCTCTATGTGGTCTGTATCCCTCTACTCCCTGTCTATTCATATAGCTGTCAAGATGCCTCAATGCTGCTATTGTATCTGCCTCCACCACCACCTCTGGCCCTCATTTCAGGCACTTCTGTGTAACAAAAAAACACTTGTCTCGCACATTCTTTAAACTTACCCCATTTTAACTTTAATATATGTCCTCTTATTTGACATTTCTACCCTGGGAAAAAGACTCTTGACTATCTATTCTATCCATACCTGTCATAATTTTGTCAACTATCAGGTTTCACCTCATCTTTTGACATACAAGCGAAAACAAGTCAAGTTTTTCCAATATCTCTTCATTGCTAATACCCTCCGAATGCAGCAACATCCTGGTAACCGTTTCTGTACCCTCTGCACATCCTGCTGGTAGTATTGCGATCAGAACTGTACACAATGTGCCAAAAGTGGGCTAACTGAAGTTCTATATGGCTGCAACATGACTTGCCAATTTTAATACGTAGTGCCCTGACCAATGAAGACGAGTCTCTGATGAAGGGTCTAGGCCCGAAATGTCAGTCTTCCTGCTCCTATGATGCTGCTTGGCCTGCTGTGTTCATCCAGCTCTACACCTTGTTATCTCCGAGTCTCATATATGCCTTCTTGACCACCATTTCCAATTGTATTGCAATTTTCAGGGAAATGTGGATCTATATGCCTAGATCCTTATGTATGTTGATGCTACTAAAGGTTCTGCCATATACTGTGTACTTCCCTCCTGCATTACATCTTCTAAAATGTGTCACCTTGCATTGAGAGTCATACAGCACAGAAAAGGTCCTGCCCGTCGAGTCTGCATCGGTAAACATCTTGCACTTATCAAGATTAAATTCCATCTGTCATTGGTCTACCCAGCTTACCAGCTGTTCGGTATTACACTGTAATCTGAGACTATCCTCCTCACTATCAACAACACCAATTTTTGTGTTATGGAATCATACAGCACAGAAACACATCCTTTGGTCCAACCAGTCCATGCCGATCTGCAAACTTACTAATTATACCTTTTACATTCGCATCCAAATCATTCACGTACATAACAAACAGCAAGGTCCTAGCACCAGTTCCTGTAGTATACAGCTAGTCACAGTCTTCCAATCACGCTTTGCTTCCTATTTGTAAGCCAATTTGTCCGGTTTAAACTCCATCTGGCATTACGCTGCCCATGTCTCTAGCTTACCTATAACCTGCAGCATCCTCTGGCAATCCTCCTCACTATTTATGTATATTACAAACAACAGGGGTCCTAGCACTGATCCCGGAACACCACTGGCTACAGATTTCCAGACAGAAAAATATCCATCTTCTATGACTAAGCCAGACCTGTGTCCATCTTGCCAGTTCACTGCGGATCCCATGTGACTTCACCTTTTCTGTTAGCTTGCCATGAGGGCCCTTGTCAAAAACCTTGCTAAAGTCCATATAGACAATATCCACTGCCCTGCCATCATGAATCTTCTTGGTCACTTCCTCAAAAACTCAATCAAGTTTGTGAGACACGACCTTCTCTACACAAAGCCATGCTGCCTATTGCTAATAAGTCCATATTTTTCCAAATGTGAGTAAATCCTGTACCTAATAATATTCTCCAATAATTTCTCTACCGGTGACTAGCCTGTAATTTCCTGAATTATCCCTGTTGCCCTCCTTCGACGAAGGAGCAATATTGGCTATTTTCCAAGCCTCTGGGACTTCTCCTGTGACTAAAGAGGATTCAGAGATTTTGTACAAGGTCCCAGCAATTTCCTCACCTGCCTCCCTCAGCATTCTGGGATGGATCCCATGAGGCCCTGGGGACTTGTCTACTTGAGAGGCATAGATAGAGTGGATAGTCAGAGACTTTTTCCCAGGGCGGAAATGACTATTACGAGGGACATAATTTTAAGGTGATTGGAAGAAGGTGTAGGGGAGATGTCAGAGGTAGGTTCTTTACACAGAGAGTAGTGGGTGTGTGGAATGTGCTGCCGGCAGTGGTAGTGGAGTCAGATACTTAGAGACTTTTAAGCGACTCTTGGATAAGCACATGGAGGATAATAAAATATAGGGTATTCAGGGTAGATTGATCTTAGTAGGATAATAGGTCAGCACAACATCGTGGGCTGAAGGGCCTGTACTATGCTGTACTGTTCTATGTTCTATGTGTTCTTTAGTGCTTTTCAAAACACACAACACTGGCTCCTTTTTTTATATTTACATGTGCCAGAATATTAAGATTCCCTCCACTATGTCCTTCTCCTTTGTGAATACTGATGCAAAGTGTCCATTAAGGACCTCACCTACTTATTCTGGCTTCACACACATTCCCCACTTTGACCTTGAGGGGTCTTACCCTTTCCCTAGCTACCCTCTTGCTCCTTATATATACGTAAACTGCCTTAGGATTTTTCATAATTCTGTTTTCCAGAGACATTTCGTAACCCCTTTCAGCTTTTCTAATTCCTTGTTTGAGTTGTTTCATGCTGTCTTTGTATTCTGTGAGGGCTCTGTCTCCTAAACCTTACGCATGCTTACTTTTCCTTTTTCACTAAGCTCTCAATTTCTCTTGTCATTCAAGGTTCCTGAATTTTACCATTCTTATCCTTCATTTTCACAAGACCCTGCTGGTCCTGGACTCTAATCAATTGGCTTTAAAAGATTCCCATATGCCAGATGTGGAGTTACCCCTCAAACAGCTGCCCCCAGTCTACATTCCAAAGTTCCTGCCTAATATTGTGGCAGTTAGCCTTTCCCCAGTTTATTACTTTTGCCCAAGGGCTATTCTCATCCTTTTCCAGAGTAACTTAAAACTTACAGAATTATGGCCACTGTTCCCAAAGTGCTCCCCCTCTGAGACTTCAATCACCTGGCCGGGCTCATTCTCCAATACCAGGTCTAGTATGGCCGCTTCCCTAGTCGGACTTTTTAAATATTATTTCAAAAAACTGGCCTGGTCATGCCTAACAAATTCTCCCCCATCCAAGCCCCTGGCAGTAAGCGAGTCACAGTCCATGTAGGGGAAGTTAAAATCACCCACCAAAACAGTTTTCCATAAGCCGTCCACATCTCTGTCCTCTGTCTCCTGCTGGCTGTTGGGATGTCTGTAGTACAATCCCATCAAAGTGATTGCACCCTTCCTATTCCTGAGCTTTACCCATGTGGCCTGGCTAGATGAACCCTCCAAGCTGTCCTCTCTCAGCATAGCTGTGACATTCTCCCCTACCTCCTTTACATCCCTGTGTAGCTCAACTGAAACATCTGTATCCTGGAATGTTAAGCTGCCAGATGTGTTCCCCTCTCAACTAACTCTGTAATAGTTACAACATCATAATTATATGTATCAATACAAGCTCTAAGTTCATCCGCTTTACCTGTCCTACTCCTCACATTCAAACAAGTATACTTCAGACTGCCAGTCTTGCCATGTTCAGTAACAGTCCCCTGTCTGTCCTTCCTCTTAGTCTTACTGGCCTTAGTCTTTGACTCCACCCCAGTTATTTGGTATGCTGACCTACTGCTTCAGGCCCCCTTCCAACTGTCACACTAGTCTAAACACTCCAGAGCAGCACTAATGAACCTTCTTGCCAGGTGTCCCTCCAGTTTTGGTGCAACCTATCCTTGTACATGCCCCACCTGCTCGAGAAGACATTACAACAATCCAAATACCTGAAACCCTCCATCCTACACTGCCTCTTTAGCCACATATTTAACTGTACCATATTCCTATTCCTATTCCTAGGCCCACTGGCATGTGACACAAGAAGTAATCCTGAGATTATAACGCTGCAGGTACTGCTTTTCAACTTCCTACCTAACTCACTGAACTCCCTTTGCAGGACCTTATCTCTCTGCCTGCCTATGTTTTTGGTGCCAATATGGACCATAACCTCTGGCTGTTCACCCTCCCGCTTAAGAATATCCTGTGCCTACTCTGAGACTTCCTTGACCCTGACAGCTGACAATCACTTTGATAGGACTGCATACTATCCTGGAGTCTCTCTCATGACCAAAGAAATGCCTAACTGTGTCTGTGACAATCAGGTCCGTTATCAATACTGCCCACCTACTGTTCGACTCTCCCTGCTGTACAACATAGCCAGTCATTCACATGGAATCCCTACACTGTGGAAACAAGCCCTTCGGCCCAACGAGTCCACACCAACCCTTGGAGAGACATTAGATGTGGGGTGAGGGGGGTGTGAGGGGGAATGAGGGCCGGGGTGTGAGGGGGAATGAGGGCCTGGCTGTGAGTGGGGTGTGAGGG
>NC_063337.1:1484175-1484798 GCF_021869965.1 Rhincodon typus | reverse complement strand
TGAGGGGGAATGAGGGCCTGGCTGTGAGTGGGGTGTGAGGGGGAATGCGCGACCTTATCTAATGTATCCCCTTATAACCCACCTAAGCTACACATCCCTGAACACTATGGGCAATTTAGCATGGCCAATCCACTCTAACCTGCACATCTTTGGACTGTGGGAGGAAACCAGAGCACCCGGAGGAAACCCACGCAGACACGGGGAGAAGTACAAACTCCACACAGAGTTGCCCGAGGGTGGAATTGAACCCGGGTCCCTGGCGCTGTGAGACAGCAATGCTAACCACTGAGCCACCGTGCCGCCCCATAATGCCACCTCATTCCACCTCATGATCTAGCTGCTGCTGCTTTCCCCTGAGAGGCCATTCCCCTAATCAGTTCCCCTAAATATGGTATATCTGTTTGAAAGGGAATTGGCCACAGGGAATTTCTGTACTGCCTGCTCACACTTACTCATCTTCCTGGTGGCCACCCAACTCTTGTTCGGGTGTGAGCAGTGGGAAGGGGGGAATGAAAGTCTGGCTGAGTGCGGTGGAGGGGGAATGAGGGTCTGGCTGTGAGAGCGGTGTGAGGGGATATGGGTGTCTGGCTGTGAGTGGGGTGTGAGGGGGAATGGGTGTCTGG
>NC_063337.1:1465872-1484165 GCF_021869965.1 Rhincodon typus | reverse complement strand
GTCTGGCTGTGAGTGGGGTGTGAGGGGGAATGGGTGTCTGGCTGTGAATGGGGTGTGAGGGGGAATGGGTGTCTGGCTGTGAGTGGGCTGTGAGGGGGAATGGGCGTCGGGCTGTGAGGGGGAATGGGCGACTGGCTGTGAGGGGGAATGGGCGACTGGCTGTGAGGGGGGTGTGAGGGGGAATGCGCGACCTGATCTAATGTATCTCGGGATGTTGTGGGAAGTTAGGGAGGAAATTGCGGAGCCCCTTGCAGAAATATTTGTATCATCTATAACTATGGGTGAGGCACCGGATGACTAGAGAGTGGATAATGTTGTGTCTTTATTTAAGAAGGGATGTAAGGAGAAGCCTGGGAACTGTAGGCCTGAGAGTCTGACCTCAGTGGTGGGTAAGTTGTTGGAGTGATTGTGAAAGATAGGATTTATATGCATTTGGAGAGGCAAAGACTGATTAGGGATAGCCAGCATGGTTTTCTGCGACGGAAGTTGTGTCTCTCAAGCTTGATTGAGTTTTTTGAGGCAGTAACCAAGAAAATTGATGAGGGCAGAAGGATAGTAATTTGTTTACTTGGGCTTTAGTAAAACCTCTGACAAGGTTCCACGTGGTAGACTAATTAGTAAAGTTAGATGACATGGGATTCAGGAGAGTATGCTAATTGAATACAAAATTGGCTTAATGGTAGGATGATGTGGAGGTGCCAGTTTGGACTGGGATAGACAAGGTCAGAAATCACACGACCACCAGGTTATAGTCCAACAGGTTTATTTGAAAACTCAAGCTTTCGGAGTCCTGCTCATCCTTCAGGTGTTAGTGAGAGAGGTAATATCAGTCTCATACCTAACATGCATTGTCTAATGTAAAATGTCACCTCTTCTTTACACTAATAAAACCTTTAGTTCTCTCAGGGCAGTGACTTGAAAGAAATTCAAGGATTTACATATTAATCATTTAAAACCTTTTAACTGATTAAAGATTTAACAGCATCTTAGGTTTGTTTAATACATCGTCATCACTGATGTGACCCTTTGATCTTTTGCTTATAAATTCTCTGTCTGACACCATCTGTTTTACTAACACCTGAAGAAGGACCGAGGCTCCAAAAGCTTGTGTTTTCACATGAAAGTGTTGGACTATAACCTGGTGTTGTGTGATTTCTGACCCTAATGGTGGGAGACAGTGATGGTGGAGGATTTTGGACTGGAGGCCTGTGACCAGCAGTGTTTCACAAGGATCAGTACTGGGTCTACTCTTGTTTGTCATTTATATGTCAATTTGGATGACAATTTGGAAAGCATGGTTAGTAAATTGGTGATCTAGTGGACAGTGAAGAAAGTTATCGAAGATTACAAAGAGATCTTGATCAGTTGGATCAATGAGCTGAAGAGGTATTGCATTTTGGTAAAACAAACATTTGCATAGCAGGACTTGTACAAGTGAAAGTAGGGCCTTTGGTAGTTTTGCAGAACAGAGAGATCGAGGGGTTAAGGTACATAATTCTTTGAAGTGTGTGTCACATATAGATAATGTGATTAAGGCATTTAAGGGCTCACTTTGCCTTCATTGCTCAGACCTTTGAGTATAGAAGTTGGTACCTCATGATGAGGTCATACAGGATGTTGGTGAGGCCTCTTCTGAAGTACTGTGTGCAGTTCTGGTTGCCCTTTTATCGGAAGGATATTATTGGAGAAATCAGAAAAGATTTACCAAGATGTTGCTGGGAGTAGAGGGTTTGAGCTGGATAGGCTGGGACTATTTTCACTGAAATGTAGGAAGTTGAAGGGTGACCTTACAGAGATTTATAAAACGATAAGGGGCATAGATAAGGTAAATGGTAGATGTCTTTTCCCTAGGGTGGGGGATTTCAAGACCAAGGGGCATATTTTTAAGGTGAGAGGAGAAAGATTTTAAAAAAAGACATGAGGGGCAGTTTTTTTTATGCAGAGGCTGGTTTCTGTGTGGAATAAACTTCCAGAGGAAGTGGTGGATGTGTGTACAATTACAACGTTTAAAAGACATTTGGATAAGTATATAAATAAGTGTTTGGAGGGATGTGGTCCAAACACAGGCAGGTGGGACTAGTTCAGTTTGGGATTATGATCAGCGTCGACTGGTTGGGCCAAAGAGTTTGTTACCATGCTGTATGACTGCATGACTCTGGCTGAGAGTTGGGGGAAGGGGGAATGAGGTTCTGGCTGTGGAAAAGTGAATAAAAGTCAGGCTGCTGTTTGACATGGGTAGGTGGACCAGTCACGAGGAGCAACAAAAGCAGGATGTGAAAGAGCTAGATTGTTAAATGGGACACATGTTGGTACTTTTACAGACATCTTGTATGCTGCCCAGTGATGGTATTCAGCTAAGGGACTGGACCTGTGTGAAAGACTGGATAGGTGATTGAGTGATGATGCATGCAGATGTTTGGATGGGCGCTCATGCAGCCACCCTAACACTTCTCCCTCCCACACCCTTCCTAGCTGGAAACAACCTGCCTCTCACCATGCTTTTGTGTATATTTGAGACCAGCTCAGAATGTGACCCAACAGAGATGAAGGAAGGTCAGAGTTAGTTAAACGCAGTGGCTTAGCTTGGTCCCAGTTCCCACCTTTCCTGGTCTGGATCAGGACTGGGAGCTGAGTCTGTCTGTCTCTCTCTCTCTCTCTCTCTCTTTGCTTCTTCACCAGAAAGGCTGTCAAACTATTTTCAGTTATCTCTGTTGCTGGGCACATTGTAATGGGTGTGGGTTTATTAAGCACTCATTTAAATGTTCAATATATAAAGTTGAATTCTTTCTGAAATTAATGTTTTTGACATTTGTTTAGTGTCCTCCTCCAAGCAAATAATTTGGACAACCCTTGGACAAGGCAATGTTTTGGTAGTTGCCCTATCTTATGCCCTATCTGATGGAGGGGGTTTGGATTGTATGTATTTATCGGTGAATCGCCGTCTAGCAGACTAAACTTTGGAAGGTTCATTGATTCAGCCAACGACTTCATTCTGTTTGAAAAAATTCTGGGCTGTGTACCTAGAGTTCCTGTTCCCTACAGATTCCTTTCTAGGGTAACACATGTTTCATGTTTTTGGAGGAGGGTGTAATATTGTATTTGATTTTTCTTTTGTTTCTCATCCCTCTCTCCCTCCACACTGATGTAAGTCAGGCTGCACTGTGACAGCTCATGGCTCTGAGCAGTGCTTACAATCTCATCTCAGCCGTTTCATTATCTCATGGCAGTGACCTTGTGTTTACTGCATGCTGCACACCCACTGGCACTTTCTCAATTTGTTACAAACATAATGCCCAAACCTGTCTTATCCATATATTCAATAGAAGACCCTTCCATGTTGTTTGGGTACTTGACTGCTGTGTAAAAATGAAAAAAAAAAGATTTTCAATTTGTGCCTGTCATGTCTTCAGGACACCAAAAAAAACCACACAGCCACTTCAGGTGTGTAGTCACTATGTGGTACTGTCGGAATAATGTAATATGATGACATAGTTCAAATATCTTTCTCAACATATGCTGTCCAAGGCAATTGAATCAGTTAAGCTGCAGCTGAATGGATTTACTTTCTTTGTTATTACTTTAGATTCCTGGATGTTTGTTTACTAAAGATTTGGGACCATATTTAATAACTTTGCAAATCAGTGGCCTTAGTCCTATTTAGTGTTTTAAACAATAAAGAACACTTGCATTTCTGCAGGACTTTAATAATCTTAATGGTCCCAAAGCTTTTTGCAAACGATTAAGCAGTTTTGAGGTGTCATCATTGTTGTAAAGGAGGAAACGTCTACCAATTTGTGCACCTACCACAACCCGCAATATTGATGTCAACCAGATAACCAGCTTTAAGATGAAAAGCAGAGCCGTGTGGATGCTAGAAATAAGGCTGTGAAGTGCCTAATTGAAAGACGAGATATTGCTTTTGAGCTCTTTGAGGTTGGTTGAGGGATTAAGATTGATCAATTCTCCAGGGAGATCTCCCAGCTTTCTGTCGGAAGTGTGTTTTGACATCTTTAGAGTTGAAACTTGGAAAGTGGAAACGGGCCCTTGGTTTAATGTCTGAGTTGAAAGACCTGCACCTTTTTTCAGCGCATCACTCCTTCAGATTCTACCTGGAGTGTTATCCTAGATTATTTCTAGGCTGGAATCTGTAAAATCATAAGACTTGGCAGAAATAGACCATTTGGCCCATCGAGTCTGCCATTCAGTGAGATCTTAGCTCATCTGATAATCCTCAACTCCACTTTTCTGCCTCATCCCCATAAGCCTTGATTTGTTTTATACGAAGAAACCCGTGTACATCTGATTCAGAAGTGATTGTGGTACCTGCCGAGGCACCAGCTTGCCCAAGAGAGATTGGTGGAAGCAATGCATTCTTCCTCATTCTTGCACATTATAGCCCATTCTTCTCTGTCACTAGTTAGCAGAGTCTGAATAAAGGGTGGCTCTGAAGGGACACTCAACACCTCTTAGACCAGAATTGTGGATTATTGAACTTTTACACAGTAGCGGGGCAGATTGATCTGAGGGATGTGGGTTCGGTGGATTGGCCATGCCAAATTGTCCATGGTGTACAGGGACGGCAGGCAAGATAGGTAAATGCAGGATTACAGGGATGGGTGGGATGCTCTTTGTAGGGTCAGTATGGACTCAAAGGACCGAATGGCCTGCTTCCACACTGTAGGGATTCTATGCTTCTCAAAATTGCTGCCCTGCATTTGGTATTCCTCAATTGTTTCATGTTAAGATCAGGAACATTCTATCCTTTTAGTGAACATTAGCTTCACTATTGTGGGTGTCACATAATGGTTCCTTTTCTTTTGAACATTGCCTTTCCCACTTTGCACAAGGTGAGCTAATCTTGTCTTTCTCAGAGCCAGCGATTAAGTCAAGGAAAGCTTGTATCAATCAGGTATTGTTTATGTAGAGAATAGAATAGTTTGTTAAAATTTTAAAATTAATCTCCTACCCATCCGTGCTGTGAGCTCTATGGAAAATTTTGACAACTCAAAATCAACTTTCAGAAATTTTTTTTCTACACAAAGTTAGCGAATGGACATCAGAGATTAACAAACTGGCTATTTCTGGAGCTGCCTAAAGCATACAATATTTGAAAATGTTCTTCAGAATATTGCAAACAAGTGTAGGCTATTAGACCCTGTGACCATACAGTTCTGAGCTAGCGACCTTTCTGAGCTGCTCTTGGGGGATTGAATGTCCTCTGATCACTTTGTACTGACTTCCTGTGCTGGGCTCCATTGACCCGGACAAAGTTTGTCAGCTCTCGAGCAGTGTGCAGGGTCACAAGTGGACTGATTCAGAGTTGCCAAGTTGTAAACCTGCACCTTGAGAGAGATTGCTTCGCTGGGCAAACTGCCCTGGCTACAGAAATGCTCATTGAGTTAATGTTGAAGCTGCTACATCTATGTGTTGTATTATTCTCAATATTTAAAACAGAATAGAAAATAGAAAAGTGACCAAATGAGAGTGTATATCCAAATTTAAAAATAGCATGTAATTTATACTTTAAATTAGTGCTGCTGAATATTTTCAGAGTGAGAGACTCAACTAAGTTAGTCTGCCTTGATGTCTCTCTAGTATTACAGATTATTGCAATAAATGCAACAGTTTCCAGATGAATTTCAGGCTTATCACTCGAATTGTGTAATTAGATCAAGCCATAGAGCCATAGATTCATATTGTACGGAAACAGACCCTTTGGCCCAACTTGTCCACACCCATCCGACATTTCAATCTGACCTAGTCTCATTTGCCAGCATTTGGCCTATATCCCTCTAGACCCATCCTATTCATGTACCCATTCAGATGCCTTTTAAATGTTGTTATTGAAGTCGCCTCCAACACTTCCTCTAGCGGCTTCTTCCATTCACACACCACCCTCTGCGTGAAAAAATTACCCTCAGGTCCTTTTTAAATCTTTCCCCTCTCACCTTAAACCTGTGCCCTCTAGGTTTTGTACTTATCCACCCTGGGGAAAACACTTTGTCTATTTACCCTATCCATGCTCCTCATAATTTTATAAGCCTCTGTAAGGTCACCCCTCAGCCTCCACTCCAGGGAAAATAGCCCCAGTCTAACCAGCCTCTCCCTACTATTCAAACTCTCTAATCCTGGCAACATCCTTGTAAATGTTTTCTGTGCCTCCTCTAAGACTGAAGTTTTACTCCCTTCTTGGATCCTGTCTCATGGTTTTGTCCTTGAGCACTTGTCTGGGAGGTTTAACTTTTGCATATTTGTACAGAACCTGCTTGCCATATGCATGGTATTTGAGAGAGTCGATAGCTGCAATCTGATACAAGCTCTGTCACCCACACAACATGTCTTCCTCTTGCATGTCAGTACCTCTGGTGCAGTGGGAATGCAGATTGCCCTGTCTATAGTGCATAAGAATCTGTTTGGAATTTTAAGCTGTGCAGTACAGTTGAACTGGATGTGTTGTCTGTGTGTGGGATAGTGCTGTGCGTTAAATGTGTACATTAAAACTGTCCCTGTCTGTATTGTGCACATTAGCAAAGCAGGGTATTTTGGATCAGCGAGTCTTTTTGCAGACAGCAAATGACAATTGAAATATAATTTTTGTGCTTCTGTGTGGAAACATTGCAACTGGTTAGCTTGTCAATGCACAAACGATACTGGAGTGACTGATGAGGTCATTGTTTTTGATATTTTGCTGGATTAATATTGGAGTGGATGCCAGGAGAACGTCCTTGCTAACTAGTGCAGTGGAGTCTTAAATGCTCACCTGAACAGGCAGGTAGCTGTGAGATAGTAAGAACTGCCAATGCTGGAGTCAGGAATAACACAGTGTGCAGCTGGATGAACACAGCAGGCCAGGCAGCATCAGAGGAACGGGAAAGCTGACGTTTCGGGTCGGGACCCTTCTTCAGAAATGGGGAGGGGGAAGGGAGCTCAGAAATAAATAGAGAGGAGGGGTGGGGCTGGGGAAGGTAGGTGGGATGGTGATAGGTGAGTGCAGGTAGGGAGTGGTGGGGATTGGTCAGTAGGATGGGAGGGATGGATAGGTGGGAGAGAAGATGAACAGGTTGTGTCAGGTCACGGAGACAGGGTTGAGAGGGAGGGTTGGACATGGGATGAGGCTGGGGGTGGGGAAATTTTAAAATTGGTGAAATCCATGCTTAGGCCATTGGGCTGTAGGCTCCCAAGGCGGAATATGAGGTGCAGCTCCTCCATTTTGTGGGTGGCATCATTGTGACACTGGAGGAGGCAGGTGACTGTTGCATTTAACGCCTGACTGAAAGATGACACCTGACAGTGCAGTGCTCCATCAGTGGCACACTAAAGGGCCAGATGAGTTGAATTTCACAGTCTGGTCTAAACAAGACAAGTAGCTTCCGGGTTAATCAAATTACCTGTTGTACTGTAATAGATTTCTGTCACTGCATATATCTTGAACAGGACACAGTCATGAGACTGTAACATTTGAGAGGTTAGACTTGTTGACCTGTCTAGGCAAAAGCATTCTTCACATGCTGTGGGATTTGGCATGGAGTGTTAACTATGTGAACTGACAGAATAAAGTCTCCTTCAGACATCCTGCAGTTCATTATATCTCTTGTGACTTCCACTCCCTGTGGTGTTGTGCAGTCATAGATTGCACAGAATGAGGCCAGTCAGCCCATCCGACTTGTGTTGGCTCTGGAAGAGCTATCCAATCAGTCCTGCCTCCTGCTGTCCTTTGCCTTTTATTTAAAATCACTGCCAGTATTCAATTTTTTCTTTGGAAGTCGTTATTAAATCTACATCAGGCTACCTTATAGGTTGACAAAACTCGGTGTGGAAGAGAAATTCTCATCACATCTCTGATTTGTGTGCCAGCTAACTGAAATTTGTGACCTTTGGTCACTTATCCCTCTGCCAGTGGAAGCAGTTGCGCTTCATGTAATTGGAGTCTTCCATTTCTGTATAAAATTAGCATCTCTTTAGTTCTCTTTCTTCTGCTCTAATTCTGATGAGTGCAAGATGCAAAGTTCTACTTCTAGCCTCCAGTATTTGTTTCAATTGGCAGCCTTTAAGATTTTGGAGTTTGGTGTCATCAGTAGAAGGTGTTATAAAGTCATTTGCAGGTATTTGCATTCAATTTGAATCCTGTCTTAATTTCTGACTTTGTCACTGTAAGTGGTTACAGTTGCTGGTGCCACTGTGGTGAGATTTAATAGAGGTGTTCAAGTTCATGAAGAGTAAATGTACAAACGGAGAACAAGAGTAGGTCATTCAGCCCTTTGAGCCTGTTCAACCATTCAATAAGATATGACTAATGTGATTTTAACCTAACTGTACATTCCAATATATCCCTGATAATCTTTGGTAACCAAGAATTTTTCTGCCTCTTCCTTGAAAGTGTTTAAAGATCCTACATCCATTGCCTTTTGAAGAAGGGAATTCCAAAGAGACTCAACCCTCTGAAAGACGGTTCTCCCCCCTCCATCTCTGTTTTAAATGGCTGACCACTTTTTTAAAACCATGACCCCTAGTTCTAGATTTTCCACGTAGGAAACATCGTTTCCACATCCCCGTCCCGTCCCTTCAGGATCTTATGTTCCAATTAAGTCACCTCTGACTCTTATAAACTCCAGGATACAGGTCCAGTGTCTGGCCTTTCCGCATAAGGCAGTCCATTCATTCTGGGTATTAGAACTGCTTCCCATGCTTTAACATTCTTCAGTAATTATGGTGCCCTATCCTGTACACAGTATTCCAGATGTGGTCTCACCAAAGCACTGTATAATTGAAGCCTAACCTCCTTACTCTCGTGTTCCATTCCCCTCAACTAAGTGATAACATTCCATTCGGTTTCCTTGTGTTTCATGCCCTAGGACACACAACGATCCCTTTGTGTCTCAGGGTTCCGTAGCTTCCCTTTATTTAACTAATGTGTTGATTTTCTGTTTTACCTAATCGAGAAGTTTACATTTTCTTGTCGTCGAGTCTTGCTAAAACTATGCAAGGAACTAGTTAGTCCATATGGAATTTTGTGAATAGTTCTGGGCCCCTTTTCTGAAGAATGATGTAATGGCGTTGGAGGCAATCCAGAGACAGTTCACTAGATTGGTCCTGTGTATAATGGGATCTTATGAGGTGAGGTTGGATATACTGGCCTTGTACTCATTGAAGTTTAGAAGAACAAGAGTTGACTTTATTCAAATATATAAGTTTCTTAGGAGACTTGACAAGAGAGATGCAAAGAGGTCATTGCCCCATGTGGGAGAGTCTACGACCAGAGGGCAAAATCACAGTAAGTGGTTGCCCATTTAAGATGAGACAAGGAGGAATTTCTTCTCCCAGGGCGCAGTGAATCTGTGGAGTTCTTTACCTTGAAGGCTGTTGTGGCTGGATCATTAAGTATATTCAAGTCTGAGACAGATTTTTATTCAGTAAGGGAATCAAGGATTATGGGGAAAAGGCAGGACCATGGAGTTGAATATGATCTCATTGAATGGCAGAGCACATTTGATAATCCAAATGGCTTACTTCTGCTCCTCATTTTATAGTCTTATACTTCATCTGCCAAATTTTTGCCCCACTTACTTAGCCATATGTCCCTTATATCTTATATGTCCCTTACTCCTTATATCCTCTTAATAACTTACTTTCCTACCTATCTTTATGTCGTTAGCAAATTAAACAACCATACATTTAGTTCATTCATTAAATCATTGATATAATTTAGAAATCATTGAGGCCCCAACACTGATTCCTGTGATATTGTACTCATTGCATCTTTCAACCCAAAAATGACTTATTTATGCCTATACTTGCATCCTAATCAATCTATCGTGTTGCCCCTATACCATGAGCTCTTACGTTGCATAGTTACTTTGGTGGCACCTAGACATAGGCCTCCTAGATTTCTAACCATATCCACATGTTTCCCTTTATCTATAGATAACAGTGTGGAGCTGGAGGAACACAGGCCAGGCAGCATCAGCGGAGCAGGAAAGTTGAGGTTTTGGGTTGACCCTTCTTTAGAAAATTCCTCTTTATCTACGTTGTTGTAGCTTCCTCAAAAACCGACAAAGAATTAGTCAATCACAATTTCCCTTTTACAAAACCACATTGACTCAGCTTGATTGCATTGAGGTTTTTACATGCCCTGCTGTATTCATTTCAAAACAATCTCTGAATTGCCCCTGTTAAAAAATTCACCTGCAGTTCCCTGCCTTCTGTTTCTCTGACCACCCCATATTATCTTTCCTTGCAATATTGCATTTTTTTCCCCAAGGAGACTTTGAGGATGTAATTAAGCATTTCCTCTGCTGTTGTGAGGCTTGCCAGGCCTGTCAAAAATCCAAGTCGAGTTTCTCATGTCAGACATAAGACAAAGTGATGAGGTTTGCCAGACCAATACCTGGAATGGTCATTTGATGAGCAAAGGTTGGAGATTCTGAGCTTATATCTGCTGGAGTTTTGAAGAGTAAGAGGTGACTTGATTGAAGTGTATATGATCTTGAGATGTCATGACAGGATGGATGTGGAGAGGATGTTTCTTCCTGTGGAGAAATCTGGAACCGCAGGCCACTGTTTCAAAATAATTGATTCCCCATTTAATGCACAGATGAGAAATCTTTTTCTCACAGCAGTTTGAGAGTCTTTAGAACTCAGAAACATACCGTCAGAAAGTGATGGATGCAGTGTCTGTGAATATTTTTAGGGCGGATGTAGTTAGGTTCTTGCGCAGGGCCTGTGGGTGGGGAATATGCAATCATCAGATCAGCAATGATCTTATCTAATGGTGGAGCATGTATGAGGGGCCAAGTGACCTATTCCTTTGTCTGCACCTAATTTGTATGTTCATCAGTATGTGAAATACCGCAAGGGTGTTTACTGTTACTGATGGTCAAGCCAAATGCCTTGGGCACTTATTAGTCTAGTGTTTATATCAGACTTGCCTCAAATCCCTCGCTGACTGCAGTGGGGGAGGACAGTTACTCGATGTGCTTGTCAGCACTAGCCCTGGAATAAATCTGCAGTGAATGTTGGAATTAGTAACTTTCAGACCTCAGAGTTTCGGTTCCCCTTACTGAAGTTCTCATCTCAATTCTTGTTAACATTTCTAATGCTTTAACATTAAGCTGGAAAGCTGTGGGTTCGAAACTCATTTCAGGGATTGGATTTTGAGTCTAGGTCTCCTGTTCTAGTGCAGTGCTGAGGGGAGTACTTTGTTGTTGAAGGTAGTAACCTTCAGTTGGCAGGAAAACTGAGACCTTGTCGACTAGTCTGTCTGTCTCCCTTTTAATGTGCTTTTCAGAATCTATCTCATTAATGAAACCTTTGGTTACCTGTCCTAATCTATTCTCGTGTAGCTTTGTTTAAAAAGTTGGTTCAGTAATAGTGCTGTGTAGAGGAAGTTTTGAAATTTAATGATGTCAAAGATGCTCGATACATATAAGTAGTAGGTGATGCTTAGGTGAATTTTAAGAGTGTGCAGCTTGCCTAATGCTCATACCAAACATCCTGCTTTCAATGACAACCACCCAAATCAGCTCAACAATATTGGGTGTGGAAAGCGTCCCATCTGATTGTTCATGGGCAGTGGTTATTGCTGGCTGGGCCAGGATTTATTGCCTGTCCCTAGTTGCCCTTGAGAAGATGGTGGTGAGCTGCCTTCTTGAATGGATAGTCCATTTGGTGTAGGTACCGACATAGTTCTATCAGGGAGGGAGTTCTAGGATTTTGACCCAGTGACACTGAAGGAATGGCGATATATTTCAAAGTCAGGATGGTGAATGGCCCGGAGGGGAACTGCTCAGTCCTTCAAGATGATTGATGTCAGCATTTTGAAAGTGCTGTCAAAAGCACCTTCTGCAGTGCATCTTGTTGCTACTATACAGTGGTGGTAGATGGAGTAAATAATGAAGGTTGAGGTTGCTTTGTCCTGGATTGTGTAAACCTGTTGAGTGTCTTTGGAGCTGCACTGTGCTGCAAGTGGGGAGTTTTCCACCATTGCTGTTGATCATACCCATCTACTGAAGTCTCCATTTTGAAGTAATTGCTCCTGTGTGAAATATTTGGATGAAATGCTGTCCAAATCCATGTCTTTGACCTCTCTGTGTAGAATTATTCCTGTGTTGCTGTCAACAGAACTCACCTCAGTGCACCTTCAGCACCGATCCTGAACTTTGGCTGTCATTGCACTGTCTACCCACTCGAGTATAAGATTGTTTTAACACCAGCCTGTATGATTGGTCAGATTGATGCAGACTGACTTAACCAACCTTAGTGGTTCTACAATAGGGGATGAATTGGTGAGTGTGATCACATCTGTTGGCCAATCCATTCCCTCCGGCTGATCAGTCTAGAATCAAAGAAGGATACAGTGCAGGAGGAGGTAATTTGGGTCACTGTGCCTGCTGTGGTTTTGCTCCTTTCCAAAAGTCCTGCAAATGTTTCCTTTGGTGGTTTGGCATGTGGTACTGTAATGTCAATGTCTGAATTGAATTACATAAGAACTAGGAGCAGGAGTAGGCCATTCAGCCCCTTGAGCCTACTCTGCCATTTAATGTAATCGTGGCTGATCTCATCTCAACCTCAACTCCACTTCCCTGCCTGCTCCCATAACCCTTCAACCCATTACTGATTGAAAATCTATCTTACAAATGAATATAATTTTGAAGTGGCATGATCCTCCCAAATCATTGCATTAATATCATACATACTGATCAGTCATTTCCTAGCTGGAGGGACATTGTTTTTGTCATCCTGATCCTTGGCTAAGGGAGCCATGAAGGGCCTATCCTCATAAATTTTGGATGGGAATTTTGAAGTTAATTGGAGATTGTTGAGATGGGAACTTAGGAACAGGCATAGGCCATTCAACCTCTCGAGCCTGCTCTACTATTCAGAAAGATCATGGCTGTTTTGTGGCCTAACTTCATATGCCTGTCTTGGGCCCATATCCCTTGATATCTTTGCTTAATAAAAATTTGTTTATCTCGGATTTAAATTTAACCAATGAATTAGCATTGACCACCATTTGTGGAAGAGAGTTCCAAACCTCCACTAGTCTTTGTGTTGTAGCAGTGCTTTCTAACATCTCTCCTGACCAGCCTGGCCCTAATTCTTAGACTGTGCCCCCAGTTATAGAATCTTCAACCAATGGAAATAGTTTATCTTTATCCACCCTGTCTTTCCCTGTTAATATCCATGCTGTATGACTCTATGACTCTATAATATCCCAGAGACCTTGATAAGATCACCCCTTAACCTTCTAAATTCTAGAGAATAAAGGCCTAATTTGTCTAATCTCTCCTCATAATTTAAACCCTGAGGACCAGGTAGCATCCTTGTAAATCTGTGTTGTACTATTTAGCACATGGGAGCACCTTCACTACACAGCTACAGTGATTCAAGGGGATGGCCTCCCACCAATCCCCATCCCACAGGCAGCTACCGATGGGAAGCTGAAATCTGCTTTTCCAGTGATCCCTGTGACTGAATCAATTTTCAAAACATGTCTGTCTATCTCTCGCGAACTGTTTCTGGCTGCAGTTGTTCCTAATGGCAAGAGATTCCTGCACTATCTGTAATTCAGCACCAGTATTAACTCCAAAAATTTGTATCTGCTTTTATCTAGATGATGTGTTCTTTAGATCCTCGTATTAGGAGACCTCAAAGTTGGTATTTCCATAAGTTCTGGATTTTGGCAGCACAGTCTTTTCATTAGGGCTTTGACTGGAGTCAGAATGGGACTGCAGTAGTCATAGATAGCCACTTTGGGAATTTCTGGTAACGGTCTCAAAGCAACGAAAGATATTGCACACTTCAGGAGACTGGCTAATGGTGATGATCTCCAGAAAGTATTAACTCCTATGCTGTGCATTTGACAGCTGTTTGTCTGGATTCCAGTCGCCTTTGTTATCTTGAGAAGAAATAGTGATTGAAGAGTTCGTCTCCATGATTGAACCTTTTGAAAACATGAAGCAACTGCTCAGAGCTTCCCACTGATGCGCTATTTGCCAGTCAACTCATTCACACTTACTGTCAGCTCAAATGGATCACGACCACATTTTTATTTTGATATTTGAGGTCTGCAAACATGGATGATTAAAACATTTAGTTGTACTGTTCTGAAGAAGGGTCACTCAACTTGAAATGTTAACTCTGTTTCCCTCTCCATGTATGCTGCCAGTCTGGCTGGTTTTCTCCAGCAAATTCTGTTTTTGTTTCAGATCTTCAGCACCTCCAATTCTTTGCTTTATTATAGTTATGCTGATTAGTTGTTTTCCTAACCTTCCTCAGAGTTGACTAATTTAAAACAAATATTAACAGGTTTTGGAAGTTGCTTGTGCATCAACCATAATGTATAATTCCCACACTGGGTTGTACGATCAACACTGGGCCCCTTCTCTTTGGCCTGTTAAAAGTGCCTGCACATTGCAGCTCCATAGTAAAGGATGTCTGAAGTATTTGGTGATGCTTGTGCATGCCTTAAGCATGATGCCAGTTCATTACATTTAAGATGAGCTAACAGATTGACTGCAACAATGTTTTGCCTATACCATAATAAAAAGCCTCAACTTGAACCAGTGTTTTAATTCTACATACCAACGTATGAATTCAGAGTAGGTGTAGGGTGGCATGGTGGCTCAGTGGTTAGCACTGCTGCCTCACAGTGCCAGGGACCTGAGTTTGATTCCACCCTCGGGCGACTGTCAGTGTGGAGTTTGTACGTTCTCCCTGTGTCTGTGTGGGTTTCCTCTAGGTGTTCCGGTTTCCTCCCACAGCCCAAAGATGTACAGATTAGGTGCATTGGCTGTGGGAAATTGCCCATAGTGTCCAGGGATGTGTAAATTAGGTGGGTTAGCCATGGGGGTTACAAGGTTTACAGGGAAAGGTTAGGGGTGTGGGTCTGGGTGGGATGCTCTCGGAGGGGTGGTGTGGACTTGTTGAGCTGAATGGCCTGTTTCCACACTGTAGGGATTCTATGATTCTATGACTTGGCCATTCAGCCCCTCTAGCATGCACTATCATTCAATAAGATCAAGGTTGATCTGATTATAACCTTCAAATCCACATTCCCACCTGATAACCTTTCAACCCTTACTCAACAAGAATCTATGCATCTCTGCCCAAAAATAATCAAGGGTTCTTGTTTCCATCACCTTTTCAGGAAGAGAGTTCAAAAGACTCAAAATCCTCAGAGAAAATTTTGCCTAATCTCTGTTTTAAACGGGTGACCTGTGATTTTTAAACTGTGCCCCAGTTCTAAATCCTCCATCAGAGGAAACATCTTCTCCAAGTTCACCCTGTCAAGTCCCCTCAGGTCCTCATTCTTCTAAACTCCAGTGGATACCAACCAATCCTGTCTAACCTTTCCTCATAAAACAACCTGCCCATTCCTGGTGTTAGTCTGGTAGACCTTCACTAAAGGGCCTTCAATGCATTTATATCCTTCCTTAGACAAGGGACCAGTCTTGTACACAGTACTCCTGTACAATTGAAGCATAGCCACCCCTTTTTTGTATTAAATTCTCAATCAATCTGATTGTGTTTGGTGTGCAGTCACCATAGAGTCATAGAGCTGTACAGCACAGAAACAGACCTTTCGGTCCAACTTGTCTATGCCGACCAGATATCCTAAATTAATCTAGTCCCATTTGCCATCTGGAAGTTTTTCACTCCGCCTCAATATGTTCCGACCCCACGACTGAGGAGCGCTGCTGTTGATCCCTGCCTCTGTTCTAGTGCAAAAAACGGTTATCTCACCTTCGCAGCTTCTTTAACATCCTCTCTGTTTCTTTAGGGTATCATAGCCCAATTATCTCTGGCCAAGCCCTCGGGGCTCCTACCTCTGGTTCCTGAGGGCTGGACACTTTATGGTTTGTCCATGGTATGACCCTAGCCTTATTAACTATGCACTAGCTGGTGTTGTGATCACCTGCCTCACTTTTACCCACACATGATAAAGAATGGGTCAGAGCCTCAGATGGGGCTGGAAAGAAGTTCCTGTCATTAATACATCCCCAGTGACTGGTAAACATGAGGGAGATACTGATATAATTCTGAAAAATTAGCAGCTTTTTCTTTGTTATAAGTGGTCTGTTTCGGTAAGTTGTCACCTTAAATAGTTTCATGCTAATTCCACATCAAATCAACTGTGCGATTTAGTGTCCAGTCTTCCAATGTTCCCCTGCTGATCTGGAAAACTGTTGCTTAATTTACTGAGTTGCATTTGGCTAATTGCATTAACCAGTAATCCAGTTCTATTAACCTGAACTGTTCAACACATTCCATCAATAGAGAATGTAAAATAAAATATGTCTGGAGTTAAACTGTTTGCCGTTAATGTTCTGAATATATCCCTGTCATTGCTGTAAGTTGTACAAACTGTCTGCTTTAGGAGGGATTTTATCATTACATTTGCCTTCATTCCTATACAGTTCATGAGCAATGTTTATTAAGACCATAAGTTGTAGGAGCAAAATTAGGCCATTCGGCCCATTGAGTCTGCTTCTCCATTCGATCATGGCCAATAAGGGGGAGGCAATGCCCTAGTGGTATTATTGCTGGACTGTTAATCCAGAGACCCAGGTAATGTTCGAATCCTGCCATGGCAGATGGTGGAATTTGAATTCAATAAATATCTGGAATTAAGAATCTAATGATGACCATGAATCCATTGTTGATTGTTGGAAAAACCCATCCGGTTCACTAATGTCCTCTAGGGAAGGAAACTGCCATCCTTACCTGGTCTGACCTACATGTGACTCCAGACCCACAGCATTGTGGTTGACTCTTAACTGCCCTCGGCAATAAATGCTGCCTGGCCAGCAACACCCTCATCCCTTGAATGAATTATAAAAAATAACTAATTCTGAACATAAGAATGTGGGAAAATGCTCCTTGAGCTCAGTCTGCCATTCTGTTAGATTATGGCTAATCAGTACCTCAACTTGATTAATTCAGCTTTATTCTGCATCCCTCACAAAAGTCTGTTGTTCTCTGTTGCAAAATTTCATTTGACTTTCAATATCCACACCCTTTAGGGAAGCACGTTCCAGTATTCTACTACCATTTCACCCCTCAGCAATCTAAATCTAAATCTGTAACAATGCTCCTGATTTTCTGGGTTTTCCCATTGGAAGAAGTTGTCACCAGGATCTTTCTAGCTTTTTAAGATCATGTATGAAAACTCAGGAGAAATAGGATTTCGCACTGTGTGTATCTAGTCTTTCATTGTCTTAAACATCATGATCAGATTGCCTCTCGAGAGGACACAAGCCTGTGTAACCTGTCCTCCTAATGTACCACTTTTAGCCCTGGAATCATTCTGGCGAATCTGTGAAGCTGCCTCTGTGAGGCCGATCTCTCCTCCTGGAATGTGGTGCCCAGAACTGATCCCAATTGCTCCCAGCAGGGTCTCTCCATGGCCCATTTAACTGAAGCATCACTTCCTCATGTTAAATTTCACTTCTTGAGATAAAAACTACCATTTCGACCGTCATTACTCCTCATTTTCCCACTGGTCATTCTTTTAGGCCAGTGTTCTAATGTTGAGTGTGATGGCTTCAATATACACAGTGCCTCATGTTGAATCTGTTTTCCAGAATGAAGTGGTGGGAGGGAAGGCTGCAGGGAAGAAATGTTTTTAAACAAAAACATAAAACTAAGAAAGCCTACAGCACGTCTTGTTACAACTTCTGGCATCGGTCCTGCTTCACCATCACTGTGATTTAATGACTATAAAAGTAATTTGCATTTCTGTAAACACCTTTAACACAGTAAAACATTCCAAGAAGTTTTTCAGGCATGATTGTCCAACATATTTTGACACCAAACAAGGGCGTATCAGGACAGGTGACCAAAATCTTCGTTAAAGGTAGATTTCAAGAAGCATTTTAAAGTAGGAATGAGTGATAAATTTGGGGAGAGAATTCATGGCTGTTGATATGGAGTGACTAAAATCACAGATTTCAAGAGACCAGAATGAGAAGAGTACAGAGATCTCAGCCAGTATGGAAGGGATAGGAGCAGTGACACATTGGAGAGACCAGAAAAGAAAGCCGAAGAATTTTAAAATGAAGATGTTGCTAAGCCAAGAACAGATGTACGTCACTGACACACGACTGCTGGGCGTGAGGTAGATTACAGGCACCAGTGTTTTGTTTGAACTTTAGTCTGTGGAGAGCAGAAGTTGGGATGTCAGCCTACAGAATGTCAGAACAGTCGAGTCAAGAGCTAAGATAGGCTGCTATTGAAATAAGAATCAAAAACAAAGTTGCTGGAAAAGCTCAGCAGGTCTGGCAGCATCTGTGAAG
>NC_063337.1:1459800-1465472 GCF_021869965.1 Rhincodon typus | reverse complement strand
GCAGCATCCGCAGTTCTTTCGGATTTTATTTGCTATTGAAATAAGCCTTGTCAGACTGTTAGAAATATGACAATCTCAATGATCCAATTCTCTGAAAGGAATAAACACAGTGGCTGCGACCGGCCTGTATAAACACCTGTTGAAGGAATTACTGAATATAAAAATAGGGATGGTTTACACCAGTCTATCTACAAAGCATGCCTGGCATTTGCTGTTCCACTAAAAGGCCTTTGGCAATGAGATTTGAGGATGTTCTGTCATAAGTGTTCCTTTCCGTTTTCCTGCTGTGGATGTCAGTCATGGGTTGCTCAGGAAAATAAGGAGAGCAAACAATGACATTGCCTCATTCCTCAGTAATTGCAATGCTTTGTGTTAGTTGCCTGAAGGATGAGTTCTGTTTAAACACCGCACAACCTTTTCCCATATTTACTACATCACCACAAATTGAAAAAGGTTTTCCTTTATTTTTCGTCGAGATGTGGGTGTTACTGGTGAGGCCAACATTTATTACTAGTTTGCCCTGAGTAGCTTGATGCAATTGAGTGGTTTGTAAGAGTGATTATGACTTTAACCAAGTTGGTTAACTGAAGGATTGCAGTCTCACTCGGATCAAGCTGTCTGACAGCTGCCTTCTCTTTTTAAAAAAAAAACAAGGTTATGTTTTTAACTAAAATTAGGCACCATTTTTATCTCCAGTGTTTTAAAATTAAATTCAAATTCCAAAAGTCTAAAAATAGTAGAATTTGAACACGTGTTCTGTAGACTTGCAATGCAATATTATAGCAACCACAGAATTGAACAAAAGGTGGAGAGAAAGTAAAATCCTTAGCCTAAAAGCTGGCCCCAAAGGGGAGTGTTGATGGGCTAAGCACTGCCCTATCAAACTAGGTTGTCTTGTCATTGTGTCCTGCCTGGAGGTAAATCATAGACTCATAGAGTAATACAGCATGGAAACAGGCCCTTCAGCCCAAACTGGTCCAGCAATTTCTCCACACAGAGAGTGGTGTGTCCATGCTCGTTGACTGCTGATTCTTCACCCGGAGTTGTTCTCTTGGCAACTAAGTCAGTGGTGTTTTGCCATTGCCTTCCACTATCCAGGTTAGGTAAGGAGTCAGGTCCAAAGGCTGCCTCAGTTAGGATGGGAATCAAATTGATGTTTTGAACCTAAAGCCAGCCACCCAGCCAACTGAACTAATCTACCTTCATCACTCTGATCACTGCTTCTGTAATATACCTACTGTAAGATGCAGAATCAAGATGCATACTGATCATTTAGCTAGTAACCTGTCTATATTCAGGAATAAAAACAAAGTTGCTGGAAAAGCTCAGCAGGTCTGGCAGCATCTGTGAAGGAAAAAACAGTTAACGTTTCGGGTCCAGTGACCCTTCCTCAGAACTGATGGTGGCTGGGAAAACGTGTCTATATTTTAACCTGTCTATATTGTTGCTTCCACTGCACCCTGCTTCCACCCTGCACCTAGTCACCCCTCCCTCCATTTGTCCACTTGAACTGAAAATATTGCTGTCACTAATCAAGGAGGTCACTCTGAGCTAGTGTTGCCAGTGGGAGCTTGTCGAGTTGTAATTAATATCTTGCCAATGATCCCACTGGAGATTTCCATATTGCTCATGCCTCACCTTGGTACACCAACAGTGGGTGCTTGTGTCCCTCAGTCCAGTTATCTATAGTGAGGCTGCACAGAGCCTGAACTGTGTGCACAAGAAGCAAGAAATATAATGGTATTTGGTATATTATTAACTCCTCAGACCAGTCCCCCACTCTCAACCTCTCAAACTCTCCCTTCATCCGTAACCCCTCAGGCTCAACACCCCACCTTAATCCCTCAGGCTTTCCCTTACTCTTAAACAGTCAGATCCTCCCCTCTCTACCCTTAATTCCTCAGGCTCCTACCCCTCTACTCTTAACCCCTCAGACTCACCCCTCCATCTTTAACCCCTCAGACTGCACCCCACATCCGTAATCCTAACATCTTTGATCCCCATGCAGCATCCATAAGATTTTATTTCTGTATAATTGCAATGAGACCTTCAGCCATATATAGAGTAGGAGTCAAACTGAGCAATTGGGAGATCATTTTGCAGGAGAATCAAGCCATCATGAAATAGCACTCCTGTTGTTTGAGTGATGTCATGGAACTTGCAAGAGTGCAGGAACCACCGCGACACGCAAGATGTTGTATTGTCAGTGCATTTCAATGTTCTTCTGTTGTTGTATCGAGCCGTATTTGTATATACATCTGTTCAGGTTTCCAGTCCTGAATCAGTGTTGTGTGTAGAATCCCAGCAGCTCAACAATGTATCTGTGAAGTGGTTATATTGTGTTGAATTAAACAGCAACTTGCATTTGTACAATACCTTTAATATGGTAAAATATTCACAGAAGAGTAATCAAACAGCTTTCACACAAGGTGATATTAGGCCAGGTGACCAAAACCTTGGTCAAGAGTGTTGGTTTTAAGGCCAGTCTGAAATGAGGAGTGACAGCTGGAGAAGTGCAGAAGTGAAGTTTGACGAACAAGCAAATATAGGAGTTCTAGCTTTTGCCCTTCAAACCGCCACCTGGATTAGCTGCCTATTGCTGAAACACTGCCAGTTACATGCCCTGTCGCTGGTGCTGGAGGAAGCAATTTTTAAGAGAGTAGTCAAAGGGTATCTCACATTAAAACCAACCTATGGATCAGAATAAACGAGAAATTGCTGATGAAACTCAGCAGGTTTGGCAGCATCTGTGAAGAGAGGAACAGAGTTAACGTTTCGAGTCCGATGACCCTTCTTCAGAACCCAATGAAACAGACAGTATAGGTTCATGTATAACAAGTTTCCTCACATTTGTGTGGGTGTCACTGGCATTTATTTCGCTTCTCCAACTGCTCAAAGGTGGGACTTTAAATGTTATGGTCTTGGCTGATGTTCCCACTCTGGAGTAATGAGAGTTATAGATCTCTATAAAAGGATGCTGCTATCAAGCTGATGCTGCCTGGCCCAAGTGCCAGTTTGCACAATAAAAATGGAAAATGATGGAAATCCTCAGCAGGTCTGATGGTATCTGTGGAGAGAGAAGCAGAATTAATGTTCAGGTCTCTGATCTTTCATCAGAATAAGTTCTGAAATATTAATGGTGTTTTTCTCTCTACTGCTGCCAGACCTGTTGAATGTTTTCACTTTGGATTCTAGTAAAATTTGCAAAACAAAGACCTGGTGTAAAAGCCTCTGCACCCTACCTTACTGACACAGGCAGCAGTGATACTGAAGCTAAATTCAAGTTTTGAATTAGTAGTTTACAAGGTTGACCGTAGTTCACACTTATGAGCAGGAAAGGTCCACTGGAACTGCTTCACAAACCACAAAGCAACTGAGAGTCAAGTTTTGTTAGCCTGCTCTCAACCTTGGTCTTTTGTGAAATCCCAGTGAGGAGACTGTGTAGACAGGCCTTCATTAAAAGGCTAGGCTTTTCGACCACAGAGCATTTGAACCTCTGTAACTTGGTTTCTGGCCCAGCTGTCTCATTCTGTGCTGCTTCACAGCCTGCAGTGTAGTGTGTATCTGGTTCTAATACTTCAAACACTTAGCTGCCAAGGATTAGGATGTATAATGTCACCCTGCCCTTTACATTCTTATTTCAAAAATGTTTACTACAGGAGAGTGAAGAATTATTTCAGATCATTTCCCAAAGCATACAAGGCTGTCATCCTTAGAGGATTGGGTATGAATTCCATGGGTATCATACTGGGTTTGGAGGGAAAATTGGCATCTCCATAACCCACCATTGTACGTGCACCCCAGAGATGGGTGTTAATGTCGTTGCATGTGTTTTCTTCAGAACGCATTGTTGATTCACAATCTAATTTTATTCCTCCTTTCAGATCTGTGCAGGATTGACGAAGCCTCATGCCACATCGAGGAGGAAGTACTCCGCTTTGAAGCCATTATGAGTATTCACAAACAGATGGACGATGATGCGAATGGAAATGTTGATGTGGAGGAGAGTGATGAGGTCAGTAATCGTGCAATTGCAACTATCGCAGAACATAGAACAGTATATATCAACACCCATACACACTTGACTGCAATTCAACCTTTTCCCTCACCCTCCCCCACCACCACCACCCTCCACTCACCCCTTCACTCACCCACCACCACCATTCTGATAAGGTACAAAAACAGCAAAACTTCAAGTTCTAGGAAAGAATAAAAGTAGCCTGATGATGTTGTTTTCTAACATGCCTCCTTGGGGAATGGCTGCCTCTTATCTGTATTGTGAAAGATTAATAATAGGTGTATTTTAAAAGTTTATAAGTGGTTTAATCTAGTGGTCATCCCTTAATGAAAGCTATTTTCGTTTGCAATTCTTATTTCGAAGGCCAGTTGAACTGTTGCAACCACAGCGATAAGCTGGGTGCTGACCCAATGACTGGTGGCAGTGCATGGTCAAACTGGAGGAGCAGAAGCGCTCGTTACAGCTCCCCCTCTTGCAGCATTTTGATTCTGTGTGTTGTGTTGGCACAACTATGTGTTGTCTTCTGCTGTTTCAAGGCAGCTTAACTTCAGAATGGCAAGTACTTGAACCTTGTTTCAGGCAGGGCAGGTGGGTATAGGCACCTACTTTGGCAATGGACTGTGCTCCCTAAGATGTTTGGCTGTGTGGACCTGGGATTATCAAACCACTGTCCCTTGATATTCAATGGTACTACCATCGCTGAATCCCCAACAATCAACATCCTGGAGGTTAACCATTGACCAGAAACTTGATTAGCCATATAAACATATGGCTATAAGAGCAAGTCAGAGGTAAAGACTCCTGCAGTGAGTAACTCACCTCCTGACTCCCCAAAGCGTAACCATCGTCGACAAGGCACAAGTCAGAAGTGTGTTGGAATACTCCCCACTTGCCTGAACGAGTGCAACTCCAGCAACATTCAAGAAACTTGACACCATCCAGGACAGAACATTGGCCCCATCTGCAAACTTAAGCATTCAGTCCCTCGATCATCGATGCTCAATAAGAGCAGTATGTAACATCTGCAGACTGCTTTGAACTCATTAAGGCTCTTGACAGCACCTTCCAAACCCACTACCACTTACATCAAGAAGCACAAGGGCAGCAAATACATGGGAACACGTGTATCATGCACAGGAGGAGGGCATCACTGGCTAAAACAACAACAATAATTTCAAATCCCCTGTTTGTCTGTCAGCCAGGGCTTTCTGATTGGCTCAGGTTAACAACTCCAATCAGGGATCTCATAACCAATACTATCCACCTGGTTCCAATCACTACACTTATGGATTCAGGCTTCCTTGCTGTTGTTTGAACACACATTCCTGGTTAAAACTGCTGCTGAGCTTAGGGAGGCTGGCACATTTGAGAGACACTATCGACAGACCTTTGCCTCCTGGACCTTCAGTCTCCCTTTCTTTCCTTCTTTCCCTCCTTCCCTCAATGTCCCCCCTCTGTCTCTGTGTGTATGTGTGACTCTCTTATTTTGTTTTTCTCTGTCAGCCTTTGTCTCTCCAACTTTCTCTCTTTCTCTGTCTTAATCACTCTATAGCGTGCTTTCTCTCCTCCTGTCCATCTGTCCTTCTCTCTCTCTCTCTCTCTCTCTCTCTTTCTTTCTTTCTCTCTCTCTCTCTCTCTCTCTCTCTCTCTCTCT
>NC_063337.1:1456534-1459700 GCF_021869965.1 Rhincodon typus | reverse complement strand
TTCTCTCTCTCTCTCTCTCTCTCTCTCTCTCTCTCTCTCTCTCCTGTTCCTGCCCCTCCCCCTCCCCCTCTCTCTCTCACTTTCCTTGTCCCTCTCTTGCTTTGTCTTTCTTGCATTTTATCTCTCTCTATCCCTTCTTTATTCCATCTCCTCCCCTCTCTGTTTCTTTGTAAGTTGCTCTCCATGCCTCTGTCTTTCTTTCTCTCCTTCAACCCTCTCTCCTGTGTCTCCCCCCAGCTCTCTTCCTCCTCCACTCTTTCTCACCCCCCCATCTTCTTTTCTGCCCACCCCCAGCCGCCATTGTTTCTCTCCGTCCCTGCCTGCCTGTCTCTCTGTCCGTCTCTCTCTCTCTCTCTCTCTCTCTCTCTCTCTCTCTCTCTCTCTCTGTGTGTTTGTGTTTCTTGAATGTGTGTGTCACTGACCGGGCCTTGAGCAGGTGAGCTGTAGTCCATTTGTGTATGGAGCCAGAGAATGTTGGCAGTGTTCTAAATGTTTGTGTTGGTGTTGGTGTTGGTGTTCACTAGTGAGAGGGATGATATGGGTATAGAAATCAGGGAGAAGATCTGTGATACAATTAAATAAATTAGCGCAGATAGGAGGTCAGGAAGGCTTAAAAGTAAATAAATCTTCAGGGATGATGAAATATATCTCCAGCTGTTGAGTGAGACAAGGGAGAACATAGCAGGGGAGCTAACAATAAATTTCAATTCCCCTCTGGCCGTAGGAGAGGTGCCAGAGGACTGGAGGACGACTGATGCGGTACAGTTAGTCAAGAAGGGAGCAGAGAATAAACCAGGAAACTGCAGGTCAGTGGGGAAACTATTGGAAGCCACTCTGAGGGACAAAGTTATTCTGCATTTGGAAAGGCATAGATTAATGAAGGGCAGTCAGCATGATTTTGTTAAGGGGAGTGCCATGTGTGACCAACTTAATTGAGTTTCTCAGAGAGGTGACCAGATGTGTAGATGAGGGCAATGCTTTTGGTGTAGTCTACTTAGACTTCGGCAGGGCTTTTCATTAAGGTTGAGGAGTGTTGCTAAAGAAAGAGGCCTTGGGGTGCAAGTTCATAGTTCTTTGAAGGTGGAGTCACAGGCAGACAGGATAGTGAAGGCGTTTGGTATGCTTGTCTTTATTGGTCAGTGCATTGAGTATAGGAGTTGGGAGGGTCATGTTGCGGCTGTACAGGATATTGGTTAGGCCACTATTGGAATACTGTGTGCAGTTCTGGTCTCCCTGCTGTAGGAAGGATATTGTTAAACTTGAAAAGGTTCAGAAAACATTTACAGGAATGTTGTCAGGGTTGGAGGGTTTGAGCTATAGTGAGAGGCTGAATAGGCTAGGGCTATTTTCCCTGGAGTGTTGGAGGTTGAGGGGTGACCTTAGAGGTTTATAAAATCATGGAGTGGGCATGGATAAGGTGAATGGGCAAGGTCTTTTCCCCATGGTAGCGGAGTCCAGAATTAGAGGCCATAGGTTTAAGGTGAGACAGGAAAGATTTAAAAGGGGCCTAATGGGCAAGTTTTTTCATGCAGATGGTGGTGCATGTATTTAACGAGCTGCTGGGGGAAATGGTGGAGGCATCTGGATGGGTACGTGAATAGGAAGGGTTTAGAGGGATATGGGCCAAATGCTAGCAAATGGGACTAGATTAATTTAGGATATCTGGTCGGCATGGATGAGTTGGACTGAAGGGTCTGTTTCTGTGCTGTACAGGTGTGTGACTCTGAGGTTCCACATGGCAAACTGATAGTAATGGTAAGAGCGCATGGGATCCAAGAAAATTTGGCAAATTGGATTCTTGATTGGCTGAGTGGCAGGAATCAGAGGGTGAGGGTTGAGGGATGGTAATGAAAGAGGATAGCCTTAGACTACAAAAGGATATACAGGCTGCTCAGATGGATTGATCAATGGCAATGGAATTTATTCTGGATAAATGAGAGGTGACGATCTTGGGCAGGACAAACAAAGCAATGGAATGACTGGTCAGTTCCTAGGAAGCACTGAGAATCAGAGGGACCTTGGTGTGCATGTCCACTTGCCCCTTGATATGTCAGAACTGATGGAAAAAGTGGTTAAGAAGACATATGGGATACTTGCCTTTACTTGCCAAGACATAGAATGCTGTAGGACATGTGCAGGAAAATGGGATTATGATAGTTTGTTTATTCACTTGTGGGATGTAGGCATTGTTGCCTGAGCCAACATTTATTGCCTGTCCCTAGTTGCCTCTGGAGAAGGTGGAGGTGAGCTGCCTTGAACTGCTGCAGTCCATGTGCTTAGGTTGACCCACAATGCCCTTATGAAGGGTATTCCAGGGTTTTTGACCAAGTGATGTTGTAGGAACAGTGATATATTTCAAAGTCAGGATGATTGGAGGGGAATTGCAGTTGCTGGTGGTCCCATATATCTGCTGCCCTTGCCCTTTGAGATGGAAGTGGTCGTGGGTTTGGATGGTGCTGTCTGAGGATCTTTGGTGAATTTCTGCAGAGTATCTTGTTAGTGGTGGAGGGAATGGATGCTTGTGGATGCAGTGCCAGTCAAGCGAGATGCTTTGTCCTGGATCATGCCAAGCTTCTTGAGTGTTGTTGGGGCTGCACTCATCCAAGCAAGTGGGGAGTATTCCATCACACTGTCGACTTGTGCCTTGTAAACAGTGGGTAGTTTTGGGGAGTCGGGAGGTGAGTTACTAGAAGCCTCTGTCCTGCTTGCGTATCCAGCGCACCTTTATGGCTAGTCCAGCTAAGCCTCAGGTTGAATGGTAAACCTCAGGATGTTGACAGCGGGGGATTTAGTGATACCATTGGCTGTCAAGGGACAGTGGTCAAACATCCTCCTGTTGGAGATGATTATTGTGTGGCACTTGTGTGGTGCAAATGTTACATGCCACTTGTCAACCCAAGCCTGGATATTGTCTAGATCTTGCTGCATTCGGACATTGATTGCTTTGTTACCTGAGCAGTCATAAATAATTCCAAACGTTCAAGGAGAGAGTTTGACACAGTGCAAGAACAATGCACCTAAAGTGAATGTCTATCAGTTTGTCTCTCTGTCTCATTGTCTCCCTATCTCGCTCCTTCCCTGCATGTCTCTCTCTCTCTACATCTTACCCCCAACCCGCATCTCTGTCTCTCTGTCTCTCTGTCTCTCTGTCTCTCTGTCTCTCTGT
>NC_063337.1:1423705-1456524 GCF_021869965.1 Rhincodon typus | reverse complement strand
CTCTCTGCCTCTCTGCCTCTCTGCCTCTCTGCCTCTCTGCCTCTCTGCCTCTCTGCCTCACTCTCTCACTCTCTCACTCTCTCACTGTCACTCACACTCTCTCACACTCACACTTTCACACTCTCACACTCACTTTCACACTCTCACACTCACTTTCACACTCTCACACTCACTTTCACACTCTCACACTCACTTTCACACTCTCTCTCTCACACTCACACTCGCTCTCCCTCTCTCGCGCTCTCTCTCACAGACACACAATATTCCTGAACTGTAATGTGTCGGTCACGTTGTGCTGTGACCAGGGAGAGTCAGTGTGGGGAAGTAGAGCTTAGTGCTGATTGCCTCACCAATGGCACACAGCTGCTGCTGTAATTGTGATTCTGTAGGTACTTTCAGCTTGTGACAAATCAACAATGATTCACAGCCTTGTCAAATGGCACACGCTTGTCCTTTTACAAGCTTGGTTGCTGTGTGATGCCATTTTCAGGTGCAGGATAATTGGAAAACGAGTCAGGAACTTTGCAAGAGGCAATAATGTTTTCTCTCTGCTTAACAATCTCCCAGACCATTCTATGGAGTTTTGTATGTTGACTTCTCATTGAAGTAAGGATTAATCCCGGTGTCCATTCAGTTGAAAGTTAGCGAGGAAAAGAGAGGGTGCAAAAGAGGGTGATAAAAGAGAATGGGGGAGAGAATTTTTTTGTTCATAGCTTTGAGAATGCTCAAAACTCCCTATGTTTTAACGATTCAGAGATAGTAGGAACTACCGATGCTGGAGAATCTGAGATAACAAGGTGTGGAGCTGGATGAACACCCCTGCTTTGTTCATCCAGCTCTACACCTTGTTATCTCTATGTTTTAATGTCTTTGATTTACCTTATTGCATTCTTCAAACTCCTTTGTGAATAATTCCTTTGAAGTGATGTAACTGTTGTGTTGTTACTTTGCAAGTTTTATAACTGGTCAAGGGCCAATTAATCTGGTTCAGAGATAGCAGGAACTGCAGATGCTGGAGAATCTGAGATAACAAGTTGTAGAGCTGGATGAACACACAAACCAGAAACACATGAAATCAGAAAATTTTCTGAAGAAGGGTCTAGGCCCGAAACGTCAGCCTTCCTGTTCCTCTGATGCTGCTTGGCCTGCTGTGTTCATCCAGCTCTACACCTTGTTATCATAGCCAATTAATCTGTTGTTACTCGGGAAGGAATGTTGACAAAAGAACTCCCTGAACCATTGGAACAGGCTGATTGGATCGTTGGGTTAAAATCTTGACCAATGGGCTGGACCCTCTAATGATGCAGAGTTCTGAGATTCAAAGGGATTTCTTTCATAGGATTTGGAGTCACTGGCTAGGCCAGCAGTTGTTACCTATCCCTAATTGCCCAGAGGACACAGTGACAAAAGGCCATTCAGCCCCTCGAGCCTGTTCTACTGTTTGATGAAATCATGGGTGACCTATGGCCTAACTCCATATATCTGCCTTTGGCCCCCATATCCCTAAAATTTTTGTTAAGGAAAGGTATTATTTATCTCTGATTTAAAAATAACAACTGATGTAGTATCCACTGCCATTTGTGGAAGAGAGTTCCAAACCTCTCCCACCCTTTGTGGGTAGAAGTGCTTCCTAACATCTCTCCTGAATGATCTGGCCCAAAATCTCCAACAAGTAGAAATAGTTTGTCTACCCTGTCTTTTCCTGTTAATAGCTTGAAGACTTCGTCTAGATCATCCTTGATTTGCTAAATTCTAGAGAAAGTTGTTATTTTTAAATCGGAGATAAATAATACCTTATAATCTCCCTTTATAATGTGACTCCTGAAGCCCATGTATCATTCTTGTACACCTACTTTGTACTCCCTCCAAGACCAATATATCCTTCCTAAGGTGTGGTGTCCAGATCTGCTCCAAGTGGGGTCCAGTCAGGGAGGTCCCGGCTGACAGATATAAACAGGAGGCTCAGAGGTTCTGCTTATTCTGAGAGCTGGCTCTGAGGGAGCTGGTACAATGTCACGGACTCTCCACGTGTAAATAAAGGGTGTCTTGGTGATGGGATACCAGCCTCTGTGGAGTTATATCAGTAACTAGAGTTGTGCCACAGGGATTAGTGCTGGGGCCACAATTATTTACAATATATATGACCTGGATGAGGAAAGTGAATGTACTGTTGCCAAGTTTGTGGACGATCCTAACTTGGATGGGAAGGCAAGTGGGAGGATGACACAAAGAGTCTGCAGAGGGATATAAACGGGTTCAGCAAGTGGGCAAAAACCTGGCAGATGGAATATAATGTAGGAAATGAAGGGATTAGGGTTGAGTGCACTTTGGCATAAAGAATAGAGGAGCTGAATATTATTTAAATGAAGAAAGATTGCAGAATGCTATGGAACAGAGGTATTTGGGAATCCTCATACATAAATCACAATCAAACCAGCATCCATGTTCAGGAAGTAATAGGATGACAAATGGAATATTGGTCTTTATTTGAAGGGGAATGGAGTATAAAAATAGAGAAGTCTCGCTAAAACTATACAAGGCACGAGTGAGATCATAACTGGAATACTTTGAGAGGACTGTTTATATCAAGTGAAATTGAGTGGGTTGGTCTGTAATCATTGAAGTTTATAAAAATGAAAGGAGACCTTTTTGAAATATATAAAAGAAGCTTACAGGAATTGATAGGGTAGATATTTGAAAATAAGGGTAGCCCATTTAAGGCAGGCTCTCTGAAACTCTCTTCCTGAAAATTTGTTGGAAACAATGGCTTTGAAGACATAGATTTCTGATGTTACGGCGCTCCCTCAGCACTGACCCTCCGACAGTGCGGCTGTCTCTCGGCGCTGACCCTCCAGCAGTGCGGCGCTCCCTCGGCGCTGACCCTCCGGCAGTTTGGCGCTCCCCAAGAAGCCTCTGGAAATGCTGCACTGTATTTGGAGTGTGCTGGGTTTTAAGCTGAAATCCCTGATGTGGTCAGTGAACATATGAGCTCTGACCTAGAGCTGAGTGTTGGAGCTATGGCTGCCAGCTGGCATGGAAGCATGACAGAGAGGCCACTGCCCAGGGAACCAGCTGCAAATTGGAATTGATGGTCACATTCACAACAGTTTGCATCGTTTAATGCACTCAAAGCTGGTTGGATATTGGATCAAAGTTATGATGGGCAAGTGCAATGCAGATTTTGAGGTGTGTTTCTGATAGAACAATAACTTGTATTAAGTTATCATCGTAAAACATCACTTCCTGGGAATGTCATCAAGAAAATCATTCCACTGGGTAATAAACCAACTCGTAAAACTGTTGACGAAAAGCCTTTTGATAGGGGAAAATTTTAAGAAATGTTTTAAAGTCATCATTGAGGTTTAGGGAATGAATTCTAGTGATTAGGGCTGATTATGGAGTATTTTAAATTAGCTCTCAGTGCAAATTCATTTTGTTCAAACATCCAGCAACCTTTAATTTGTACCTTTGGGAAGACAATCTCAACTGGTAACCCAGGATACCTCTTCAATGATAGAGTTTCGAGGGCTTTCTGTCATCTTTAGTATTACCTGGGACAGGAGTGATGTCATTAAGAAAGGATAATTTCTGACATTACAACAGAATGAGCATCATCAGGTAATCTAATTAGGAAATAGAGGAAGTCATTGTGACAATCAGTTGCTCCAGTCATCTGTTCACACCTGTCACAGAAGGAGCTGAAATGTTTCACACAAAACTAACTTGGTAAACAGGAATACCTAGCCTGGATAAAATTTGTTGTTTTCAGTTGTAGGAAAAACTGCATGCCTGTTCAGACTGGCACGGTAGGTCCTAAGTACCATTCCTGAGGAGATCTGTTAGGGAGATTGTTCACTGGAACCCACCATACATCTGTGAAGTTGCTTTACTATTTTACACTTTGTAAGTTTTGTGTCTGAGAATGATTTTGCTCCCCATGACTGATGTTTGTTTGGAAAACCCGCTTGAAGCCCCAAGCAGATCTCGTCTTTGCATCCCTTAGTGGTAAATTAATTGAAGTGGAAGATACGTAAGAGGCCAGAATGAAAGGGCTGCAGAGGTCTTACAGGGTCCCAGTGCTGGAGAAAGGTACAGAAATAGAGGAAATGTGGCTAGGGAGGGATTTGAAAGATAATATTAGCCACAGTCATATTGAATGCAGAGCCCACCTTCTGTTCTGTTTCATGTGTTTTTTTTGTTTGTAAACACAAGGAGGCACATTTTACAATTGATGTATTGCTGACTCAGAAGACAACATACTTCAATCAGTACATGGTTGGCAGTGGAAGTTAGTGAGGGCAGGACAGCTTTGAATAAGTTCAAGTCTAGGGGGAAAGGAGACCAACTAGGAGAACATTGGAGTCGAGACAACAACAACATGGATGTTGCAATGCATGTGGGAATAAAGAGATTAAAGAGCAGGTCAGATGCTGGGAATTCTGAAACAAGTAACTAACTCTCCACATTAGATGTCAGTTACTACAAGACACACATCAGGAGTGTGATGCAATACTCTCCACTTTGTGGAGACCACTGTTTTTTGGACTATGGACCAAAAATGGAGAAAGATGCTGCTTTAACCCAAGGAAACTGCGAAAGGAGATGGTTATAAAACTGCAAACAAGTTACAAAACACATTGTCAGTTGTATGTGCAAAGTAGCCTTCTTCAAGCAAAGGGAGTGTTCCAGATAAAGTGGCAATTTTGACACAATCTTTTACTTGGCTTTTCGATTGGCATCAGTTGGTTTTTGCGGGCTGAGTAGGGCTCAGCAAAGTTACAAATACTTGATTTGTTCATGGGCTGCTGGCTACAACTTTGTCTGGACAATACAATAGAAACATTAAGCCTCTGTCTCTTTCTCTTTCTCCCCCCCTCTCTCTCCGTCCCCTTTCTCCCTCTCCCTCTCGCTCCCTTCCTTCTATGTGGAGAAGTGACAGAAAATCCCAGTAGCTATCTACTCTCCCTCACCTTTTTCTGTAAGATGCTGTGTCTGTGCAAATCCCCTGTTAAAAGGAAAAGGGGATAGACCACCCTCAGATGGACTGAAAGGGCAGATCCCAAACACTGAATGAAAGACTGAGAATCGGTGCAAAGAATCAAAATGAGTCAAAGATAATCAAAAGCAAACAGCTCAGTGATACCAGTAGTCCAGATTGATGCCAGAACTGTGCTTCTCCAGCTTTATTTTCCTTCTCCCACCATCATTTTTATATCTATTTGTATGTGTATGGGAATTTTAAGAAGGGAGTAGAATTTAAGTTATAAGATAATAGATTAGCAGTTTAACAAACCTTTTTTTGTTATTGATTTTAAAAAATGATTACAGCAAAAAAGTTGTTTTCTTGCTAATGGAATAGTGGGGCTGGATTTACAGCACACTAACCCAGTGAATTATGACAGTTAGAATCCAAAATCAGTCGAGAAGTTCGACACCTTCCAAACAAAGCAACCCTCTTGATTGGAACTGCATTCACTCTTTCCACCATTGACACTCATCAACAACAATGTGTATCATCTACAGGATGCACTGCAGTAACTACTCACTAAACGCACCTCCAACACCATCCAGCCCTGTGACCTTGACCAAGTGCAGCAGGAGCACTGCCTTCACCTTACCTTCTCACCACCTCCACATCAACACCATGAGCCCTACCCCCATCCACCGCCAAACACCTCGTCTCCACCTTTTTCTCTCTAGCTTTTTCAGGATCCTTGGACTTAAGCTTCAAAAAATTAGTTCTGCTCAAGTATCTAGAATCTATAATTTCTTACAATTCAACTGAGCAGAATGGTCAAATGAGAAATTCTCAGTCGGTATGGGGGAGAGTACATCTGTCATTGTATAACACTGAGACATAGTACTCGTGGGGACAGGTCTATCACTGTATAACACTGGGGTACAGTACTGGTGGGGACAGGCCTGTCACTGTATAACACTGGGTACAATACAGATGGGCACAGGTTCATCACAGTATAACACTGGGGCACAGTACTGGTGGGGACAGGCCTGTCACTGTATAACACTGGGTACAATACTGCTGGGCACAGGTTCATCACAGTATAACACTGGGGCACAGTACTGGTGGGAACGTTGTCACTATAAAATTGGGGTGCAGTACTGGTGGGAACAGGTCTGTCACTGTATAACACGACTACAGTACTGGTGGGCACACTCAAATCAAATCGAATACCTGGATATACTTAGTTTAGAGCCAATTTACGTGGTGGGTGTTAAATTCAGCCAGTTATGTGTTGAGCTCTGCAGATTTCAAGCTTGTTTCTGACGTGGATTAAACAATGAATAATTCTGAGATGAAATAAGGTAATCTTACATGACGCACAATGGAACATTTATTGCCTTAAGTGATGCTTTTCCTGTTGTTTACTGATTCCAAAATACTTGTTAACAATTGCAGCTCTTAAGCATGAGTGCTCTGTTCCTATAGGAACTCCAAAGCAATTCTCACCTATTTTGCAGTATGTTCTAACTTTAAGCATTGACGGTAATATGCAATGCAGGATGCCAGGCAGACACACTACAAATCCTTCACTGAATATTTAGTCATGTGCCTTGTATTAGGATCTGTATGTGATCGCAACAGTCTTGTCCCTCTTATTGCTGCAGCCATCCTTTGTAGTCCTCTGTCCATCTCTCGGAGACTTCTGTGGCAGGGCAAGAACCACTTTGTTTTTGCTGTGGAGATGGGCTAATTTTTATTTTTACAGAACGTTGTTCAAATCTGACAGTGTTAAAGCAGTTCATTTTTTAAGGGCCAACTGCATAAACATTAGAAAGCACAGGGAGAGTGGAATTCAGCAAAGAACTGGCACAGAGTCAAAGGCTGCAGATTTCCTTCTGTGCTACAAGTGTCTGTGCTTCCTGTAAACCTCCAAAAGCCCATGTCCCTTAGATCATAAGAAATAGAAACCGAAATAGACCATTGTGCCTCTTAAGCCTGCTCTGCCATTTAATAGGATCTCGGCTACTCCTACATTCCGCACGTCCATTTTCCTGCCCTGTAACCTTTGATTTCCTGACTGATGAAGCATCTATTTAAGCCTCTAATATACGTAAGGACTCTGCCCCACCACTGTCTGTGACACAGAGTTCCAAAGACACAAATTGGCACCCCTCATTCCTTGTGCTGCATCCTCATGGGTGAAGTGATTGTCTGATTGTCTTTCCCAAGTCCTTCAGCCTTTGGAAATCTTCCAAGTTGTCACTCAGTTTTCCAACAGGTGTGAGGTTCTTTCACTTTGCCTTGAGGCAAGTAAGGACTGCTGGGTGGGTGAGCTCACTCTCATGGCACCAGGGTACAGAATGCCATAAAAGGGAAAGGAGCCAAAAAGGAAGGTGGTGGGAGAGTCGGACCGTGTGATGGCGATACACACTGTCCTCTATATCAAAGAGTAAGAGTCCAGACAGCCTGCTTAGTGCTAGGGTCTGGGATATCTACTTGGCTGGAGAGAAACTGCAATGGGAAGGAGAACGATTATATACAAAAGTAGTGAGGTGATGATTCAGTTAAACAGGACATTGATAAGAAAACATCTGCAGTACATAGTATTGATCA
Organism: Rhincodon typus; assembly: GCF_021869965.1. Classification (NCBI taxonomy): domain Eukaryota; kingdom Metazoa; phylum Chordata; class Chondrichthyes; order Orectolobiformes; family Rhincodontidae; genus Rhincodon; species Rhincodon typus. The sequence continues at coordinate 1,448,948 of NC_063337.1, read as the reverse complement.
TCTGATTGAAGGAAGAATGTCAGTGTGTTGGAAGCAGTTCAGCGAATTGTTGCTATACTGGTGCCTGCATGGGGGAATAGTTATCTTATGAGAAAAGGGTAGACAGGCAAGGTTTGTATCCAGTGGAGTTTAGAAGAGTGAAACACACACGATCCTGAGGGGTTTTGACAGGGTGGGTGTGGAGAGGATGTTTCCTCTTATGGGAGAATCTTGAACTAGGGGTTACCTTAAAAACAAGGGGTCACTCAGTTCATGTGGAGATGAGATTTCCTTTCTCTGAGGTCCTGAGTCTTTGGAACTCTCTTCCTGAAAAAATGGTGGAAGCGGAACCTATAAATACTAGATTCTCAATAGTCAAGGGGTTGAAACGTTCAGGGAACAGACAGAAATAATGCAAAATCCATTTCTTTTTTATTTTTCTATTAACATAGAAATACAGAAATATAGAAGATAGGAGCAAGAGTACACCATTCAGCCCTCCCAGCCTGTTCCACTGTTCAGTATGATCATTCAGCTCAGTACCATGCTTTCTTATAGAGTCATACAGACCCTTTGGTCCAACCGGTCCATGCTGACCAAGTTTCCCAAACTAAACTAACTGCAGTTGCCTGTGTTTGGCCCATATCTGTAAATGTTGTAATTGTATCTGTGTCTATTACATTCTCTGGCAGTTCATTCCACAAGCGAACCACTGTCTGTGTGGAAAAGTTGCCCCTCAGGTCCCTTTTAAATCTTTCTCCTCTCACTTTAAAAATTTGCCCCCTAGTTTTGAATTCCCCCAGCCTAGGGAAAGGACCTTTGCTATTCACCTTGCCTATACCCTTCATGATTTTATAAATCTCTAAGGTCACCCCTCGACCTCCTAAGCTCCAGTGAATAAAAGTCCCAGCCTATCCTTACAACTCAAACACTCCAGTCCTAACAACATCTTGGTAAATCTTTTCTGAGCCCTCTCCAAGTTAATAATATCCTTCCTGTAGCACTGCGCACAGTACAGCAAAAGTGGCTTCATCAATATCCTGTACAACCTCAATGTGACGTCCTAACTCCTCTACACAATGGTCTGAACAATGAAGGAAAGCGTGCTAAATACCTTCTTAACCATCCTGTCTACCTGCGATGCAACTTTCAAAGAATTATGTACCTGAATCCCTAGGTCTGTCTGTTCTACATCACTGCCCAGGGCCCTACCATTAATTGTTAAATCCTGCCCTTGTTTGTTTTACCAAAAATGTAATACCTCACATTTATCCAAATTAAACTCCACCTGCCGCTCCTCAGCCTTTTGGCCCAATTGATTGAGATCCCTTTGTCATCTTAGATAACCTTCTTCACTGTCCACTTCACCACCAATTTCGATGTTGTCTGCAAACTTACTAACCATGCCTCCTAAATTCTCATCCAAATTGTTTATATGAATGACAAGCAACAGTGGACCCAGCACCGATCCCTGTGAAACACCGCCAGTCACAGGCCTCCAGTCCGAAAAACAACCCTTCACCACCACTCTCTTTGATCCCTTTAGCTCAAGGACTATATCTAACTCCTTCTTGAAGATGTTTAATGTTTTGGCCTCGCATGTTTTCTGTGGCAGAGAATTCCACAGACTCACCATTCATCTCCTTTCTCCTCAGTCCTAAATGGCCTACCCGATATCCTTTGACTGTGATTCCTTGTTTTGGACTCCCTGGTCATCAGGACATCCTTCCTGTATTTACGATGTTAGAATTTTAGTCTTGTTAGAATTTTATAGGTTTCTGAGAACTCCCTTTATTCTTCCAAACTCCAGTGCATATATTTCCAAGTAATCGAGTCTACCTTCATATGGCAGTTCTGCTATCCCAGGAATCAACCTGGTAAACCTTTGTTGCACTTCCTCCATCACCAGAACATCCTTTTTCAGATAAGAAGACCAAAACTTGTACACAGTATTCCAGGTGTGGTCTTACCAAGGTCCTGTGTAATTGCAGCAAGGTCTCTCTGCTCCTATACTCAAATCTTCTTGTTATGCAGGCCAACATACCATTTACCTCCTTCACCTACATCTGTATGCTTACCTTCAGCGATTGGTATACCAGGACACCCGGGTCTCTTTGCAGCTTCCTCGTTTCCTCTTTATTGCCATTCAAATAATAATCTGCCTTTCTGTTTTTGCTACCGAAGTGGATGACCTCACAATTTCCAAATTATACTTGCACTGTGTTTATGAGTGAGGTTTGAAATGGGAAAAGCAATGTCTTAAAAATCAAGGATGGTTAAAGGATTGCTGCAGATTTTAAAAGCAGGTAACTTGACACTCATTGTAAGTAGTGTTTACACAGCTCCTTATTGAATCAATAATGGAAGCCCGGCTTACTATCGAGCTGGAGCTAAAGCTTGTTTACAAATGGAGCTTTGGCTGGCAAAAAGTATCTGATTGATCCACGGATAAGTGACCAATTATTGATGACAAATATCTCCTCCTGCCAACATCTATGTGGTTCGTTCTCAGGAAGCTAAAACCATTGGATCTCTGGGAAGGAAGGAGCTGTTTTAGCTCTGCAGCAAAGAAAGTATGTGAAATCTGAAGACGACCCATTTCTGGTTGCTGTACACTGACCTTTCATTGTTAAGTATGAACCAGTCACCCTATACCTCCTACAAACAATTAGAAGTATCTGGAGAAGAAAGATTAGGAAGCAGTGCTCTGATCAGTGGAAGAATCATCTCTGCAAACTCTGTGCACAGGGACTGTTTCCTCTGCCTATTATGCGTGTGTGTGTGTGTATGTATGTTTGTGTTGTACAGGGGTTTAGAGTTTTAACTAGTACAGTTAGCTGTCGATAATTCATAATTGTTTATCTGTAGCTTGAATCTATTTATCAAATCTATTTATTTGTAAACGGAATCCTGCTTTCTGTCAACCTGGGTCTAAAGGATGGGGAAATTGAGGAATTCTGTGTACTTTCTAAAATCTTTAACTTTTGTGATGCCTCTGGGAATAACAGGGATTGATTTTCAGCGTGCTACTTCAGTGAGGAGTAATCAGACCAGCCATGGTGTAATTGAATGTTGGAGCAGACTTAAGGGGCTGAATGGCCTACTTATGCTCCATATGATCATTTGAAACCCTGATTTATTGTAAAGGTCCCTGACTCGCATGGTCCTTCACTTCACTTAATTTAGATCAATTTCCGAAGAATTGGCTTCAATTACAGCTGTGACAGGAGGAATGTTTTGGTAATTGAGCCCCTGTATTCCCGAGACACACCAGCAGTATAAATGTTTGGTTTTAGTCACCAAAATGGCATTTGATATGCTATGCAGTATAAACGAGACTTTCACAAAACTTCTTTAATGAACTGTAAATTTTTTATAATAACATAAACTTATTCTTTAAAAAAATGGCAAACACTGTTTAATATCCAAAATTAGAGCAATATCCCCCAATCCTTGCACTCACATAAAGCACAAAAAAAACCAAACTTCCAAAAAATGAAGGGCACCTCTGGCCAAAGGTCAGAAAACAAATGGATAGAATTTGATGACTTCTCACAGTAGATATTTGGTTGACAAAGTCGAATTGCTGACTGTAGTAGATTGATGGAAGATTTTCAGCTTTTGATTGAATTCAAGCTGAGTTCAGTCTTTGGAAAGTGACCAGAGTTCAGCTTCTCAGGGTTTAAAAAAAATCGGAAATACCATTTTTAAAAGAAAGGTATTCTCAACAGCATCATGATTAGGAATGACTTGCATCTGTCTTTGTCTCTGAGGTGAGTTTATTGGTGTTGTTCTTGAAAAATAACCTGCTGTTATAAATCCTATTCGACTGAAGCATGAAATTAAACTTCAAATACATTTGTCCTGCCACAGGGTTATATCAACAAGTCAGTTTCTGAGTTGTTTGCCTGGATGGATAACGATTGGAAAATCTGGCAGATCTGTGCTATTCCTTAGTCTGTATTGCATGCTGAGGTACGACTGACTCTGAATGGCTTGGAAGTCCATTGTGATGCTGCTTGCTTCTGTCATTGTTGTGAAGTATAACCAGATCCTTCAGTGTCAGTGTGCTGTGGAGGAAGTTATTGGAGATGAGTAGTGAGAAAGATTCTGAAATCTCACTTTCAGTTTTGACTATATATCCATCCAGCTAATTCCAAAGCAGTTGATGAGGATGGCTTTATTGGCTTTTGGTTGGAGCCCATTGTTCTTGTTGATAATTTAGTAGGACAGCATGGTTAGTTTCAGCATTGAGCTGATTAGCTTTCACAGTGAGGTCTGGCAGTGGTGTATGCTGTTGCAAGACCATACACTGACGCACATATCTTGGGCAAGTAACTGCCTGCTGCCTTGTTCGTTATTAATGCCACCATTTGTTTTTTTTAATCTGGTAGTTTTTGCGAGAAGATCTGAACTACCAAGATGCAGCAGCAAAGCACAGCACGTTCCATGGAGGGGACAAGCTGATCAGCGTGGAGGACCTGTGGAAATCATGGAAAAGCTCAGAAGGTAAATACAGACACTGAACCCATTGCTTGAGAGCTCTGACTGCAGTGCTGTGGTCAACAATCAGCAATTTGATGTGCCAGTATCCTGTTATGGATTTGGCAGCATCTCAGGTGTGGGGGCAGAAGCGTGCAGAGCATCCTTAGCATCACTGCATTGACCATTCCTCCACAAACGTTAACATTTCGCACCAAGAGATATACTGAATCCCTACGTTATCACGTTGCACTTCCTGGCGTCTGTATATACTGAATCACCACAGTATCACACTGCCCACTGCGGGGATAGAGATATGTATAGAATAAATATTTGTTGCCCCCCCACAACCTCCTGAATTGCCCAGAAGACAGTTAAGTATCAACCACATTGCTGTGGGTCTGGAGTCACATGTAGGCCAGACCAGGTAAGGATGGCAGTTTCCATCCCTAAAGGACATTAGTGAACCAGATTGGCTTTCCTGACAGTCAGCAGTGGTCTGTGTACAGCCTTCTAGCTCAAATGGTACTGGGAGTTGGGTTAGAACATAGAACATAGAACATTACAGCACAGTACAGGCCCTTCGGCCCTCGATGTTGCGCCGACCTGTGAAACCAATCTGAAGCCCATCTAACCTAAACTATTCCATTATCATCCATATGTTTATCCAATGACCATTTAAATGCCCTTAAAGTGGGCGAGTCTACTATTTTTGCAGGCAGGGCATTCCACGCCCTTACTACTCTCCGAGTAAAGAACCTACCTCTGACATCTGTCCTATATCTATCACCCCTCAATTTAAAGCTATGTCCCCTCGTGCTAGCCATCACCATCCGAGGAAAAAGGCTCCCACTCTCCACCCTATCTAATCCTCTGATCATCTTGTAGGTGGATGATTGCTCTGTTTCATGTTGCATTGTCTGTATGGCTCCTCTCAGTAAAACCTGCCAGGAGCTCATCTTATCTTCCTGTTTTCTTCATGCAGTATTTAACTGGACAGGAGAGGAGGTGATTGAGTGGCTCATCAACTACGTTGAATTACCGCAGTATGAGGAGCACTTCAGAAAACTGCACATAAATGGACATGATATGCCAAGGTTTGTATGTCATAGCATTCTCTCTCCCACCCCCCACCAACCCCACCCCCCACCCCCCACCCCGGCAAGCAAGTATTGGTCAGGCATGCCCATTGCAGGTGAGATAGACCCTATCCTGCACCCACCACGGAGTCAGACAGCTTGGAAACAGACCCTTTGGTCCAACGTGTGCATATTGACTGGTTTTCCAAACTAAACTAGTCCTATTTGCCTGTATTTGGTCCATATCCCTCTAAACCTTTCCTATCCATGTGCCTGTCCAAATGTCTTTTAAATGTTGTAACTGTGCCTGGCTCTACCACTTCCTCTGGTAGTTCATTCCAAGTACACAACCTCTGTGAAAATGTTGTGTCTCATGTGCCTTTTAAATCTTTCTCCTCTCTCATTAATCCCATGCCTTTGGTTTTGAAATCCTCTAACCGAGGAAAAGACCTTTGCTGTTCACCTTATCTATGTCAGATACATACTACCCACCTATAGTGGGTCAAAAGCTAGTCAATAATCCATTCTGTCTCCAGTCCTAGCTCATTCATTTTCTTCTTTGTGCACATGGTTTTGAACCAGCTGATTATGGGGACCATCTGGAGAAATGGGATTCTAACATGTTGCTGCTGTTGCAGATCAGTGCCTTGCACAGAATCAATGAGCTGAATGACCTCCTTATGCAATAAGTCCTACAATTCTAACACCAAATACTGAAATGCTAAAGCAGAAACCATGATTGTCATGTGGGAAAATTCTACATCTGAGGTTTATTCCGTACTCCATGAGAGTTGTTCTTTAACCCAGTTGACTGGGTGGCCATTTGCAATGCAGAGTGAAACCAGCAGCATGGGTTCAATTCCTGCACCATCTGAGGTTACCATGAATGATTCTCCATCTCAACCTTTCCCCTTGCCCTGAGGTATGGTAACCATTAGGTTAAACCACCACCAGTCCATCTCTCTCATGAGAGAGTAGCCCTATGGTAATAGGGCACTGGTAACATATTTCAGACTCCAAGTAACTTTCCATGGTTTCTGATTGGACGGATTCACTCCTCCACTAGCTGTGCCATTAGTTGCTAAGGTGCAAAGCTCTGGAGTTACCTGTGTAAACCTTCCCTGCTCTACATTGCACTCCATTATATCTGCCTTTCTTTCCGAGATTTAGTCCATCTGATCAGCATCACACCCTTTTTTTTTCCTGAAGAAGGGTCCAGACCCGAAATGTCAGCCTTCCTGCTCCTCTGATGCTGCCTGGCCTGCTGTGTTCATCCAACTCCACACCTTGTTATCTCTATACTCTGGGCCCTTGTGCCTAATTTTGTTTTATGATGCACCTTGGGAGGTGCGGTACTGTCAGCTCTGACCCTCCGGCAGTGCGGCGCTCCCTCAGCGCCGACCCTCGCGCGGTGCGGCGCTCCCTCACTGCCGACCCTCGGGCGGTGCAGCGCTCCCTCAGCTCTGACCCTCCAACAGTCATTACGTGGAGGTGCTGGTGTTGGACTGTGGTGGATAAGGTCAGAAATCATACAACACCAGGTTGGAGTCCAACAGCTTTATGTGAAAACACAAGCTTTCGAAGCCTCTGTCCAGAAGGAACAAGGCTCCGAAAGCTTGTGTTTTCAAGTAAATCTGTTAGACTTTAAGCTGGTGTCATGTGATTTCTGACCTTGTCCGACAGTGTGGCGCCCCCTCACTGCTCTACTAGAAGTGGTTGTCTGTTATTTTCCAATAAGCCTTATTTGTGAACCGCTTCTAGCTGCAGGTATAGTGTCTCTGATGGTTTTATTTCTGCCCTTTGCCTGTCTTGCAATATGATAACTGGAAAAACTAACAGCTGGATTTGGATGACAGAGTTGATTTGGAAGTTTGGTTTGGAAGTTACTCTGAGCATATCAGTTCTGTTCTTTTGCACTGGATCATCTGGATTCTTAAAAGTAGCTCCACTCCTGTCCTGTCCTTTGAAGCTACAGTCTAAATCATAGACTTTTTACCTTGCAGCCGTGTTGAATGCCTTGCAAGCCCTGGGTGTGTGTTCGCTGTTGGCAAGGACAAAGTATCCATCTGTTTCTGTCACTGACTGTGTGTCATTTATCTTGGCCCTGTCTTCCTGCCAGGTTTCCCCATTGTTGTGTAGTAGTTTCATTGAAACAAAGTATTGCTTAACGTATCAAGTGTAAAGAACAGCCTTAGAGAGTTGAAACAAATACCTTGGGTAATCTGATTGCCAAAGGATAGAAGGGAGAGGTTGCTGGAGTAAACCAGCCAGCCTCTTCCCTTTTTCCACCAGAGTCACTCAAGATCACAGATGAGTAATTAGTGCCGTAAAGTGATGGCATCTTAACACTGTTAAACACAAACTGCTTTGCCCCCAGGAAAAGACAGTGTGATTGTGTGCACAGCACTATACTGCAGATAGCAGTGAGTGTTCGGTACACAACACTTGCAGTTCTTTGACAGTCAGACGTTGACAGTGTGTGAGCTCCTGTTCAGTGAGTCTCAGTAAGCATACTGTGCAAATAGAACCTGATCTGTCAGAACTGCTCTGGACAGTGTGTAATTCACATGTGCCGTATTGTGAGAATGATATCTGGTCTGTGAGAACAATATGCAGCCCCTTCTTTCTCTCTCATATCTGCAATCATTGAAGCTTTTTGCATTGTGCCTATTTTTGCCTCTGAGAACCTCTGTAGATTTTTACTGCATTGATAGGGGGGCTGTGTTAACGTGAGCTATTACTTTCATTTGAACAATGAGGCCTTAAGGCTGATGGCGGAGGATAAATGCCACTGCGTGGTTTGCCGTCTCAGAGAAGGACGAATTCAGGATGGTAACTGAGGGGGGCACCCTTGCTCTTCTGTGTTTTATTTCCATATTTCAGAGTTAGATCCAAGGACATGACCACATTTCTTGTGTTCCCTTTAAACCACTTTTGTTCATTGCTGAATGACAGTTCTCTTTTTTTTTTGGCCATGACATAGTCTATACTTCAAATATTTAGTGACAGTTTGATTAATGTGAGATTTACCGAGCTCTGTGCAGTAATTTGTTTTTCTGTGCAATTAGGTGCTATGTGTCTACTCGGATATTTCTTAAAGCAGTTTCATAGCTGTGATTCTGAAGCCTGCTCACAACTAGTCTCTTGTTTCCGGTGGTTCCAACTGTACAACTATCACTATAATTAATCACCATCATTTTCTTGCTCATTCTCAGCCTATTCATTATCCAATTTGCTAACTACTTCTTCTAAAGCTTTTATTTCTGTTTTGACTGCTTCATCTCAGTCCTCATGCGAAGTGAGAAAGGTTGTGAAAGGCTTCAAAAGAATTTTGTGTTTTGGTGTTCACCCTGAGCTCTGCAGTTTACATGTACTGAGGTACAGTCTGCGTAGATGCTGCATAATGGGAAGGTGATTATAGGACATTGGTCTGTACAGTGACCAATTACATTGTCCTCCTGTGTCACGGATCTGCCTTTAATGCCAGTTCTGATTGATAGTGACAGTCCCTGTGTCCGCCTCTTTCAGCATCTCAGTTTAATTCACGAGTGTGGGCCAAAACCACAGAACTGGCTAAATCTTGGCAAATGACTGAATGAAAATATAAAATTGGTAGTGATAAAAGTGATGCTAAAGCTATTGGATTGCCCTAGCTGCTTCATAATATCTCTTCGAAGGATAATAACCAAGGTGATCCTCTGGTCTTATGCTCAGCCATCTTTAGCTGTTTCGTCAATGACCTTCCCTCCATCATAAGGTCAGAAGTGGGGATGTTTGCCAATGATTGCACAATGTTCAGCACCATTCATAACTCCTCAGATACTGAAGCAGTTCATGTTCAAATGCAGCAACTCCTGGACAATATCAAAGTTTGTCCTGAACAAGTGGCAACTTGTGACACACAAATGTCAGGTAATGTCCATTCCAGTAAGAGGCAATCCACCCACTGCCCTTGACCAGTGTTACCCTCATTGAATCCCCCACTATCAACATCCTGGGGGTTACCATTGACCAGAAACTGAACTGAACTCACCACATAAACACAGTGGCTACAAGAGCAGGTCAAAGGCTGGGACTTCTAAGGCACATTACACCTCTGACTCCCCAAAGTGCGTTCACCACCGACAAGGCACAAGTCAGGAGTGTGATGGAATACTCCCCTCTTGCTTTGATGAGCGCAGCTCCAACAGCACTCAAAGCTCAATGTGTTCCAGGACAAAGCAGCCCATGTTACTGGCATCATATCCACCACTTTCAACATTCACCCCCTGCTCTGTAGCAGAAGTGTGTACTTTCTACAAGATGTACTGCAGCAACTCAACAAGACTCCTTTGACACTACCTTCCAAACCAACAAACTCTCCCATATCTGGAGCAGATGGATGGGAGCACCATCCCACTGTGCAAGTTCTGCTCCAACCACAAAACATCCCGACCTGGAACTATATTGCTCTTTCTTGCTTGTAGCTGCGTTAAACTCCTGGAACTCTCTAACACCATTGTGGACACACCTACACCAAATGGTTTTCAGGGGATCACGAAGGCATCTCCACCACCAGATTCTCAACTGACCACTTTCGTGACTGATGTCCGCATCTTGTGAAAGAACCTGCTCCTGGCCTGTATGTGACTCCCGTCTCATACAAACAGGGTTTAACCTCTGAAATGGCCATTGAATTGCATCAGAATTGGTACCAGCAGGCGAAGAAGGTGACCCACTACCACCAGCTCTCCGAGCAAGGCCCATATCCCACAGACTGATGTGAGAAAAGCAATCTTTTCACACAGTGAGTAGTTAGGGAATGTGATAAACCCCCAAAAATGTGGTGGAGGCAGGTTCAATTGAGGCGTTCAAGAGGGGCATAGGATGGTTATTTGGATCAAAAAAGTGTATAGGGATATGGGGAAAAGGCAGTAGATTGGCTCTAGGTAATAGAACTGGTGCAGAAATGATGGGCTGAATGGTCTTCTGCACCGTAACAATTCTGTGATAGGTGTAGAAAGCTGCATCAGCTTTGTCCTGGCTCCAGTTTCAGCCTCTTTCCCCCTGTTCTCCCTTGTCCTCCTCATTGGTTCGGTTGTGGGTAATAAATGCCAGTCTTGCCAATGATAGTTGGACCTTGACAACTAATGTATTTTTGTTTCAACATTTCTTAGTTTCTTAGTGGTAAGCATTCAAAATCGAATGAAAATGGCTTTTAAATTAAAGATATAATAATACTGTGTTTCAGTCAGAATCTCCCTTACTAGCTCCCCTCCTTGTCTCTGATTTTAATTGTCTTTGCATTGATAGGTTGGCTGTGAATAACCTCACCCTAGCGTGCTCCTTACTCAAAGTGAATGATCGCAGTCATCGGCAGAAGTTACAGCTGAAGGCTCTGGACACTGTACTGTTTGGACCACCCCTCCGTAAGTTAATGTGTCATCTCTCTTGTTTCCTTCCCTGTTGCTATACACCAGTTAAACGTTAAACTTTAAACCAATCACACCTCAGAACTGGGACGGGATGAAGGGTGAGTGTAAACAAGGAGTGACATTGCTGCTCATATGTCAGGTTGCTGTGATATGATCATGGCTGGTCTTAGGCTTCAGCTCCATTTTACTGCCTGCTCTCCATATCTCGCAGATTCCCACCACCAAAATCATAGCTATCCCAGCATTAAATGGGTTCAATGATGGGAGAGTTTGAGTCTTTGAGTGAAAACCTTTCTTGTCATCTCAGTCCTAAGTGAACAGCTCCTTGTATTAAGACTGTGTCTTCAGAATCTCATGAAAGTATAAACCCACTTCCCTGAGCCTTCCCTCACAGGACAGCCCTGTCTTCCCAGGGACCAGTCTGGTCAAATTTCTTTGCGCCACCTCCTACACAAGTATAAGTTCCTTAAATGTGGAGACCAAAATCGCACACAGTAAGACCATAATACATAGGAGCAGAAATAGGCCATTCAGTCCATCGTGGCTGCCCCGCCATTCACTGAGATCATAGTTGATCTGATAATTCTCAACTGCACTCTCCTACCTTTTCCTATCACTCTTAGTTCCATTCCTGATTGAAAATCTCCTATCTCAGCCTTGAATGTACTTAATGACCCAGCTTTTACTGCCATTCTCAGTAAAAAGAAGATTCACTACCCTTTGAATGAAGAAATTCCTCCTCATCTGTGTGCAATTCCTTACTGTGAGATCGTATTCTCTGGTCCTGCACACTCCCACAACAGGAAGCATCCTTTCTGCATGTACCTTGCCAAGTCCCCTCAGAATCTTTTATGTTTCAATAAGGTCACCTCCCATTCTTCTGTGTTCCAATGAGTACAGATCCAACCTACTCAACATCTCCTCATAAGACAGTTCCTCTGTACCCAATATCAGCCGAGTGAACCTGCTCTGGACCTGCTCCGATACTAGTATATCATTCCTTAGATAAAGGGCCTATTTTAGCTGTGGTCTGATAAGTGCCTTGTATGTTTTAGCAAAACCTCCCCTGCCTTTTATACTCTATTGCCTTGTAATAAAGGCCAACAATCCATTTGCCTTCCTAATGCCCATTGAGCTTGCATAGAAACTAGGAGCAGGAGTAGACTATTCTGCCTTTCATCGCTGCTTCCTCCATTCATTATGATCATGGCTGATCATCCAACTCATTAGCCAACTCTTTTTTTTTGCCTCCTCCTTTGATCCCTTTAGCCCCAAGTGCCATATCAAACTCATTCATGAATTCAAACTGTTTTTTGGCAAATTCCACAGGTTCACCATTCTGTAGGTGAAGAAGTTTTTCCTTAATTCAGTCTTAAACAACAAGCAGATGTTCACCTGCACATCTGCCAATGTGGTATACTGCATCCGCTGTACCCGGTGTGGCTTCCTCTACATCGGGGAAACCAAGCGGAGACTCGGGGACCGCTTTGCAGAACACTTATGCTCGGTTCGCAACAAACAACTGCACCTCCCAGTCGCGAACCATTTCAACTCCCCCTCCCATTCCTCAGACGACATGTCCATCCTGGGCCTCCTGCAGTGCCACAACGATGCCACCCGAAGGTTGCAGGAACAGCAACTCATATTCCGCTTGGGAACCCTGCAGCCCAATGGTATCAATGTGGATTTCACAAGTTTCAAAATCTCCCCTCCCCCCACCGCATCCCAAAACCAGTCCAACTCATCCCGCCCCCTTGACCTGTCCGTCCTCCCTGGACTGACCTATCCCCTTCCTAACTCCCTACCTACACTCACCTTTCCTGGCCCCATCCCCGCCTCTTCGACCTGTTTGTTTCCTCTCCACCTATCCTCTCCTCTATCCCTCTTCTATCCGCCTCCCACTCTCTCCCTATTTATTTCAAAACCCCCTTCCCCTCCCCCTTTTCTGATGAAGGGTCTAGGCCCGAAACGTCAGCCTCTCTGCTCCTATGATGCTGCTTGGCCTGCTGTGTTCATCCAGCCCTGCACCTTGTTGTCTCGGATTCTCCAGCATCTGCAGTTCCTACTATCTCTGATCCTACAGCTTTCAACTGTTATCCCTGGTTCTGGACTCCCTGGTTATCTGGGACATCCTTCTTGCACAGAATCCCTACAGTGCAGAGCAGGCCTTTTGGCCCAGTGAGTCCACACTGACCCTCCAAGAGCATCCCACCTACACTCTATCCATGTAATCTTGCATTTCCTATGGCTAATCCACCTAACCCATACATCCTTGGACACTAGGGGCAATTTGGCATGGCCAACAATCCTGTTAGAATTTCATAGGTTTCAATGAGAACCCCCTCACTGTTCTGAATTCCAGTGAATATAATCCTCACCGAATCAACCTGTCTTCATATGTCAGTCCTGCCATCCCAGGAATCAGTCTGGTAAACCTTTGCTGCATTTCCTCTACAACAAGAACATCTTTCTTCAGATAAGGAGACCAAAAATGCGCACAGTATTCCAGCTGTGGTCTCACCAAGGCCCTGTACAATTGCAGTAAGACATCTCTCCTCCTGTACTTGAATCCTCTCACTATGAAGGTCAATATACCATTTGCCTTCTTCACCGCCTGCTGCTTACCTTCAGCGACTAGTGCATGAGGACACCCAGGTCTCATTGAAGCTTGCCCTCTCTCAGTTTATGGCCATTCAGTTTAATAATCTGCCTTCAGTATTTGCTCCCGAAGTGGATACCCTCATATTTGTCCATACTTTACTGCAATTGACATGCATTTTCGCACTCATTCAACCTGTCCAAATCTCACTGAAGCTCTCTGCATGCTCCTCATAGCTCACCCTCCCACCCAGCTTTGTGTCATCTGCAAATCGGGAGATACAAACATAGTGGCTACAAGAGCAGGTCAGAGGTTGGGGATTCTAATGCACATTACTCCCCTTCTGACTCTCAAATCAGTTTACCATCAAATCATTAACGTAAATTGTGAATAGTTGGGCATCCTAGTAGTACCTGAGTAGTCACTGCCTGTCGTTGAGAAAAAGACCAGTTTATTCCTATTCTTTGTCTCCTGTTTGCCAGTCAGTTTTCTGTTCATCTCAGCGCATCATCCCCAAACCCATGCCGTTTAATTATACACATTAATCTCTATTGTGGGACTTTGCCAAAAGTCTTCTGAAAGTCCAAATAAACTAGATCCGATGGCTCACCCTCATTAACTACTAAAATTTGCAGAGTCCTGGTAGATTTACCAAGCATGGTTTCTGTTGATTAAATGTTTGCTGGCTTTTTATGGCTTATGCATGAGGACTCCCAAATCTATCTGTGCTGGAGCCTTCTGGGGTCCTTCTCCATTATGTGGCTTCACCAAAGAGCTGTTCAATTATAGCCAAACTTCTTCATTCCTATACATCATCCCATTGTAACAAAGGCTAGCTTGTTATTTGCCTGCCTAATTGCTTTCCTTTTGTGGGAATTGTTTGTGTTCTTCGTGTGACCACATCGAAACCTTTTAAAACATGTTCGCTTTTGTATTCTTACAATCCAAGTGAATAACCTTTCACTTTCCGATTTTAGAACAAAGGACAGTACAGCACAGGAACAGGCCTTTCGGCCCTCCAAGTCTGTGCTGACACATTTTGCCCTTCCATACTAAAACTGTCTTCATTTACAGGATCCGTATCCCTCTATTCCCTTCCTATTCATGTATCTCTCCAGGTGTTTCCTGAATGCTGCTGTTGTCTGCTTCCCCCACCTCCTCTGGCAGCATGTTCCAGGCACTCACCATCCTTTGTGTGTAAAATCTGCTTCACACATGTCTTGTAAACGCCCCACCACCCCCACTCCCAGCCCTTGAACCTGTGTCCCCTAGTAGTTGACCCCTCCACCCTGGGAAAAAGCCTCATACTTTCCACTCTATCCATTGCATTCACAATCTTATAAACTTCTATCACGTTGCCCCCTCAACCTCTTGCGTTTCAGTAAAAACAAACCCAGTCTATCCAACCTTCATTTATAGCTAAAATCCACCATACCAGGCAACATCCTGGTAAACCTTTTCTGTACCCTCTCCAAAGCATCCACATCCTTCTGGTAATATGATGACCAGAACTGTATGCAATATTCCAAGTGCGGCCTAACTGAAGTTCTGTAAAGCTGCAGCATAACTTCTCTATCCTTATACTCAATGCCCCTTCCAATGAAGGCCAGCATGCCATAGGCCTTTTTTACTACCTTGTCTACCTGCATTGCTAAGTACTTCATCTGTCACCTTGTTGCCTGCCCAGTTAATCTGCCTTTATGACTTTGAAGCCTTATATTAGGACTGAAGTTTCTAATGTCAGCAAACTTAGATATCTTATTGTTGGTCTCTTTGTGAAATCATTAATATTGAATGTACGTAGCTGCGGCACCAGGACTGACCCCTGCAACACTGGTGTGAAGCAGCTCAGCGTGTTTACTGTGTGGAAGGTGCTATATAAATGTAAGTGGTTGCTGTAGGAAGGGCAGATGCTTGTTAAGGAGTTGCACTACTTAAATCCCAGGAAAGTAATGAATAGTGGAGGTGAGGTAGTGAGTCTTGATTTCAAAATAGTGAGGCTGCAGGGAGGCGTTAGAACAAATTGTATGGATTATTGGTAGTTTAGGGTTGAACAGTAATCATTCAGGAGTGGTGAATACAGTAAGATCAGAGAGACAGAGAAGAGAGGGTTTGCAGCTGACAATGACCAGGCCATTGTGAGTGAGAGCATAGCTGGCCTGTCTTCCCCTCCTCTCATGGAGGTAGTGTTTGAACATTTTCATAAATCCTTGAAGCAAGTTGGAAAGGTCTGATCAAAGGACAGACGTCACCTTCTACAAATAACAGCCCCGTGGGCTAAAAATACAATGCCTAATCTCAGCGCTGCTTCGAAAATAGGAAGTGATAATCTGGTTTTCAGTTCAGCTGTTTAATGTTTCCATTGATGGGGGTGTGCTATCCTGCAGAAGCTGGGCAGTGAGAAGGTGAGATGAAGTCACTTATACACGTCTCCATCATTGCCTGCTCTCCGGAACTGTCAGTGTGAAAGCATCAGCTTCATTCCCTCACTGCAGAGCACAACGTTAGCTCCATTGATGTTTCATTATAAGAAGTTATTCAATAATGCTGAGATGCGGACGGCCAAATGAAGTGCTGTGATGCTGCAGAGCACAAAACTGATGGTACCATTTTAACAAAAACAGACCGCTCCCCCACTCAACCACCCAGCTCAGCCAGGACTCTGAAGCCCCTGTCCACTGTCCTGTATCTAACTCCGTGCTGACTCTGTCCTGGGAGTGTTTGATGTGGGCCATGTAGAGGAAGCTTTACTCTGTATCTAACCCTGTGCTGGGAGTGTTTGATGAGGACATTGTGGAGGAACTTTACTTTTCTTCCAGCAGTGCTGTGCCTAACTATGATTGATGCTGACAGCGGCTATCAGAGACCACAGTGGTTCTGTTCCTGATCTTTCTCCTATGTCACTGCCTACATTTCTTCACCCACTGTATCTTGATTTGAGCCTTGTTCTGGGTACCATATCGTAGGAAGGATAAGAAGGCTTTTTAAGAGGATGGTGAAAAGCTTCAGAAGAATGAATCCAGGGCCGAGGACCTTAGTTATATAGATTGGCGAAGTTGTGAGTTTTTGAGAGAGATTTGAAAGAGCTTTTCAAAATCTTGCAATGTCTGGGCAGAGGAGATGAGGAGAAGCTGTTCCTATTTGGTGAACATATTTAAAGTGGGATTGATAAAAGAAGCAATGCAGACATGAGCACAAGATGCTCATCTACTAAATGGATAAGGTCTGGAATGTACTATCGGAGAGTGTGGGGGGGAGACAGGTTCACTCGAGTGGTTAGGGTCTGGAACGTACTGTCTGAGAGTGTGGGGGGAGACAGGTTCGAACCAAATACAAGACAGAGTGGATTATTATTGAAAGAGGGAGAATGTGCAGTGTTCCTGGAGATGAGAGGGATGATTAAGTCATCATGATCACTAGGAGACCTGATGCAGACACAAGAGGCTGAATGGCTTCCTGTGTCATAACCACTGTGATATCTTTGCCATTTGTCTTAATTTTCAGTGACTCGTCACAACCACCTCAAGGATTTCATGTTGGTGGTTTCCATAGTGATTGGTGTGGGTGGCTGCTGGTTTGCTTACATCCAGAACCGTTATTCCAAGGAGCACATGAAGAAGATGATGAAAGATCTGGAGGGGCTGCAGAAAGCAGAGCAGAGTCTGCACGACCTGCAGGAAAGGTGAGGACATGTGGAACCCACCCTTCGTAGCCAGTGGGAGGAATCCCTGATGAGGTTTACACTGCAAGCCTAGCTTCATTTCAGAATGCCAGACGCTTGGACACTCTCTTCTTAAGTGCCAAGCCTGTGGAGAGAGGGGCCTTGCAGACAATGGAGGTGACTGTTCTGGGTAAAGCCGCTCAGGCACGTTTGCATTGCAGCTTTTTGTACCCAGTATTTGGCCATATCATTCCTATTATCCATTCTTAGGATTTCCCACCCCTAGTTTCCTGCAAAGATGGTTTGAGAGTCTTCTTGAGCTGCTGGAACTGGGTTTGATGGAGAGTTACAGAGCCACTTGGGAGAATTGTTCTGGGATAGCCACATTGGCCCAGAGTACGTAAGAGGGGAAGATCTCCTTTGCTAAGGAGACATCAGTGAATATGAGCTCAGGATGAGCTGCTTCAGTTTTTACTACAGTCTGATAGTTTCACACTGAGAGCTGATTGTTTTCAATGCTGTGAAGTTGTCTGGTAACCAGTTTCTTCTGTGAATATATCCCACATGTTCCTGCACAGCGGTTGTGTAATTCTGCCAGGGGAGAGAGTCCAGGGTAATACTATGGAGCCAATGGGATGTGAAGGTTACCATACTGGACTTACTGTTAGTTCAAATCCCACCACAGTATATTTGAATATACCTGATAATTTGTCAACTGGTAAAAGAAAAACATTTAGACAGGTACATGGATGGGATAGGTAAGGAGGGATATGGAGCAAACACAGGCAAATGGGACTAGTTTAAATGTGAAAACGGGGCGAACGGCATGGACAAGTTGTGCCAAAGGGCTGTAGGCCTCTCGGACTCTAAAAGTGTTATCCTGTTGAACTGGAAGCTTAAAGCTGCTACTCACACCCATTTTATGATTGTTTTGCAGGGAAGGGAATGTGACAGTCTTACCCCAGTATACGTGACTCCAGTCCCACACTATTGTGGTTGGAACGTCACAGTGACTGAGGATGGGGAGTCAATGCTGATTCACCAGTGTCAAAGCTCCCCACTCCTGCTCCCACCAAGAACAAACGAAGAAAATGTTTTCATCCCACCGGGCTGAATAGCATGCTCCTGATTCTGGTTTCTGTGTTTCTACATTTCATTTGATAGATTAGGCTGATGGGGCTGAGTGACCTGATAGTCGTCTTGAAGTCCCTGACCATTAATTAACGTCACCAACTTTCTGGAGACCAGGCTAATGAGCTGCTGAAGCGCCTTGGGTCAGAGAATCTCAAACTGGTTCACTAATGTCCTTATAGGGCAGGGAAACTGCCTCCCTTACCCAGTCTGGATGTATATGTGACTCCAGGCCCACACCAGCCTGCTTGACTTTTACCTGCCCTCTGAGGTGGCCCAACAAGCCACTTGGTCGTATCATATTACCTAGGGTTCTGTGAAAAGCTAGACCACCACCTCTACAGGGTTCCTAGAGACAGATAATAACTACTGGCTATACCAGCAGTGCTCACATACTGAGAATGAACCATTTAGAAAAAGACTTCTAGAATGAAGCAACTGCCACACTGCCAGCTGTTGAATCACATAGTTACCTGCAAAGTCATGCTGTAAAATGAAGGCAAAATACTAACTTCACAGACAAAACACTCTGGACTTTTTTTATTCCCTCTTGCATGTTACCCAGCTCAAAGTTAAATCAGAATATAAATCCAGCAGACTCATGTTCCCCTCATGCCAAGTTTTTGCTGCACACAGATGGGTGCTGGTGGATGGTTTGGTTTTGAGATTTTGATCTCTTCGACCTGCAGGCTGCAGAAGGCCCAGGAGGAGCATCGATCGGTCGAGGTAGAGAAAGTCAATCTCGAGCAGAAGCTTCGGGATGAGATCAATGCAGCAAAGCAGGAAGCACAGCGCTTACGGGGACTGCGAGAAGGCACGGAGAATGATCTGAGTCGGCAAAAATACGCGGAGGAAGAGTTGGAACAGGTGGGATTTGTATGTTTCATTAGGATCCAGTGCAGTGTGATGTGTTGGGGCGTTGTGTGCTCACAGTCAGTGGACTGGACAACAGTGGATCTAATGCTGGAAGCTCATTGGGGCGGGGCCAGGCCAGTACTGGGGTGTATTATGGGTCAGATTGGAACCAGTGATGGGGACTGTTGAGACATTGGGTTATAGTTCAGATCAGACTTTGGACTTGGCCCCTTGGTGGTGTGGTATCTGTGGATGTGCGCCTTGCATTTATGTATCCTGCTGTTCAGTCTCAGCTGCTACATGGGAACTATGGTGAGGGGCCATAGAATTGGTGTGAAAAGTTTTTTGGGACTTAGATGAGGAGAAATGTCTTCACCCAGAGAGTGGTGAGCCTTTGGAATTCTCTGCCACAGAAAGCGATTGAGGTCAGTGGGGGAAAGCAGAGACAGGGGACTGAGTTCAATGATTGGCTGTAATCATAGTGAATGTCAGAGCAAATTTGAAGGGCTGAATAGCCTACTCCTGTTCCTACTTTCTGTGTAAGAAGGTGACAGCTTTGTGTCTTGTCCATACACCCACTGTATGGGACTGTGTGTACAGTGACTTCCTTGCTCTGTCTGGGGTAATGAGAATGTGATAATGTAAAATGAAACCCTCTGTCTCTGTCACTCTCAGGTACGAATGGCCCTGAAGAAAGCAGAAAAGGAATTGGAATCACGTGGGAGCTGGTCCCCACCTGAAACACTTCAGAAATGGCTGCAGCTGACTCATGAGGTGGAAGTGCAGTATTATAATATCAAGAAGCAGAGTGCAGAGAGGCAGCTGAACATTGCTAAAGAGGGGGTAAGTGCTGTTTGTGAAAATTCAATACCAGCTGGGAGGAGAGGAGGCAGGTTTAATCCAGGCAGTTTGAGGGTGGCATGGTGGCCCTGTGGTTAGCACTGCTGCCTCATAGTGCCAGGGACCCAGGTTTGATGTGGAGTTTGCACGTTCTCCCCGTGTCTGCATGGGTTTCCTCCGGGTGCTCCATTTTCCTCCCATGGTCCAAAGATGTGCAGGTTAGGGTAGAATGGCCATGCTAAGTTGCCCATAGTGTCCAGGGATGTGCAGGCTAGGTGGGTTAGCGATGGGAAATGCAGGGATGTGGAGGGGGAATGGGAAGCTCTTTGAAGGTTTGGTGTAGGCTCGATGGGCTGAATGGCCTGCTTACACACTGTAGGGATTCTATGAGTCATTATGATCTGTGAGATGGAGAGGAGCACAGGTTAGCAATCATATTTGGAAGGAATCTTAACTATTTGAAAGGCTATCTTTTGGGATATGGGGCAGGAGCAAAGAGAGTGGGACTAATTGAATAACTCTTTCAAAGAGTCAGCACAAGCATAATGGGCCAAATGGTGATCTGTACTGTTTGATTCTGGTGTTCTTTGCAGCTGTAGACCATTACACCAACAAACTGGGTTTCCATTGCCCCTTTAACATAGCAAATCATGACAGCAGTTTGATACCGTGCCACTCATGAACGTCATGATAGATGATATAGAAAGCTTGATCCAAGGCCAAGGGGTGGATAGCAAAGCCACCTTAATGTAAGAGAGGAGGGAGAGGTTTTAGGATCGATTTCCAGAACTTGAGGGCTCCAATCACGCTGCCATTGGTGAAGTGATTAAAGTTGGAGATGATGGGACTGACAGTTTCAGCCATACATCTCTGCTGTTGTGTTCTAGTCCTCTTGACATGAATGCTAACATTGCATTTGCATTTGGCTTCACTGATCTTTTTCTCTTCAGGAGCCTTACAGTCAATGTTTGTTTCTGCTCTCTTTTCGGTTTTCCTTTCTTAATTGATTCTTTGTCCTCCTCTGCTGAAGTCTAAGCTGCTCCCACTTCGCAGGTCTGTTGTTTTTCTAGCCAATTTGAATGCCTCTTCCTTGCATCTAATCCTGTCTCTCATTTCCCTTGTGAGCCATAGCTTGGCAACCTTTTCTGTTTTACTTGTATGCCAGACAGAAATGAACAACTGTTGTAGTTCACCCATATGCTTTTTGCCATTGCCTTCCCACCGTCATAGAGTCATAGATATATGCAGTGCGGAAACAGACCGTTTGGTCCATCTTGTCCATACCAACCAGATATCCTAAATTAATCTAGTCCCATTTGGCCCATATCCCTCTAAACTCTTCCTATTCATGTACCCATCCAGATGCTGTTTAAATGTTGTAATTGTACCAGCCTCCACCTCTTCCTCTGGCAGCTCATTCCATACACGCACCACCCTCTGTGTGAAAAAGTTGTCCCTTAGGTCCCTTTTTTAAATCTTTCCCCCTCACCTTAAACCTATATTCTGTAGTTTTAGACTCCCCTACACTGGGAAAAAGACATTGGTTATTCACTCAATACATGCCCCTCATGATTTTATAAACGCCTCCGACACGCCAGGGAAAATAGCTCCAGCCTATTTAGCCTCTCCCTATAGCTCAAACCCTCCAACTCCTGCAATATCCTTGTAAATCTCTTCTGAACCCTTTCAAGTTTCACAACATTTTTCTTATGGCAGGAAGACCAGAATTAAATGCAATATTTTAAAAGTGACCTCACCAATGTCCTCATCCCTTTATGTGGAAGTGCCGGTGTTGGACCGGGGTAGTTTCTGTCCTTGCTCATCCCTTTAAGGAGCATCACCCCCTATCATAGCCAACGGGTGTCTTACACCATCATAGTTTCCTCTGTTTAGATTCAGGACCCTAGTCTCAGAGTCAACTACCCCACTCTCCATCTCACTCGCCATCTCAATGAGGAATTCTGTCTTATTCTGGTCACTCATTGCCAAGGGGCCTTGCACAGTCAAATTATTCCTTTCTCATTGCACAGTCCACAGTCTAGCATGGCCTGTCATCGGTGTGATGATCCACAAAACCATCCCATACACACCCCAGGAATTCCTCCTCTGTAGTATTGTTACTAATTCAAAATAAAAACCAAAAGAACTGCGGATGCTGTAAATCAGCAACAAAAACAAAAGTTGCTGAAAACGCTCAGCAGGTCTGGCAGCATCTTTGAAGAAAAAATCAGAGTTAACGTTTCAAGCCTGGTTCTGAGGGAGGGTCGCCGGACCCGAAACATTAAGTCTGACTTTTTCTTCACAGATGCTGCTAAACCTGCTGAGCATTTCCAGCAACTTCTGTTTTTGTTACTCGTTCAATTTGCCTAAAATATGCTATTCCCAACATTACCACTGCAGTTTGTGGGTCAGTTTACAACCCCCACTGTTCTTTGCCCCTTGGTTTTTCTCAGGTCTACCCATAAAGATTCCACTTGTCAGAGCTAATAACTTTCCTCACTATGGGAAGGGTCTGTGATAACAGAGGGATTTGAACACGCGACTAGATCTTGGCTGTTAATTAGTGGAACCAAACTTGTTTTAGCTTTGTAGAAGCTTCTTTAATTCAACAGTGAAGCGATTTTAAAATCCAGTTGAAGTTACAATCCAAGTCACAGGACTGAAATGTTTAAATCAAATGCTGGGGAAGAGCCTGAAAATGGGCCAAGCAACATTCAAAATAAACAGTGATGAGCTTATTTGTTGACTTGACTTTACAGTGCTCTCAAATTGGTTAAAACTATGGCTTACGGAGGATCTAGTGCCATTAAGAACAAGGAATAAATACTGGCCTATCCAGCAACACCCATATCCCATGAATGGTTTTTATTTTAATCTGAAGATTAGAGGAGAAAAGGTTGCATTTGTTAAATATTAACTACAAGAGAATGGCTTAGCTTTTAGGGTGAGGCTTTTATTTTTTATTTGAGTTAGTTTAGCGCCTATTGCAAAAGTGTATTATTGTTTTGCATGTATTTCCTTGTCTTGAACTGCTGCAGTCGTGTCGTTTATGATCACCCAGAGGCTGTTAGGGAGAGAGCTCCTGGGTTCTGACTCAGTGACGCTGAAGGAACGGCGATATGTTTCCAAGTCAGGATGGTGAGTGGCTTGGAGGGGAACTTGCAGGGATGGTATTCCAATATATCTGCTGCCCTTGTCCTTTGTGGAAGTGGTTGTGGTTTGGAAGATGCTGTTGGAGGAGCTTTGGTGGATTTCTGTCTGATTCTGAGAGCATATTGCACCCCGCCCCCCCGCCACTGCTCCTTTTTAATCTCACTGCAACCAAATCCCACACAGCTGTACTGCCGGTTCTGTCTGCTTCTGCCTTTTGATTGCTCAGTCTCAAGCCTGATTAATGATGATCTGATCTCCCGTCCTCCCGTTTCCCCTCATACAGGCCAGTGAAATTAGGTCCTTTAGTGCCCCCAGTCCATTGTACCAGGCACGGACCTCCCCCACCCTGCAAGTTAACAGCTGAGCTTCTCAAGCTGCTCTTCTGAGTGTGGTTATGATCCAAGAGTTACCCACACCTCTTTGCCTTTCCCATCCTCAACCCCCTTCTCTCTCCCCACAGGCAGAAAAAATAAAGAAGAAGAGAAACACGTTGTTTGGAACCTTTCATGTGGCACACAGCTCCTCACTGGATGATGTTGATCATAAAATACTATCCGCAAAGTGAGTATGGAGCAGTGGAGAGAGTGGAGGTGGAGGGCGATCACGTTGGTGGTAACAGTATTCCAAGAGTATTACCCATTTAATTGAACAGTTTCATAAAGTAATCAGTGGACACAATCTGGACTGTAAGCGACCGTACACAGTGACCACAAGTCAGCAAGAATACGGAGAGAGTGACCTAACACCATGATTCAAATCTGACTCGGTCTCTAGAGTATTAGTGATGTAAGCATGATGGCTGGCATTGGGTGGTACAACGCAAGGGGAGTCTATAGCAGCCCTGGCCAGATTAGTGGTTAATGACTTGCTGTTCAGCTTAATGCCCAGTTCTGTTCATCACTGATGGAGCTTGGCCGCTCTAAGCTGGGATTTGACAGCATCAGATGTGAGAAGTTTCTATTATTCAGCAGCATGCTGTTGTGTTTCTGAGGTGATCCTTTTATTATCCATGTTGGATGTTGGCTGGGGAAGCCCTGGTAACATGTCAGTACTGGAAGTAGATTTCTTTTCCCTGGAGTAGAGTGAAACCAAAGGTATGACTACATATGCAGCCGTGTGATGATTCTGTCTCTGGGGTATGCAATCCAGGAGAGGCATGTTCACAGGGTGAGGAGTAGGGTGTGGATCTCCAGCAATGTCACTCTTTCTGAGAGTTTCTCTTTGGGAGGGTTGATATATCTGGAGATCTCTGGGATATATGGATATACCTGCTGGTGATTGTCAGCTTGAAGACTCTGTGTGCTTGTGTATATGTGGGCAGGGTGGGGGTACTGTTCTCACTTGCCCAGTGTCACTGGGAGTATGTGGATGTGTATTAGCTATACACCAAGCTGCTGTCTCTCATTTTAGGCAATCTCTGAGTGAGGTTACAGCAGCCTTACGTGAGCGGCTCCATCGATGGCAGCAGATCGAGATGCTGTGCAAATTTCAAATTGTCAATAACCCCGGGATCAGTGCCCTGCACTCCGTGCTGAATGTGGATCCAAGCTGGCTTGGACAGGCAAGGTCCACTCCCACACACTTCATCCTCACTGATGATCTAGATGATATGGAGGAGGAATTGGTAACTCCAGTCACTCTCCAATGTAAGTAGCAGCAACAACTTATTTACTGCAACAGTCTTCAGCAAAAGACCATTTGGTCCATCCCACCATCTCCCTCACCAACACCGTAGCCTTCTACCCCACCATCTCCCTCACCAACACCGTAGCCTTCTACCCCACCATCTCCCTCAGTCACTGAATCCCACTGTCTCATGGTTTTGGTCGGTCTCTTTATTAGCTCCAGAAACACATTTATTTAACTCAGTCAGGTTCATTTTGACTGCTTCGATATCTGTTCACAATTTACTCTGTAAAGGTAGTAACAGGACAAATGTTGATTTGATGGTTTGTGATGGGCTTCAATTTGGCACAGGATCATTATGGAGGAAAATTCTAATCTAGGTTTACCTTTATTGGTAGCTTCCTCCTTCCATCCCTGCTGCGCC
>NC_063337.1:1421481-1423605 GCF_021869965.1 Rhincodon typus | reverse complement strand
CCCCCCCCCCCCCCCCCCCCGCCAATTCCAGCATTGTTGGCAGGAGTCTTTGTTCTCTTTCCCCAAACCTTTCCGTCTGTTCACCTCACCCTCCGAGAAGCCAACCACTCCATCCAAACTTCAGGTATCTTGTCCAGTCTGTCCTCATCCCGTGCTGGCTGTCTGTTTTCTAGACTTTTCCTGTAAAGCACTAGTAAAACTGCTGGATAAATGCATGGACCGTGTGAGGTTCTAATCTCTTCCAGCAACAGCAGTGTTTTGAGTGAAGAGTGAGCTGGAGTTGATGAAATTATGTTTCCACTCCTTACCCTGGTGTGGGCCATTTGGCCCATCCTGTCTGTGCTGATTCCCTGCTAGAACAAACCAAAAATTGATCATGTGAACATGAATTCTTCTTTGTTACCCACTCCTCCTTTCTCCACATGGCTCGTGTTTGAAATCTTCCTCTACTGCTCCCTTAAAAGTGCAATGGCCCTTGCCTGAGCCAATATCTATAAACAAGGAATAAGAAGAGACCACTTGGCCCTTCAGCCCTGCTCTGCCATTCAGTAGGACCATGGCTGATCTAATTTTAACCTCAACTCAACATTCCTGCATCCCATGATAATCTTTCATCTTCTTCATAATCAAGAATCTATCTACCTCTTCCTTAAATATTTAAAGATTCTGCACCCACTGCCTTTTCGGGAAGGGAATTCCAAAGACCGTCAACCCTGCGAGAGAAAAATATCTCCTCATCTCTGTCTTAAATGGGCAAACCTCTATTTTAATCCCAAGTTCTAGATTCTCCCACAAGAGGAAACATCCTTTCCACATCCACTCGGTCAAGTCCCCTCAGGATCTTAAATGTTTCAATTAAGTCACTTCTAACTCTTATAAACTCCAGAGCATACAGGCTAGCCCGGCTAACCTTTCCTCATAAAGCCATCCATTTATTGCAGGTATTAGTCGGATAAACCTGCTCTGAACTGCTTCCAACCCGAGGTGAGACACTTGCCATTCCTCAGCCTAAAGCAGTGTTTGCTAGCTTCACTCTGGCTTTGGACACAGCACTCGGTAGAGAAGGCCTCATGCTGTCGGGCTCCTCACCTCTTCCCACTTCTCCACCAAAGGAAGTCTTCAAACCAACCAAATGTCCTTCCTGTGTCCTAAATTCCTCTGGCCATTGAGGGATGTGATTGCCCATCAATTCACAGATATGTCATTTCCGTGCTGACTTGACCAGCGAACAGTTCACCTGGTGTCGCTGCCCTGACATAGAACCATGGGAAAGTTAGAGCGTAGAAAGAGGCATACAGCCTGTCGTGTCTATGTTGGCTGAGTAAATAAGGCAATCACTCTGATACCATATGGTGCACAGCCTTACAGGTTACACCGCTTCAGGTGTAGATCCAAATTAGTGGAGAGTTTCTGTCTCAACCATTAAACAGGATAATGGATTCCAGGAACCTGCCACCCTTTGGGTGTAAAAGCTTTTCCTTATGTCTCCTCATATTAGTCAGCCCCCTGTGCCTCCTGGTAGTTGAACTTTCTTGTAGGTGGAACAAGTTTTCCAAATCCCCTAATTATTTTAAACACCCCAGTTAATTAAGCCCTCAGCCTTCTCTGTTCTAAGGAAAACAGCCCCAGCATCTCCAATCTTCCCTCATTGCTGCAGTTTTCACACTCTGGTTGTAAATCTCCTCTGTACCCTCTCCACAGCAATTTTGTCCTTCCTGGAACTTGGTGGCCAGAGCACACAAGCCCAGCTGTGACCTAACCCTGCGTCTGCTATTTCCATCATTACATCCCTGATCATGTATTCAATATCTCATAAACTGTCTTCTCTCTGTAACCCTGCACATTCTTCCTTTTCAGATAATGATCCAGTTCCCTCTTGATACTCTCGATTGAAGCTGCCTACCCCCACTCTCAGATAGTGCTTTCCACACCTAAACCATTCTTTGAGCAAGTTTCTCCTCTTGTCTCAATAGCTACTTCTGCCAGTTGCCGTAATTCTGAATTGTGTCTGTGGCTGATACCATGGTGACTTCATTGGTCAAAAACCCCAATGGAGTTTTCAGTAACCCATCACCACCACACACACACACACACACACACACACACACACACACACACACACAC
>NC_063337.1:1389214-1421471 GCF_021869965.1 Rhincodon typus | reverse complement strand
ACACACACACACACACACACACACACACACACACACACACACACACATACACACCCTTGTGACTGCTGTAAACTAATTTCCCTTAAGTGACAATCCAGCTGCCTTTTAAAGTCATCCATCCTTGCCAGTTCCTCCACTCTTGTAGGCAGCGAGTTTCAGGCCATTAGCACTCACATTCCTCCTTCATCTTTGCTTCTATTCAGCTCATCATCTCCAAGGAGCTCAGTCTGAGCTCCTTCAACCTAATCTTGTCACTAAAATTTGCTCATCCCTGGAACTGTTTGATAAATCTCCTCTGCACGCTCCTACAATGTGGCTGAACACAGTATTCTAGTTATGGCCCAACCAGAGTTTTATAAATACACAGCACAGCCTCCCTACCTTTGTACTCAATGTCTCTGAGATCCCATTAGCTTTGCTAACTCAAGGGCAGTTAGGGATGAGCAATGAATACTGATCTAACTAACGGTGCCTGCACCTCCTGACCAAATAGGAAAAAAGTATTCATCTCTCAGAACATCCTTCAAAGATCAAACCCGCATCCCTTTGTCCCTGCATACTCCTTAGAACTGGGCCATTTGGACTGTATCACTTCTCCCTATCTCTTCTGGCAAATGCAATACATCTCACTTCCCTGTGTTAAATTCCATCTGCCGCCTGCCTGCCCAATCTCCCTGCCTGCCCAATCTCCCAGCCTATCTGTGTCTGGTTGTAGTTGAGTGGTATTATCCTCACTATTTGCAACTTTACCAAGTTTGATATCATGGTTAGATTTTAAGATTTTACTCTTGTTTTCCAATGTTCAAGTTATTTATAAGCATCAAAAAGGCAGTAGTTCAGCACTGACCCTTGGGGAGCAGTGCTGTCCATCATTGTCCAGTCTAGATATAACTATTTATCAAGACTTGCTGTGTACAGCCGTTTTTTATTCAGATTGATGTTGATCCTGCACTCCATGAGGTTCAAAACCAAAGTGTTTTAGTGGGTGTTAGCAGCATTTAAGTTTATTTGGTCTGCACTCTCTCTCTATCCTGACTCAGTGTCGCTGTGAGTAGTGGTCCTGTGAAGTACTGGTGACTGCCCTTAACATCCCTGTTTATGCATTGGCACCAGAACTTAATGTCTGAATAATTGTTACAAGTGATTTTGTTGCTCTGATAAAGCATCCACTAAACCTTTCTTCATGCAACGACTTTACATTATTTCGTAGAGTCTTGTTTTATTCTCTCTCTCTCTGCTCTGAAGCTCATCCTGTATCTGGTTGTATCAGTAAGTAAATAACTATTTAGCTGCCTGCACTTCATCGTCTCTTCTCTGCCTGTCGCCAGTGACTAGTCCATTGACGTTGATTTTCTGTTTGTGCATCCATGTCTTTGTGGTGATTTTAGCAGTTTGAAGCACTGAATGTGGAAAGCTCTGATCATTACCCATTTCTGTATTATATATTCTGCCTTGCAAACTGAACAGTGTTTCCAGGGAGAGCAATTTAAACAGCACAGTCCACTTATTCTCTCCATTAAAAAAAAAAATGAGTGTTTGGAATTACACAAACTGATCCCTAAATGCTACTGAAAAAAACTGAGACTTAAGAGGCCCTGTTTAATCACTGGATCTGTCATTCATTTAACAGTGATTCTGTATACGGGTATACTTGTCACCAGAGCCATGGTGAGATAATGCAAGACAAACATACATAATATTGTCCCACGTTTCCTTGCAAACATCCTTTAGCACGTTAACACTGTGCATTAAGTAATCCTGTATCACACAAGCTTATTTCTTGCATATGATTTAATGCCCCAGTCACGCTATGTGTATGAATTTGTTTACTAAGCTTACTAGTAGAAAATACGTAGCGATTTAAGGGGTGGCCAAGTTACTGACTGTATTATGTGCAGTATGTAAATATGTTCCTTTTTTCTTTACTGGGATTGGCATTGGACCAGATATGGCATGGTTAATGGATCAAAGAGTCATTGATCGCTCCAGGACACCCCTGGATAATCTTTCAAGATGGAACTCCACTGGTTTGAGATTATATATATATATATCTCTGTCTTTCATTTCTTAATCATCACTTCTGCTCACAAAACCAGGCATGCTGTGCTTCCTGACTCTCTGCAGGTTGTGACCTTTGAGCTCTTTCTTTGCAGAAAACCTCAGGATGAAACAACTTACCTTCCCTTTTTCAGTCTTTCATGGAATGTGGTTGTCACTGGCAAGGCCAGCAATTATTGCCCAACCCTAATTGCCCTTGAACTGCATGGCTTGCTCAGCCATTTCAGAGGATAATCAACATCTTTACCATAGGTCTGGAGTCACGTGTAGGCCAGACCAGGTAAGGAGTAGTTTTCCCTCTAAGCTGCGATGGGTGAAGTTGCTCCAAGGAACACACACGATGGTCGGCATGACAACATGCATTTGCTTCTGGTCATACAAGGACCTCTGAGATCTATGCACAAGACAAAGGAATTAACTGGAACATAGCAGATTTCCCTCTGTGAAGGCCCTGTGAGACCCACATGAATTTTCATTACAATCGAAGGCACCATTACTGAGAATAGTTTTCAATTCCAGGTTTTTTAAATTATAAAATTGAATTTAAATTTTAACCAGCTGCCATGGTGAGATTTGAACCTGTGTCCCCTAACATTTGCCTGGTCCTCTGGATTACTGGGCCAGTTACATTGCCACATCAGTACACTGCCCCTTTGCTGGGGCTAATCCTGCATAATATCACTCTGCAACCTACTGCTCATGGCACTGGATCAGCGATCCAGATAGAAAAGATCCCACCACAAAATGATGTTGATGATGAAAAGTATCAAAATATAAATATGGTCTCAGTAAAAGTAGCCAGGCAGATGTCGGATTGTCATAAAATCCCAACCAGTTGACTTGTCGCCTTTGATGAAGAAAGCTGGCTGGCCATCCTTATTCAGTCTTGTTCTGTCTCTGACTCCACTCCCATGCTAAAGTGGTTAACTGATTGTAACTGTCCTCTGAAGTGGCCCAGTAGGGTCATCATATCAAGAATGTTTCACTTCTCAAGGCAACAATTCATTGGCAATAATTACTGGCACTGCCAAATATGAGCCCTTTCTGACCAACTGTAAATGCCCTGAAGAAGGTGGTTGTGAGCTGCCAGGTTGATATGCTTCTGTCTGTGTAGGGACCCTCAATAATGCCGTTAGCAAAGGAGTTCCAGCTTTATGAGCGCTATTGGAGTTGCACTTGTCCAGGCAAGTGGAGAGTATTCAATTACACACCTGACTTGCGCCTTATAGATCCCCAGCATCCTGGGGGGTTACTATTATCAGAAACTGGACTAGCCATGTAAAGACTGTGACTACAAGTGCAGGCCAGAGGCCAGGAATACTGCAGTAAGTAACTCACCCCCTGACTCCCCAGACACTGTCCACCATGTACAAGGTACAGCGGATCAGAAAGGCAGCAGTGTGTGCTATCTAAAAGATGCACTGCAGAAATTCACCAAAGTTTCTTAGACAGCACCTTCCAAACCCACACCACTTCAGTCTTGAAGGACAAGGGCAGCAGATACATGGGAACACCACCCCCTGTAAGTTCCACTCCGAGCCACTCACTATCCTGATTTGGAACTATATCTCTGTTTCTTCAGTGTCACTCGATCAAAATCCTGGAATTCCCTCCCAAATGGCTTTGTGGGGCTATGTACAGCATGTGAGCTGCAGTAATTCAGAAAGTCTCCCAGCTTACCACCGCCTTCTCAAGGGCAACTAGGGGCGGGCAGTAAATGCTGGGCCACGCCTCATCAATGAAGATAGAAAAATATAGTGAGCAGGCATTAGAGAAATGAGGTGAGTTGCTTGCCACAGATTTCCGAGCCTGTGACCTGCTCTTGTAGCTACAGTATTTACAAGGCTAATCCAGTTATGTTTCAGTTGGAACTTTCCCCCGATTCACAAAGACTCCAATTTTGCTCCTTGATGCCATACTTGGTCGTGTGCTGTCTTGCTGTCAAGTGCAGTCGCTTCCACCTCACCTTTTTGAGTTCAGCTCTATTATCCACGCTTGGATCAAAGTCATAAACTGAATGACTCTGACTCTGATAGAATCCAAACTGAATGCTAGTGAAGAGATTAATGCTGATAAAAACCCTGGTAACATCTGTCATTGGGAAAATGTTAGCATTCATTATAGAGGATTTAATTGCAGAGCTTTTAGAAATACTGACTCTGATTAAGCAGAGTCAGTGTGGCTTTATAGAGGGAAATTATACCTGACAAAATTTATTTGAATTCTTTAGCAGTATAGATAACAAAGAACCAGGAGATGTAATATATTGGTATCTCCAAAAGTCGTTTGATAAGATATCCCACATTAGGTAACTTAGTAAGATACAAGCCCATGGTGTTGGAGGTATTATAGTACTGTGGATAGAGGATTGGCTAACTAATAAGACAGAGAGTTGAGATAAGGGGGGCATTTTCAGAATGGAAACATCTAA
Source organism: Rhincodon typus (assembly GCF_021869965.1). Taxonomy (NCBI): domain Eukaryota; kingdom Metazoa; phylum Chordata; class Chondrichthyes; order Orectolobiformes; family Rhincodontidae; genus Rhincodon; species Rhincodon typus. The sequence goes on along the minus strand of NC_063337.1, from coordinate 1,416,982 downwards.
CCAGTGGAGTGCCACAGGAATCGGTGCTGGAGCCACAGTCATTTACAATATATATTAATGACTGGGATGAGGAAAGTCAGTGTACTGTCATCAGGTTTGCACATGCCTTCCTACTTAATTTTGTGACAAGTGTTGAGGATGACCAAGGATTGGGCAAGAACTTGGTAGATGGAGTATAATGTGCGAAAATGAGAAGTTATGCACTTTGTCATGAAGCATGGAGGGACTGAATATTATTTAAATGGAGAAAGACTGCAGAATGATACTGAGTAGAGCAATTTAGGAGTTCTTGTTCATAAATCACAAAAAACTAGTAACCAAGTTGAACAGCCAGTAGAAAAGGCAAAGGCAAAGGGTATGTTAGCCTTTTACTTCAAAGGGAGTAGGGTATAAAAATAAGGTGGTCTTGCTAAGATTACACAAGGTACTAGTCAGATGACAGCTGGAATACTATAACAGTTCTGGGCCATTTATCTAAGGAAAGATATTGGAGGCAGTCCAGAGAAGGTTCACTGACTTGATCCCAGGTGATGTGTGAGGTTGAGTATGTTGGGTCTGTATTCATTGGAATTTAGAGGAATGATTATTATACCTTATTGAAATATACAAGATTCTTAGAGATTTGACACGGTAGACGTGGAGAGGTTGTTTTCCCTTGTTGAAGAATCAGCTGTAGTGGCCACCTGTTTTCTCTCTCTCACTGCCTCACTCTCCCTTAACTCTCACCACCACTCTGTTCTCCTCACTCTGTGGCTGGCTGTCTCTCTATCGTCACATTTTCTTCCTCTGCTGACCCTCATTTCAAGTCACAAACAGAGAAGCCCCCTTCCTAAAGTGAGGTTAATGGTGTCCTTCTCACTAGCTCAGAACTAAGCTGATCTAATGGTGCTTTTTTTAACTAACAAAGCATTTTCCACAGCTTGATCAGCACTTAAGCCTATCGTATTGTAGCTTTTGCACAATAATCCGCTTCTAACAGCATGTTAGCTCTGATCTGGTCACTGTCTATTCACAGTATTTGTATAGTAACAGGAGGGAGGTGTTGAGAAGGTTCCTGGTACCACAGTCCTGTTTGTGGCCTGAGTGACATGGGTCTGCTCATGGTAAGGCTGGACTCATAACAACAGCTGTGACACTCTCAATATGAAGACCCAGTTCTACATTATCTCAAGAGCAGGAGCTGAGGAATTCAGCCCAACTGTCTTGAGCTCTGCCCACCTACATGCTGCCCACTTATGAAGTGACACGAGTAGAAGCTGTGCCCCTCCTGGGTAGCATAGGTCTGGTGTTTCTGCACCTTCCCAGTGGCACAGCTAGTGGGAGACTCTGGTCTCTGCAACAGGGCAGTCTTGCATTAGGTGCCAGGTCCAGTGGGGATTTGGAGATGAATTTGGACTGATGCACTGGGGATGGACAAACAGCACCAGGTGATGGATGTAGACACTGGGGTATGGCAGCATGGGACTGACGCTGGGGGCAGACTGGTCCGGGCATTTGGGGCCATGGGCAGGTAAAAGGTGATGTTTCCTGTGCTCTGAGTGTTTTGTTCTATTTTCTTTCCTCACAGCTTCCCTCAGCGTGCATCCGTCTGTTCGCCAGCGTCAGGTTGACTCTCAGCACGCTGCTGGCTCCCAGAGGTTGGTAGAAGGTTTTATTCCTGGGCAAAGTGAATCTCTTCCATGGAGCAACAGGGCATCTCTCCGCCGTATGCAAAGTCTTTCCTATATGTGTACCTGCTCTGATGTGTTTGGACCTGCCTTATCCTCCTCCTGCACTCATTCTCACTGCTTCTATCATCCCTCTCACCATCTGGAAACCATTCCTGACCTTCCCCCTCCTGATGTCCTTGACGTCTCCACTGGGATCCGTGTGCGGACTAGGAGTCATGGGTACTGCACTTTTCCTTTTGTTCCTGCCTGACTGACTGGCTTGCTCCAACTTTCAGCTTGTTGCTGACTCTGAGAGTGTATTTTTGTGTGTAGCTGTGCAGTTCGTGAAGGCGCAAGAAGCATGTCTGTAAACTCAGCTCCACACTGCATGGTGTGTTCCGAACAATCTTGTGTGTTTGTGTTTTATCCCAGGTTTATGTTTGGGGTTTTACAAGTTGTTTATACAAGTCCCTGCACCCAGGCTCTCCTTTGTGTGTGTCTGGGTCACTGCATCTGTGAATGAGTATGTGTCCAGGGGTAGTGAATATAATACCATTTCAAAAGTGAAACAAAAACAGAAATTGCTGGAGAAACTGAAGGAAACCTGACGTTGGTGAGGCCTCTTCTGGAATCAGTAAGGACTGCAGATGCTGGAAGCTATAGTCAATAAATGTGGAGCTGGAAAAACACAGCAGGTCAGACAGTATCCGAGGAGGAGGAAAAATCCACGTTTCAGGCCGAAACCCTTCGTCAGGATTGGGGACGGGGAGGGGGAGGGGAGGGGAGCCCAGAAACTACCATCCTTACCTGGTCTGGCCTACATGTGACTCCAGACCCACAGCAATGTGGTTGACTCTGAACTGCCCTCTGGGCAATTAGGGATGGGCAATAAATGCTGCCTGGTCAGTGATGTCCTCATCCTGTTAATGAATAAAAAAAATAAAGGAAGGGAGAATGGAGCTAGGTTGATGCAGGTAGGGTGTTATTGGGATTGGTCAGTGGGGAAGGGTGGAGCGGATAGGTGAGTGGGAAGATGGACAGATTGGGGGAGGAGAGATTTTGAAGCTGGTGAAGTCAATATTCAGGCCATTGGGCTATAAGCTCCCAAGGTGAAATATGAGGTGGTGTTCCTCCGGTTTACATTTGGCCTCAGTCTGACAGTGGAGGAGCCCAAGGATGGACATGTCACCAGGGGAGTGGGAGGGGGAGATAAAGTGGATGGCAACTGGAAGGTTGGGTTTGTTGGAACGTGCAGAGCACAGATGCTCTGCAAACCAGTCTCCATGTCTGCGTTTGGCCTCCGTGATATAGAGGGGACTGCTTTGGGAGCAACAAGTAGATGAGGTTAGTTGAAGTGCAGGTGAATCTCTGCTGGATTTGGAAGGACTGTTTGGGGCTTCGAACGGAGGTGGGAGGGGAGGTGTAGGGGCAGGTGCAGCACATCCTGCAGTTGCAGGGAAAGGTACCTGCTGCTGTGGAAGGATTGGTGGGGAGTGTGGAACTGACGAGGGAGTCGCTGAGTGAACAGTCCCTGAGGAAAGCAGACAGGAGTGGGGAGGGAAATAGCTTTTTGGTGGTGGGGACTGATTGTAGGTGGCAGAAATATCAGAGGATGATGCGCTGTATTCAGAGGTTAGTGGGGTGGTATGTGAGGACCAAGGGGACTCTATCCTTGTTGTTGGGAGAGGGTTTGAGGGCAGAAGTGCAGCAAATGGGGGAGATGCGGATGATGGCATCCTTAATAACAGAGGAGGGGAAACTACGGTCCCTAAAGTAGGAGAATATCTGGGAAGTCCTAGAGTAGAATGCCACATTCTGGGAGCAGATGCGACAGAGGCAGAGGAATTGTGAGGATGGGATAGAATTTTTGCAAGAGGCTGTGTGAGAGGAGGTGTAGTCAAGATAATTGTGGGAGTCAGGGGGGTTTCAAATGGATGGCTTACTGCCCAATGACCTGAATATTGACTTCACCATCTTCAAAATCTTTCCACCCCCAACCTGTCCTCCTTCCCACTCATCTATCCATTCCACCCGCCCACTGACCAACCACAATAACCTCCCACCTGCATCCACATATCTCCATCCCATCCACTCTCCCCGTATCCCCACACCCCTCCCTCTATTTATTTCTGGGCTTCCTTCCCCCTCCCCAGTCCTGACGAAGGGTTTCGGCCTGAAACGTTGATTTTTCCTGCTCCTCAGATGCTGCCTGACCTGCTGTGCTTTTCCAGCTCCCCATGTATTGACTCTTCTGGAATATTGTGTCCAGTTCTGGTCTCCCTGTTATAGGAAAAATATTATTAAGCTGGAGAGGGTTCAGAAGAGATTTACCAGGAAATTGCCAGGAAGTGCAGGTTTGAGGCTGGAGAAACTGGGACTTTTCTCAGTGGAATATAGGAGCTTGAGAGGTGACCTTCTAGAGGTTTATAAAATCACGAGGTGAATGGCAGATGTTTTTTCCTGGGAGTGGGGGATTTTAGGACTAGGGACATAAGTTTAACGTGAGGAGGAGAAAGAATTTAAAAAGACATGAGAGACAGTTTCTTTACACAGAGTGTATGTGGAATGAAGTGGTGGATGTGGGTACAGTTATATTTAAAAGACATATAGATAAGAAGTGAATAATTGCACACATCAGTATGAAGTGTTTGGAGGGATGTGGGCTAAGCGCAGGCAGGTGGGACTAGTTTAGTTTAGGATTATGGTCAGCATGGACTGGTTGGACCGAAGGATCTGTTTCCATTCTGTATGACTGTATGACTGTATCTGTGGAGAGAAAGCAGAGTCAATGTTTTAGTCCAGAGACCTGTCTTCAGAACTGGAAATTTGGAAATTCCACCTAATAGCTGGAAAGGCACAATTTCAACATTTCAATACTTTAATCACAGCAAATGAATAAAAGCACTACAGACTAAACACAATTTTCTTTTGTATGCTTTAAACTAAAGACAGAAGCAATCCTATTTTGTACTTGTCACACATCAAATTTCCCATGGCATCACAGTTTCTTTAACAAACACTTCACAGTTATTCCCAGCTTCCATTGGATTTTTATAGCTCTGTTTTGCTGAATAATAAGTTTGAGTTTCTAATCATTTTCCTTATTTTCTGGGGATTCCTGAATCCACCAACAGCAGCAAAGCCTGTTGTATTGTTTCTTGCCCCTGGCTATCTGCAGACAGAACCCTTTGCTAATTGCAGAATGTGTCTCTTTGACAGAGACCGTCTCCCTCCCATACCCAACTGTGATAGCTCACAAAACCTTTTCTCTTTGCTGTCCACACAAACTGCTTTCTATCTGTGGTATATGTTGCTCTAGGGAGGCCTGTAATCTGATCTCAAAAATGGCTTCTGTACCCTCTTTCCCCATAGCAACATGGAGCACATTAATCTTGCATCGAAGTTGAAATGCTAATTACCAGTACTAACCCTAAGATTCGCTGCTCTCATTACAGACTTCCAAATTGGCAACATGACTCCTCCCATTTGTCATAAGTTTAAATCTTCTGTTCCAAAGCATTATCGTCTTATAAATGTCATCATTGTTATACACCGTAAATATGAAGAGGATCAAGGTAGAGCAGGATTAAACATTCCTCCATTGGGCAAAGGCCTGTGTAACAAAACTGAGCTATGATTTGGTAAAGGTGGACTGGAAGCAGTTACCTGAAGGTGATCAGCATCAGGGCAGTGGGTAACATTGAAGAAGTGGATAGAGAAGGAGATGTTCCCACAAGGAGGAGGCCAGGATTTCCAGATGGGGTTTTTGCAGCAATCAACAATGGTTTCATGGTCATTATTAGACTTTTCATTCCAGTTTTTGTTAAACTCTGCTGTGGTGGGATTCAAACCCAGATCCCCAGAACAGGTCCTGGTCCTGCTGGCAACAATACCACTATGTCATTGGCATTCCCCAAATCACAAATCACAAATCAATAAAATGGGCCTTATATTGGTCGCCAGAATAAAAGAGACTTTCACCAGCTTTCTTTATTGTGCTGAAGATAGGTTTTTTGTAATAAAACAAACTCACCCTGAACAGCGTATGTCACACATTGTTTAACATTTAAACTATAATTTCAGAATTAGAATAATATCACCCTTTTAATCACAGAGATACCCGCACAACACGACAGATAACAGACTCTGCAGAGAAGGGTCTCGACCCAAAACGTCAGCTTTCCGGCTCCTCTGATGCTGCTTGGCCTGCTGTGTTCATCCAGCTCTACACCTTGTTATCTCAGATTCTCCAGCATCAGCAGTTCCTACTATCTCTGCAGAGGTGATGTCTTGTTTAAAAAACGCATAAGATACAAAAACAGAAGTTGCTGGAAAAGCTCAGCAGGTCTGGCGGCATCTGTGAAGAGAAATCAGAGTTAATGTTTCGGGTCCGGTGACCCTTCGTCAGAATTGATGGTAGCCAGGAAAGTGGATTTTCATGCAGAAGAAAAGTTAGGGGAGGGGAGGGGTAAGGAGTAAATCCCATTGGAGAGAGGAGCAGAACTTCTCTTCAAGGTACGCCCACCATGAAGAAGTGGCAGTGAGTTAAACAATCCTGTTAGCCAAGGGTCCAAAAATAGAATTTGATGAGTTCTCATGGTCCACCAGATTTCTTGTAAATGAAGTTGAATTGCTGACACCTGTAGACTGATCACAAGTCTTCAATTTAGATTGAACTCAAACTGGATCCAAGTATTTGGAAAGTGTCCACAGTTCACCTTTACATGGCTATAAGGTAGCCAGAAATAATAATAATGTGACACTTCATCAGGTCTCCAAGAATACAACTGAGAGAGAGACTTGCAGCTTCTGAACTTTCCTTCCTTCTAACTACTGAGGTCTGTGAAAGTAGAAGTCAAGCCCAGAAAGAGTTACTTTGCAGCCACAGAGAGCCCTAGTCTTTCCAAGCCAGATTTTCCAGCAATTAAGAGCCATAAACACTACTCCTTAAAATCTACTTATCCCACAAGTCAAGAAACTACACTGTTAAAATCCATTTCAACCCAGAAGATATCCTAACAGTTCGATATCTTTCAGTTTTTCACGAGTATAAATATGTATTCCTAATAGTGGGAGGGTTCATCATTACTCTGGTTTCTCTCCCATCTCCTCTCATTGACCTTCTGAGCTAATCTTGTCTAGGGAAGACAACTCCTGTCCTTCTTTTGGCTGAGCTGTTTACTGTCCTGCCCAACTAATTTTACTGTCCTGCCCAATATTAGTTGATAACATTAACAATCGTCTCACTTAAGGTTGATGTTCCCCTCTCGTTTAAATCTGCCATTATCACCTTCTCCAGCACTTGACCCCTCCACCTTCCAAACTACCACCCTGTCTCCAACCTCCTTTATCCTCTAAAACTCTTGACTGTGTTGTCACCACTTATATCAGTTCCTATCATTCCCAAAACATCCTGTTAGAATCCACCCCCCTCCCCATTGGGTTTGTGCCCCAGTACTGAAATTGCTCTTTTCAAAGTCCTGACACGGTGACCATCTCATCCTTCTCCAACTCCTCTCCATTGTCACTGGCTGGTGGGACCTGCTCTCACTTCGTTTCATTCTGATCTGTCTCATTGTAGCCAAAGAATTGTCAGTAATGGTTTCTTCCTGCTCCTGCACTGGTCCCTCTAGTGGACGCAGGAATCTATACTTGGCCTGTCCAATTGCTCATCCACACGCTGCCCCTTGCCGACACCATCCAAACCCAGCACTAGTTTTTACATGTCCACTGACAGCACTCAGCTCCACCTCAGCAGCACTTCCCTTGACTTCTGTACTGTTGCTAAATTATCGTACTACTTATCCAGTAATCGGGACTGGATGAACAGAAATTTCCTACCATTAAATATTGGGAAGATTGAAGCCAGCAGTTTTGTTCCCTGCTCCAAGAGGAGTTCATCCCTCTCCCCAGTAACAGTCTGACATTAAGCCAGTGTGTTCACAGCCTTGTTACATTTAATCCTGAGATCAGCTCCCAAACACACTATTTATGGCACCATTAAAACCACTTATTCCAACCTCTGTAACGTTGGCTTGCTGTGTCCTTGTCTCAGCTTATCTGCCACTGAAACCTTTATTTATTTCTTTGTTACCTGGACTTGACTTTTCTAACACACTCCGAGCTGGTCTCCCACATTGATGTCATCCAGAACTCTCTTAACTATGGCCCAACTGTAATCTTTTTTTTTGCTGAAGAAGGGTCTAGGCCTGAAACATCAGCCTTCCTGTTGCTCTGAGGCTGCTTGGCCTGCTGTGTTCATCCAGCTCTATACCTTGTTATCTCTTGTAATCAAATCCCCTTCGCCCATTACTCCCTACTCACTGCGTTTCATTGGCTCTTAGTCAAGTGGCACATTATTTTACTATTCTCATCCTTGTTTTCAAATGTGATTGTAGCCTTTACTTCCCTCCCAGTCTCTTCGATCTCATCCAGACCCATGTCCGAGATCTCTGCACTCATTATTATGCCCCCTTGAACTTCCCTGATTTTGATTGCTCCACCACGTGGCTATGCTTTCAGTTGTTTTACTTGCCAATCTGGAATTTCCTCCCTACACCTCTTCGCCTCACTTTCCTGCTTTTGAGACACTCCTTAAAACCAACCTCTTTGACCAAGCTTTGGGTCACCTGACCCAGTGTCTCCCAGTGACTCAATGTCACTAGATCAGAGACACTTGGTTCTGTAATGCTCCTGTGACACACCTTGTCACATGTTGTTAAATTAGTGATGCCATATGAATATAACTTCTGTTAGCTGAAGAAAGATTCTGTTAGAACAGTGTGAAACATCAACTGTACCATAGCTACAGTCTTGCATATAGTTCTGGTCACCACATTGGAGGAAGAATGTAATCGCAGCAGAGGATACAGAGGAGATTTAAGAGGATGTTGCCAGGAGTGGAGCACTTTAGTTATGCAGGAAGATTGGGTAAACTGGGGTTTTGGAATGATTGGGAATAAGAGATTTAAGGTAATTGGTAAAAGAAGCAAAAGCAAGGTGAGAGAAAGTTTCACACAGTGAGTGGTTAGGGTTTGGATTGTGCTGGAATGTTCAGGGAGAAGACTGGAGAATGACACATGTGGAGAGCTGGTTCTGCCACAATGGGCCAACAGGTCTTTTATTCAGTAACAATTCTGTGAAGAGAGGAGTATGAGGAGCAATTTACTGAGGTGCATAAAATTATGAGGAGCTTTTGATAGAGAGGATTGACAGACCTATTTTCATTATCCTTAGCAAACAAGTGAATAGGGAACAGGGAATGTAGTAGTTGTTAGGATTAGAAAGGAACTGAGAAACACTTTCCTTCAAAGCACGGTCTGAAAGAGTGGTACAGGTAGAAACCCATGGCATATTGAAAAAAGACACTTGGGTATGGACTTGAAGTGCTGTAATCTACTGGATAATTATAGTTAAAGAGCTGGAAAATGAGATTAGTCTGGGTGTGATATTTTGACAGGCACAGCCATGATGGGCCAAATGGTCTCCTTCAGGCAGGCATTTGCGATGGGGATTATATCTGTAATGGGTTGCCACCTGACTGTGTCTGTCTTTGTGTGTCCTCTTTACCAAATGTGCGATCTCTTTATAGTTAGAAATCTTACTTGGCTGTGTATCTGCATTGGCTGCTGTGTGGTTTCTGTTTTTATGGTGAGGTCTATCCTTCAGTTTCCTCCCGTCTCTATCTTAATTTCATTCCTTGCTTCAGCCTTTTTATTGCCCTACTTTGTCTTCATTTCATTGGCCCGTTCCCCTTCACTCCTGATGAAGCTGTTTATCCACTCACCCCCACAGACTGTGGAAAGTCCCTGCTTTCATTTTGAAGTCTCCTCCCTTTCTGGAGACATCAATCCAGTGAAGACGTTATAAATGGCTGCCAGTAACTGGGGAGGAAAATCAGAGGACCTTGCAAAAAAACTGTGATATTAACAAAAAAAAAGTCAGATTGTTAATTAATTAAATATTGAACATGCAGAAGGAAATTTGAAGGATTATTTGGTTGTGTCATGATGAGTTTTGTTTCCGTTCAGAGGTGTGAGGGGTGGCTCGTTCGGATGGTGGGGGTGTCAGATGAACAATGATGACTGACTGTGAGATGGCACGTGGAACCTTCAGGATTACATCAGTCCAGCAGCAGCACCTCGAAAACAAGCTTCATATTCCAGAGCTGAAGTGAATCGAGGTACTCGGGTATGAGTGCCAGCAGATGGCAGTATAGCCAGAGGAGCCTCTGCAGCTACCATCCTTAGTGAGTGGTGGCAGGGAGTCACCTCTGTTAGATGTATAATGTTCCATGTAGCATTAACATGTGGCCAAGCCGTTTGAAACTGATGCTGTTTGTTCAGACCTGGGCTGGCTAAAGAGTAGGAGGTGCCACAATTGGCCTCAGTACCTTTCAGCTGGAGAGTGGTGAGCAGATTGCCTTGAGTGCTCCCACTGATCTGATTGTGAGCCATTGAGCCTTCCCAGAAATTGTGTTGACAACCGTGATTCCACAGAATTCCTGGTCATTGATCACCCCACCCGAACCAGTCAGGCAGTCTCCTTTTTATTGTTATTATTGTCATTGAAATGCTTATATGATTTATTTTTGGGCCTGGCAGTTGCTCTGTGATGTCTAAGGAATGAATTTTGTTCTGGAGCCCGTCAGGTTTGACAGACCGCAGCTCAGGAAGTATGTATTGTGCCATATCAGGTGGGGAAGGAGTGGTGCACAAATGTGATGCTGCCGCAGTTGAAGGTCAAAGTGTTTGCTCACATGGTGCCTAGCCTTCTGGGGTTGGGCAGAAGAACTGGACTGTTCACCACACTGTCCTTCAGGCAGCAGGGGATGGAGTTGAACAGGACAACTCCATCAAATTGCTGCTGAAGGAGCAAGGCCACTTCAGTTATCACTTTGGGGTCTTTGCTGATAAGTCTGGAATCTCAGAGATGAATTGGATGGGAACGGGACATATCGTTCTGTGGGGGGTGCTGAATCCAGGCTGTGTGGTAACGGCTAGACATCCCCCTCTCTGAGTGCATGTACATTTTGCTATAATTATTTCTGAGTGGCTGGTTTTGTTTTCCTGCTACCTGCTTGAAACATCAAGTGGGTTGTTTCTCTGATGTTGATGTGGGTGGAGCACATTTTCACAGTGCTACTATCTCCCTTGCATCTTGGGGTGGGTGACTATTACCTTCAGTGTTGTCACCTCCTCACCACTTCTCTAACCTCAGAATTTAGGTTCCAAATGTAGTGCTTATAATGGCTGACTGCTCCTGCCATGTTCCTTCTCTCCCTCTGTCACTCAATTGGCCACTTGATCTGTCATTTTCTCGACCCCTCTCTGTCTCTCTCCCTCCAATACTCCTCTGTGACTCTGAGAGTTCAATGAAGGAAATAAAGAGTAAAATAAAACGAGAAAACATGGGTATGCAATGTATCTGAGATGGATCCTTCAAGTGAGAACCAGGCCAAATAAAATAAGTTTGAGGGGAAAAAAAATTGAAAGGGAAAGAGAGAGTGTGTGATTATGGAAGTAGATGGGATTTTGGGCTTTATTAATAAGGTATTGAGTATGTTATAATGGAGGCTGGAGGAATGCACTACTCTGTGGATCACCAAATAAACATGTTTTCCAGTTACCAAGGTGATCAGTCCAATACCTTACCTCCAACTTTTAAATAACAAGCTCGATTGACTAGTTTTCTGCTTAAACACAATTGTTGATTTCTGATCAAAAGTTATCCAATGAAGATACAATACAGTATTTGTTTAGGAGTAGTCAGCACGGCTTCGTGTGCGGGGGATCATGTCTCTCAAATTTGTTAGAGTTCTTTGAAGTGACCAGGAAGGTTGATGAGGGCAGGGCGGTAGACGTAGTCTATGTGGATTTCAGTAAGGCCTTGGATAAGGTTCCACATGGTAGGCTGCTCTGGAAAGTTCGATTGCATGGAATCCAGGGAGAGCTGGCAAACTGGATACACAGTTGGCTCGATGGTAGGAAGCAGAGGGTAATAGTGGAAGGATGCTTGTCGGACTGGAGGCCTGTGACTAGTGGTGTGCCTCAGGGGTCGGTGTTGGGCCCATTAATGTTTGTTATCTATTTCAATGGTTTGGACGAGAACGTACAAGGCATGATTAGTAAGCTTGTGGATGACACTAAAATAGATGGTACAGTGGACAGTGAGGAAGGTTATCAGAAATTGCAGCAGGATCCTGATCAGCTGGGGCAACGAGCTGAGAAATGGCAAACAGAGTTTAATATAGACAAGTGTGAGGTATTTGGAAAGTCAAATCCAGGTAGGAGTTTCATGGTGAATAGTTGGGGCATAAGGAGTGTAGTGGATCAGAGTGACCTCGGAGTTCAGGTGCACATTTCTCTGAAGGTGGAGTTAGGGCAGGGCAGTGAAGAAGGCTTTTGGCACACAGGCCTTCATCAGTCAGGGCACTGAGTACAGAAGTTGAGAAGTTATGTGGCAGTTGTACATGACATTGGTGAGGCTGCACTTGCAATATTATGTTCAGTTTTGGTCACCTTGCTATGGGAAGGATGTTATTAAATGGAAAGATTGCAGAAGAAATTTACAAGGATGTTGCCAGAAGTCAAGGGACTGAGTTATAGGGAGAGGGTTTTTCTTTAGAGTGTAGGAGACTGAGGGGAGATCTTATAGAAGTGTATAAGATCATGAGAGGCATGGATAGGGTGAATGCACTCCGTCTTTTTCCCAGGGTTGGGGAATTGAGGACTAGAGGACAACAGTTTAAGATAAGAGGGGGAAAGAATACATGGGGACCTGAGGGGCAACTTTTTTTTACACAGAGGATAGTATGCATATGGAATGAGCTGCCAGCTGAAGTGGTTGAGGCGGTACATTAACAATATTTAAAAGGCATTTGGATGAATACGTGAATAGGAAAGATTTAGAAGGATATGGGCCTGGTACAGGGGAATGGCGTTAGCATGGATGGGCATTTTGGTTGGCATGGACCAGTTTGGGCCGAAGACCCTGTCCCTGTTCTGTAGGACTTTATGACTCTATAATACCTGGATAACATACACAGTCAGTATTACAGAAAAGTAAATTTCTATAACGTAAAATGACATGGTGGCTCAGTGGTTAGCACTGCTACCTCACAGTGCCAGGCACCTAGGTTTGATTCTACCCTTGGGCGACTGTCTGTGCGGTGTTTGCACGCTGTCCATGTGTCTACGTGGGTTTCCTCCGGGTGCCCCAGTTTCCTCCCACAGTCCAAAGGTGTGCAGGTTAGGGTAGATTGGCCATGCTAAATTGCCCATAGTGTCCACGGATGTGCAGGCTGTTGGATTAGCCACGGGTGATGCAGGGTTACAGTGATAGGGTACAGGGTGTGATTTTCTTCAGAAGGTCAGTGTGGGCTTGATGGACCGAATGGCCTGTTGCCACACTGTAGGGATTCTATGATTCTATGAAAACATACTCATTTAAGGAAAAGAGAAAAGGAAATATTTCTCTCCACATTTTGGCTTTCTGAAGGAAAGAAGAAACACATTTTGGTCAATAGATTATTCTTGAAGGCAAAAGGATAAAACATGGAATGTTGCAACATCAGTTGCTGTGATGTCCGTACACGTTTGGTCAAGTCACGAATCATGCACGGTTGTCTCTGAAATCTGACACTAGATATTAGGGCCGATGCAGGCACAATGGGCTGAAAGGGCTACTTCTCACTGTAACAATTCTGTGATTCTTGTGGACACAGCTTGCTCAGGAAGTACAATCTTGAGATGTTCTTTCAATTTCTGTTTCAAAAGAAAACCAGCTTCACCCTGATCACACAAAAACTAGAAATGGGAAAGGTCAGCAGGTCTGGCAGCATCTGTCAAGAGAAAGCAGACTTTACATTTCTGGTCCAAGATTACTGGACTTGAAGTGTTAACTTTGTTTCTCTGTTCACAGATGCTACCAGACCGGCTGAATTTCTTTAGCAATTTCTGTTTTTGTGTTTGAACTTCAGCATTCTCAGCCCTTTGTTTTATTTTAGATAAAACAATCATATTTCCAAGCCAGTCACTGTGGTAAGTAACACACAATATAAACGTCAGGCGATGATCAACCCCTACAAGAAAGAACCTATCCATCATCTCATATGACATTCATATGAGATTCATATGAGATTCCCCCTCATTTTTCTAAACTCCAGTGAATATAATCTTAACTGATTGAACGTTTCCTCATACATCAGTCCTGCTATCCCAGGAATCAGTCTGGTAAACTTTCACTGCACTTCCTGTATAGCAAGAACATCCTTCCTCAGATAAAGAGACCAAAACTGCACGCAGTATTCTGGGTGCAGTTTCACCTGGATCCTGTATAATTGCAGTAAGACTCCCCTGTTCCTGTATTTGAATCCTCTCACTATGAAGGCCGACATACCATTTACCTTCTTCACCGCCTGTTGTACCTGCGTGGTAACGTTCAGTGACTGGTGTACAAGAACACCCAGGTCTCGTTGCACATGTTCCCATCTCAATTTATAGCCATTCAGATAATCTGCCTTCCTGTTTTTGCTATCAATCAGCCTGTTCAAATTACACTGCAACATTTCTGCATCCTCCTTACAGCTCACCCTCTGATCCAGCTTTGTGTCATCTGCAAATTTGGAAATGTCATTTAGTTCCCTCGTCTAAATCATTAATATGTTTTGTGAATAGCTGGGTCCTAGCACTGAACCCTGAGGTGCCTCACTAATCACTGCCTGCCACTTAGTAAAAGATCCGTTTATTCCAGCTTTTTGCTTCCTGTCTGCCTCTCTATCCATCTCGGTACTCCATCCCCAATCCCATGTGCTTTAATTTGACACACTAATCTCTTATGTGGAACTTTGTTGAAAGCCTTCTGAAAGGCCAAATAAACCACATCCACTGGCTCCACTTCATCAATTCTACTGGTCAAATCCTCAAACAATTCCAGTAGATTTGTCAAGCATGATTTCCCTTTTGTAAATCCATGATGACTCTGTCCAATCTTGTTACTGTTTTCCAAGTGCTCTGCTATTAAATCTTTGACAGTGGACTCTAGCATCTTCCCCACTACCGATGTCAGATTCACTGGTCTATAATTCCCTGTTTTCTCTCTGCCTCCCTTTTTGAATAGTGGGGTTACGTGAGCTACCCACCAAGCTGTAGGAACTGTTCCAGAGACTAAAGAATCTTGTAAGATGACCCACATTTCCAGGGCCATTTCCTTAAGTACTCTGGGATATAGATTATCAGGCCGGAGGGATTTATCTACCTACAGTGCCAACCATTTCACTAACACCATTTCCCTCCTAATACTGATTTGATTCAATTCCTCCCTCTCACTACACCCTGTATTCCCCAACATTTCTGGTATGTTATTTGTTTCCTTCTTTGTGAACCAGAATCAAAGGATGTATTTAGTAGGTCAGCCATTTCTTTGTTTAGCATTATAGGTCTGTAAGATGTAAGGAACAGAATTAGATCATTTGGCCTATGGAGCCTGCTCCAGCGTTCAGTCATAGCTGATATGTTTCTCAACCCCATTCTCCTGCCTTCTCCTTGTAACCCTTGATCCCCTTACTAATCAAGAGCTTATGTATCTCTGTCTTAAATGCACTCAGCAATTTGGCTTCCACAGTCCTGTGTAGCAATGAATTCCACAGATTAACCACCCCCTGGCTGAAGAAATTCGCCCCCCATCTTAGTTCTAGAGGATTCTCCCTTCACTCTGAGGCTGTGCCCTCAGGTCCTAGTCTCTCCTACTGGTGGAAACATTTACTCCACATCCACTCTATCCAGGCCTCTCAGTATTCTGTAAGTTTCAATCAGATCCCCCTCTCAACCTTCTAAGTTCCATCAAGTACAGACTCGGAGTCCTCAACCACTCCTCATATGACAAGCTCTTCATCCTCAGAATCATTCTTGTAAACCTCCTCTGGACTCCCTCCGATGCCAGCACATCCTTCATTAGATACAGTGCCCAAAACTGCTCACAATATTTCAAATGCAGTCTGACAATACAGCCTCAGCAGTACATCCCTGCTCTTGTATTCTAGCCCTCTTAAAATGAGTGCTAACATTGCATTTGCCTTCCTAAATGCCATCTGAACCTGAATGTTCACTTTAAGAGAATCATGAACCAGGACTCCCAAGTCCCTTTGTGTTTCAGATTTCCTAAGCCTTTCCTCGTTTAGAAAATAGGCTGCGCCTCTATTCTCCCTACCAAAACCTCACACTTTCCCACATTGTATTCCATCTAGCAGTCCTTTGCCTAGTCTCCTAGCCTGTCCAACTCCTTCTGCAGCCTCCCCACTTCCTCAACACTATCTGTCCCTCCATCTCTCTTTGTGTCATCTGCAAACTTAGCAACAATGCCCCCAGTTCCTTGCCCAGACTGTTAATGTATAACGTGAATAGTTGTGGTCCAACACAGTTCCCTGTAGAACTTCACTGGTCACCAGCTGCCATCTTGAAAAAGACACCTTTGTCCCCACACTGTGCCTTCTGCCAGTCAGCCAATCCTCTGTCCATACCAGTACCTTGTCCCTAATACCTTGGGCTCTTACCTTATTTAGCAGCCTCCCATGTAACACCTTGTCAAAGGCCTGGAAATCCAAATAGATCACCTCCACTGGCTGTCCTTCATCTAACTTGCTCATTACTTCCTCAAACAAGTCCAACAGATTTGCCAGGAGTGATCTCCCCTTGTCGAAGCCGTGCTGACCCAGCCCTATTTTACCATGCACTGCCAAGTTCTCTGCAATTTCATTCTTAATTATGGACGCTAAAATCTTATCAATGACTGAGGTCAGTCTAACTGGCCTATAGTTTCCTGTCCTCTGCCTCCCTCCCTCTTTAAGCAGGATGTTACGTGAACCAGTCCTCTGGGACCCTCCCTGACTGCAGTGATTCCTGAAAGATCATCACCAATGCTTCTACAATCTTCCCCAGCTATCTCCTTCAGAACTCTGGTGGTGTAGTCCATCCGGTCCAGGTGATTTATCCATCTTCAGACCTTTCAGCTTCCC
Source organism: Rhincodon typus (assembly GCF_021869965.1). Classification (NCBI taxonomy): domain Eukaryota; kingdom Metazoa; phylum Chordata; class Chondrichthyes; order Orectolobiformes; family Rhincodontidae; genus Rhincodon; species Rhincodon typus. The sequence continues at coordinate 1,400,320 of NC_063337.1, read as the reverse complement.
CAGCACCTACTCCTCAGTGATGGCCACTATACCCACTTCTGGCCCCAACACTCATGAAGTACGCTGTTGGTGTCTTCCACTGTGAAAACTGATGCAAAGTACTGATTCAGTTCCTCCCTCATTTCTTTGTTCCCCATCACTACTTCTCCAGACTCATTTTCCAGTGATTCAATGACCACTGTTGCACCTCTATCTTACCATTTAGATATCTTTTAAAAAAAAAAAACGCTAATTTTCTTATATATTACCAGCTAGTTTTCACTCATATTTCACACTCTCCCCCTCTTGTTGCTTTTTTAGTTATCCTCAACTGTTTTTTAAAGGCTTCCCAATCCTCTGGCTTCCCACAAATCTTCACCACATTGTTTGTTTTTTCTTTTGCTTTCCAGCAGTCCCTAACTTCCCTTGGCAGCCATGATTGTCTCATCCTCCCCTTCGTATGTTTCTTATAAATTATAAATTCTCCTCTTTCGTATTGTAAAGGATCTACATTTGTCTTCACCAGTTGTTTTCTGTTCAGATACCTATAGAAGCTTTTACAGTCAGTTTGTCTGTTCTCCACAAGCTTACTGTCTTGCTATATTTACTTCCTCTTAATCAATCCCTTTGTCCTCCTTTGCTGAATTCTAAGATGCTTCCATTCCTCGGGCCTGTTGTTTTTCTGGCTACAGTTTGGTGTTCAGTGTTAGTGATTGGCTGCTTTACAGACAGAGCAGGCAACAGTCTGGGAGTGTGAAGTAAGGTAGGCCTGAGGTATTGGCATTACATTGTCTCTTACCCCACTGCTCATTCTGCAGGAAATCTGTTCCCAAAGCTGCTGATAAATTGTTGCTGGGTGCAGATTGCTGTGTTCCTCAGGATGGTATTTCTGCAACCTCCCAAAGTAGGAACTGTCCAGTCTCATCGCTGGGTACTTTTCTCAAAGTGAAGAATTCTGTTCGCATTGTCCTGAGGTCACCAGGTGCTTTGTCATTTTCCTTGGATTAAAAATGGTTAATTTGAGTTGAGTTTCTTATAACAAGTTAGTTTGGAGAAATAAATGCAGAGATATGAAATAAGAGCAGGAACACATCCAGCCTGTTCCTCTTTTCAGTATGACCGTGGCTGACCTTGGGTTTTCACCTGCTTTGCTGCCTGCTCCTCATCTCCCTCGATTCTGTCTCATACTTAATGATAGTCAACAATGAAGCAGCCGCAACTGTCTGGGGCAAGGAACTACAAAGATTCGCAACCCTTTGACTGAAAAACAAATTCCTCCTCATCTCAGTCCTAAATAATTGGCTTCTTGTCCTGTGCCCCTGAGAAACAGCCTCTCTGTTTGTGTGCCATTAAGGAGAATCTTGTGTCTTTAATGTGATCAGCCTTCATTCTTCTAATCACCAGGGAATATAAATCGAATTTACTCAGCCTCTCACCATAGGAGAGCCACCTCATCCTAGGGACCAATCCTAGTGAACCTTCACTGAACTGCCTCCAGTGCAAATATATTCTTCCTTAAACATACAAGAAACTTCATTCAGTATTGCTGATGTGATGTCACCCAAACAATTATAGCAAATCTCCAGCATACAGTGCTCTAGTTGTTTTACCTTCTTCTGTTCACATACCAATAGAAACCTTTAAAGTCAGTTGGTATGTTCCCCACAAGCTTACTGTCTCACTGTATTTCCCCTCCTATTAATTGATCCCTTCTCTCCCAGTTGTTTGCTGTACCTGTGAGCTGACCACTAATTTTGGTTGTCAGAGTACCCTCGGAGTCTCTGAACAAGGCCATTACTGACTGGTTGGACTGAGTGGTGATCTCCTGTAGTGTCAATGTTTTGTGATGCACATTTACAAGTGTCATGAGATTTTTTTTTCTTAAGAAAGCTGTTTTTCTATTATTATGGCCGAAGTGAATAACCTCACAGCTCCACACATCATATGGCACTTGCTGTGCATGTACTGAACCTGTCTACACCTCTGTGCAATCTCTGTGTCCTCCTAACAGCTTTCATTTGCACGGAGCTGACGTTATTAGCAACCCTGGACATATTACTCTTTGTCAAACTTATTAATTCAGAATGTGCATAGCTGAGGACTCTGAGCCTTGATTCTTCCAACACCCAATTAGAACCTGTTGCCAGTGTGCCATTTTAATAATTTTTAATAATGTTTAAAGCTGCCATATTGAGCATCTGGTGAAGATAAAGGGGGCATGTATAGACAGTTGGAATTGAGTGAATCCCTCAGAGTTTAAGGGAAGTAGGAATATACTCGAGGGAAATCAGGAGGGCAAAAAGGGGACATGAGATAGCTTTAGCAAATAAGGTTAACGTGAATCCAAAGAGATTCTACTTGTATATTAAGGATTCTACTCCTATATTAAGGGCAAAAGAGTAAATAGGGCCTCTTAAAGGTCAACGAGACCATTTATGTGTGGAACCATAGGAGATGGGTGAGATACTAAATGAGTATTTTGCGTCGGTAGTTACTGTGCAGAAGGATATGAAAGCTAGAGAACTTGGAGAAGTAAATAGCGATATCTTGAAAAGCGTCTGTATTACAGAGGAAGTGCTGCTGGGTGCCTTAAAATGGTTAAATGTGGATAAGTCCCCTGGACCTGATCAGGTGTATCCCAGAGCTTTGTAGGAAGCTAGGGAAGTGATTGCTGGGCCTCTTGCTGAGATATTTGTATCATCGATAGCCACAAGTGACTAATGTGGTGCCATTATTTAAGAAAGATGGTAAGGAAAAGCCAGGGAACTATAGACCAATGAGCCCGATGTCAATGGTGGGTAAATTATTGGAGGGGTTTCTGAGGGACAGGATTTACATGTATTTGGAAGGACAGGGATTGATTAGGCATAATCAACATGGCTTTATGTGTAGGAAATTGTGTCTCGCTAACTTGATTGAGTTTTTGAAGAAGTAACAAAGAAGTTGATGATGGCAGAGTTGTGAAAGTTGTCTATATGGACTTCAGCAAGGCTTTCGACAAAGTTCTACATGATAGACTGGTTAGCAAGGTTAGATCCCAAGGTGAGGTAGCCATTTGGATACAAAATTAGCTTGAAGGTTGTAGGCAGAGTGTAGTGGTGGAAGGTTGTTCCTCAAACTGGAAGCCTTTGACCAGCAGTGTACCACAGTGGGCCCACTGCTTTTTGTCATTTATATAAATGATTTGGATGTAAATATAGGAGGTATGGTTAGTAAGTTTGTGGATGACATCAAAATTGGTAATGTAGTGGACAGCAAAGATGTTTATCTCCGAGTACAACGGGACCTTGATCAGATGGGCCAATGGACCGAGGAGTGGTAGATGGGGTTTAATTTAGATCAATGTGAGGTGTTGCATTTTGGAAAGGCAAATCAGGGCAGGACTTACACAGTTAATTGTAAGATCTGGGGAGTGTTGCCAAACAAAGAGACCTTGGAGTGCAGGTTCATAGTTCCTTGAAGGTGGAGTCCCAGGTGGACAGGATAGTGAAGAAGGTGTTTGGTACGCTTGCCTTATTGGTCAGTGCATTGAGTATCGGAGTTGGGATATCGTGCGATGGCTCTGGAGGAGATTGACTAGGCCCCTTTTGGAATACTGCGTTCCAGTTTCCCAGCGAGAAGAAGGATGTTGTGAAACTGGAAAGGGTTCGAAAATATTTACAAAGATGTTGCCAGGTTGCAGGGTTTGAGCTATAGGGAGAGACTAAATAGACTGGGGCTATTTGGGGCTATTTTCCCTGGAGCATCAGAGTCTGAGGGGTGATCTTATAGAGGTTTATAAAATTACGAGGGGCATGGATAGAGTAAATAGCCAAGGTTTTTTTTCCCAGGGTGGGGGAGGCCAAAACTAGAGAGCATAGGTTTAAGGTGAGAGGGGAAAGATTTAAAAGGGTTCTAAGGGACAACTTTTTCACACAGAGTATGGTGCGTGTATGGAATGAGCTGTCAGAGGAAGTGGTGGAGGCTGGTACACTTACAACATTTAAAAGGCATCTGGATGAGTATATGAATAAGAAGGGTTTAGAGGGATATGGGCCAAATGCTGGCAAATGGGTTTGGATCAGTTTAGGATATCTGGTTGGCATGGACGAGTTGGACCGAAGGGTCTGTTTCTGTGCTATACAGCTCCATGACTGTATTGTTTTGGGCTTTAATTCAGGTTAGTTGTCCTGTCCTCAGGTTTGTTTTAGGGCATGAGTTTTGTGAAGCCCAGCTGACGCAATTTCCTCTCTCTTTCCACAGGGAGTTAAACCGCTCTGATTCCGAATCCTCCATTTCTCAATCCAGTGAGCAGCAGCGTCTTCCCAACCCCTCAGGCTCTCCCAGTGCCCTCCTACACAGCTCTGGATCCAGATCCGTGCCATCCAAGCCTACCTCCCTCCTCAAACTGACAGAAGAAATCACTCCGAGCCTGAGTGTTGTGTCAGACTCCAATGTCCCCAGCCCAAACAGCAGCGGCAGCAGCAAACAGGCCAACTCGCTGAGCAGCATGTGTTCCGAGAGTATCTCCGACAGTCCTGTGGCCGGCAGGAAACCTTACCCCAACCGGGGCCTGGAGAAGTCAGCCAGTCTGGGTGAGATCCACCGCGGCACGGAGGGTTCGGCCCTCAGCCCCTCTGAATCCTCACGCTCTCTCAGCCCCACATCCACTGACCCTGAGTCCACCGTGACCGACGCCAAAAATGGCATCAAGGGCACCAAAATCCCTCAGCTGTCCTCGAAAAAGTCTCCAGTAGAGGAGGACAGCACATCAACAGGTGAGGAGACTGAACCCAACCCTGGCAAAAAGAAGCCAGGATTTAAGCTGTTCAAGAAAAAGAACAAGTAAGTCAAGCCAGACTGGGGAGCCGGCCTTTTCCAAACACGAGGTCTGCAACAGAACTGAACTGAACTGAACTGAACTGAGAAGAAAGTAGAGACCCAGCACCACAGGGACTCTCAGTTTAACCTTTGGTCAAGCCTTTTACTAGAGCTGTTTGTCCCCAGAGAGTGGATTTTATTTAATCTTATTTATTTTACAGACTGGTGTTCCTCATTTCTATGCCTTTCCCAAGTCGATGAACGAGGGAAGCTGTGAGGAGCCTCCTGCTTTTCGGGACATCTCTTTGTATCCTGCTGCATGCCTCCTCTCCCAGTGCCTGAGCTGTATCAGGGCAGCATGCACTCGCAATGCTTCTGCAAAAAAAAAGAAAAACACAAGAATCAAATATTTTATAAGGTTTCTGTGGCAGGTTTAAAAACCTTAAGGTTTGAAGATGTAGAGAATGTTGATGTATCTTCTCCAAAGATCTGAGCTACAAAGCTTGTAAATGACTTGGTATGTTTGTACCTTTTAATAAGTGACTGGGGATGGGAGTCACATTTATCATGGAGATCAGTGCTTTCCTTTCTGTCTATTTTCTAATGTTGGTTTGCCAGTGAATGGCTTGTACAAGCCATGGTTGTGTGCAGTCACACTTGGATGAATAGTCGGTCTCTGATTAAAAGAGGATGTGTAGAGTTGGGGATGCTGGGGCTGATCATTGATTGTGCACTGTATTTTTAAACAGATTGATCTGCCCAAGTAAAGCCTCGGACAAAGTGGCTGACCCAGCCTGCTGCAGTCAGAGAACACATCAAGTTCCATTACCCCCGCAACCACCCCCACCCACCAACCACCCACCCCCCACCCACCGTGCTGATGGCCCACTCTAAGAAACCTTAGGCCCAGCCTAAAAACAACACAAGCTGTGCCTTCACTCTTTCTAGCCCTTACTGCTCCCTCTCTAATCCTCACCCTGTCGTTAATCTCATTCTCACCCATTCTCTTTTCTAGCCATCACTCCCTCAGTGGGATTACTCTCTCAAACTCTGTGTTATTAATCTCACTGTAACCCTCAATGCTATCACTCCTACTCTGTCACTGCTGTTAATCTCATTCTAATGCCCTCATTCCATTCTAATAAGCTCTGACCCTGTCTCCCTGAATAATGTTAATTTAAGCACTTTGAAGCTATTAGCTGACTGAATCTCTTGAATATCCCTTGTTTGTGACCATCCCCGATAGACACAAGTTGTGGGGCTGTTGTGTGCTTTTCTGTTTTCCTGGCAGCTGCTGGTTTCTGGTCATCTGGCCCTGGCAGGTTGTGCACCAGATCTCCAAGTTCTGTCATGGAATTAGTTTCTGTTCCTGAAACCGTACTCATTAATTTAAAATGAGTCTGCTGTGACTGAACCGAATTCAGAATGCAGATATTGTTTGCCTGAGCTTAGCAATTAGCTGAAAGATTCTGGTTCGTGTCGAGAACCTTAGTAGAGAAGCTGTAGCCTCTAGTCATGTCTCACTGTGACATTACAATCTTCAGGACTCCAGGCTGGACGTAAAACCATGAGTGGCACTCACTTTTACCAAAGTTTGTCTTTGATCTGAGCCTTTAGTGTTTCTGGGTCTAGGCTGATTGTGTTAACCCTGATGTGTGAACCTGTATCTGTGTGTGTTACACTACCAGGGCTACAGCAGTTACAGGGTGGTGTCAGTGTAGACAGTACCCCTGTTTTGGGTATGCGTAGTCTGTCCTGGCCTGTCTTTGGGGATTATTCTGTCTCTTGAGGCTGTGGAGTTTCAACTCTTTGTTCATCGATGAGCTGAAAAACTGACGCTGAGCTTCTGAAAGTCTCCACATTCCGAGACCTGTTCAGAAGGTTGGTTTGAACTCAACCTGACTTAGAACTAGGTGTTTCTGATCATGTATAGAGTTTTTGAATTTAACTTGTGTGTGCAGGATGATTTTGAGAATGTGACAGACAGGAAAATTCATTGTAGTGCAGCGTAAGAAACTGAGTGGGAGTGCATTGAGCTCTGTCCATGTAAACTGAGAAAACTGTGTGTCTCTGTGCGTGTGTGTGTCTGTGCGTGTAGAACGGTGATGGTAGAGTTCAGCTAATATACCCTGTGTGCGTTTTATTGAGTTTTGTCAAGCTTGTTCTTGAAGAAACCTCAGTGACTAGCTCAGGCTGCTGTTTGAACAGCGGTCAGTGCAGTGACCAGCTCGGACTGCTGACCTGATGATGTTAGTTCTAGAGACACTGCTAGGAATATATCCTGAGTAATGACTCTCAGTTGGCTGTTGGTCATTCAGTGACCAGAAATGCTGGATTAGTATTTCATCTTTGTGCCAATCCTGTTCACTGTTGGGAAGTGTAATTCTGTGTAACACTGTAATGGAGTGGGTGCAGCTTTTGGAAAACACATTCAGCCTTTGTGGATGGGAGTATTTACATTGCTGTGCCCAACAGTCAACCTCACTCTCCCTCACTCTCGCTCCCTCCCTCACTCTCGCTCCCTCCCTCACCCTCGCTCCCTCCCTCACCCTCGCTCCCTCCCTCACTCTCGCTCCCTCACCCTGACAGGTCACTGATAAACCAGGGGTGGTCAGCCTCTGTCAGTATCTGTTAGCTTTGTATCAGTGCACACTGTGTGGCTCTGACTGTATATGTACTGTCCTCGATAACAGTAAGTGCTAACCTAGCATCCCAGCCTAGTCTGTAAACCCGCACCCCCACCACCCCTCTCCCCAGCTCTCTCTGTCTCCCCTCCAAGCCTGGTCTATCTTCCCCTAACCCCTCTCCCCAGCCCGCTCTGTCACCCCCCAACTCTTCCCTCCCCACCCCAAGTCCCCTTTGACCAAGCCTAGGGCTGCTCAGTGGTCACCATTTCCTTTGCTGAGTGTTTAATGAAGTAATAAGGGCAGTGATGACCACCATCTGGTCCCTCATGCAAACTGTGCATCTCTCCCCCACTGTGCTGGCCTTTCCCCTCTCCCTCCCATATGGAATACTCCCCACTCCACCCATCCCATTGCCTCCTGTCCCGTGCTGTCTGTTTCCCCCACACAGTCTCCCCTGCCCCATGCTGTTCCCCCTGCTCCTGGCTGGCTCAGCGATGTTAGAAAAAAATGCAGAGACTCTCCTCAGTGTTTGGGGAGGTTGTGTGGGTTGTTTGTTTTCTGTCCCGTTCTCCCTGTGTGTCTGTGCTGTTAGGAAGGTTGAAGCTGCTTGTAAATAGCATTAGTGATGAGAAATTGCTGGCCATGATTTCTGTGTGAACTCTCCCCCACTATGAGCTGATCATTGGTATGTTGTTTGTCTGTGCTCAGTGTGGCATGCCTATGTTTCCAGGGGCCTTCCTTTTTACTGCAGTGATGCTGTGTGTAATTTTACAGGCTGATCAAACCAACCGGCTTCTCAACAATCAACTTTGTTTTGTTTTATAAAGGGAAAGTAGTTTTTTTTGTAGATAATGATGAATTTTATTCTGGGTTCAGTGTTGGGTAAAAGGACACTGTGTACAATTAATGTGGATTGGGTTGAAATGAGCTGGCCAGCTTCAGTATGTCTCTGTTAGCAAATCCCTGTATGTACTGGTACCATCTGAAAAACTAACCTTCACTCACTTCGAGATGTAGTTTTAGTTCCGGTATTGTTCCCGTTCTGGGAGTGTTTGATGGGGACGGTGTAGAGGGAATTTTACTCTGTATCTGACCCCGTGCTGTCCCTGTCTGGGAGTGTTTGATGCTAACTTCAGTGTGCTGAACACACACACGTACAAAACTGTTACAGCACAGTCAGAGATCCCTGGGTTTTGAACATGTTCAGGGTCTGTCTCAAAATACAAGGTTGTTCATCTGAGAGCCTTCCGCAGCTCCAGAGGCATCATCAGGTGATTGTACTGGCCTTTTTTCTGATGCGTGCTGGGTAAGTGAAGACAGTATTTACTGAAGCTCCAACTGTTACTGTGAATCAAGCAGATTTGTTAATATCTCAGTGATGCACGCTGTATCAGCCTATCTACCCCCCTTTCCCTCCTCACCCCCACCTTTCGGTATTGCATGTTTGGGGAGCATGCGAACCTCAGTATAGTCCATGCTATTCCTTCCTTACTGCTGTCTGCAGGTTTGAGCTTGGCTGTCTGTGCTGTCCCTGGCTGCAAGGACTGCATTACTATGATGTGGAAGGCCCTGTACACTGGCAAAGGACACAGCCAATTGCTCAGAAGTGCGCAAGGCCTGAGTGAGGAGTTTATGAATCACTGGATTGTGGAGATCCCACAAGGGCCTTTGCTCAGGCCCAGGGCTGTGATTTCTCAGTGGGTTTCTCTCGGCATTGCTCTCCTGCAGGGAGTTCTTTGTATCTCTTGCTGCAGTGAGCTTTCAGGTTTACAAGTGCTGATGCTTTGTCAGTGCATTTGCTTCTGAAGTGTGGCTGCAGTGGTGAGGGTGGGGATTTTACCCCTGGTTGGGTGAAGTGTGGGGTTTGGTAGGGGCCTGTTCATGAGGATTGTGTGTGAAGATGCATTTGGGGACTTCTACCTTGGCTGATGTTTGCACAGCCTTGCTGTCACCCAATCTTCATATCTGTGTTCAATTTCCCCTGTGCTGTTTGTTATGAAGAGAAAAGAAAGTCTTTGTAAAATGAAATAAAAGTATAATGTAAAGTTCTGAAACTAATGTACGAAATCTTTCACTTTTATGGCAGCAAATGCATGGAAGCAATAAATTGATCAAATGTGAAGCTGCTCCTGGTTGTGTCACCGTGTTTTGTTCACCGTTGTCATAAAGCTTCCATTTCCCTGCCATCTCTCTTCCACACTCTCTGGGTCAGAGTGACCTGCAGTGTCCCCTCTGTATCTGGGGGTTTCTCTCTGTGTCGTCTGCCAGAGCCACTGTGTTCCCAGCTGCTCCAACAAACCAGACAGAGGGCAGCATCTGGTGGCAGCTCCTTGCTCCTACAGCTACTGAGATGAACATCAGTTAAAATAATTGAGGAACAAAAGCAGAAGTTGCTGGAAAAGCTCAGCAGGTCTGCAGCATCTCCATTTTCAGGAAGGGTCACTGGCCCTGAAACATTAACTGAGTTTTTTTCTTCACAGGTGCTGCTAGACCTGCTGAGTTTTTCCAGCAACTTCTCTTTGTGTTCCTGACTTACAGCATCCGCAGTTCTTTTGATTTTTCTTAAAAAAAACTTCCTCCAATTAACTCCCTCACTGAAATGTTGAAATGATTCCACATACTGATCAGTCTGTCATAATCTGATGTTTGTCTTCAGCTGGTTTTAATGTTTCTGGTCCTGTAATCAATATTTGGCATTACCCTGTCTCTCCTTCGGTACATTTCTGTCTTGTCACTCCATTTTCTCACTCTAACTCTAAGACTAATTCTTCATCAACTTGCCCTAAATATAACAATGCAAATGCTGGAAACCTGAAATAAAAACAGGACGCATCAGTATTGAGAGGATTGCTGAGTAAAAGCACAGTTTGTCAAATTGTTTTGTCAGAAATATCACTTTGTAGAGAGCTCTGCGTTATTCTGACTGAAAAAGAGTGGACTCCTCCTGCATCTTGAGGTCAGAAGTGGAAATGTTTGCTGAAGACCATAAGATGTGGGAGCAGGAGTAGGCCATTCATCCCATCAGGTCTGTCTCACCATTCAATGAGATCATGGCTGATCTGATAATCCTCAAATCTGCTCTCCTGCCTTTTCCCTGTAATCCTTGATCCCTTTACTGATTAAAATCTGTCTCTCTCAGCTTTGAATGTACTTAATGACCCAGCCTCGACAGCTCTCTGTGGTAAAGAATTCATTACACCCAGAAGAAATTCCTCTTTAAATGTTTTAAATCTGCTGTCCCTTATCCCAAGACTGTGACCTCTCATTTTATGCTGCTGTGCAGGAGGAATCTCCTTTCTCCATCAACTTTGTCAATCTCCTTTAGCATCTTATATACCTCAATTAGATCTCGTTTCCGTTTTCTAAACCCCAGAGAGTATCAGCCTAAACTGCTCAATCCCTCTTTACAAGACCAGCCCCTCGGCTCTGGATTCAATCTCATGAACTTCCTCTGAACTCTCGCCACCTCAACGCAAGCTGGAAGAACAATACTTCAATTTCCACTTGGGGACCCTGCAGCCCTCCGGACTCCATATAGAACATAGAACATTACAGCGCAGTACAGGCCCTTCGGCCCTTGATGTTGCGCCAACCTGTGAAACCAATCTGAAGCCCATCTAACCTAAACTATTCCATTATCATCCATATGTTTGTCCAATGACCATTTAAATGCCCTTAAAGTGGGCGAGTCTACTATTTT
>NC_063337.1:1376897-1388814 GCF_021869965.1 Rhincodon typus | reverse complement strand
GCGGTGACCAGAACTGTACGCAATACTCCAAGTGCGGCCGCACCAGACTTTTGTACAGCTGCAACATGACCTCATGGCTCCGAAACTCAATCCCTCTACCAGTATCGAGGTCAATAATGTAGGGCCTAAACTCTCCCATGTCCTAGCCCCCTACCCCACACACCAGGCCTTGTTTATCACATAGCCTGGCATTACACACTCTGAGGAAGGGTCACTGGACCCAAAACGTTAACTCTGTTTTTTTCCTTCACAGATGCTGCCAGATCTGCTGAGCTTTTCCAGCAACTTCTGTTTTTGGTCCCCATTAATAGCTATTCACCCTCCCAGCCGGATCGTTATCAACTCCTTTGTCTGTCCAACTGTTCGTCTCTCTGTTTGGGCTCTATCCTATCGTTTACTCCCTACCCCATCCCCCTCCCTATTTTCTGCATATAAACTGACATTTCCTAGCCACCATCAGTTCTGAGGAAGGGTCACCTTCACAGATCCTGCCGGACCTGCTGAGCTTTTCCAGCAACTTTGTTCTTGTTGCAATACACCCCTCTCGGGTATGGGGAGCAGTGTTGTATGCAGTAACTGCAGGTGCGGTCTCCCCAGTGCTTTGTACAGGTACAGCAACACTTCTACCCTTTTATACACCAGTAACACATTTAATACACTTAACAACCCAGCCTCAACATCCCTCTGCAGTAAAGAATTCCACAGAATCACCACCCTCTGAGAGAAGACGTTGCTTCTCATCCCTGTCTGAAATGGGTGAATCCTTATTCTGAGACTATGCTTTCTGCTCCAAGGCTATCCTACAAGGGGAAACAATTTTCCCATACCTACCCTGACAAATCCCCTTAGAATCTTGTACATTTCAATAAGGTCACCTCTCGTTCTTCTAAACCCAACAAGCACAGGCTCAATCAACTCAACCTCTCCTCATAAGACAGTCCCTCCACATTTGCTATCAACCTAGTGAACCTTCTCTGGGCTTCCTCCAATGCCAGGATATCTTTCCTTAGATAAAGGGCCCAAACCTGTTTACAGTATTCCAGCTGTGGTCTGACTAGTGCCTTGTATAGTTCTTGCAAAACCTCCCTATTTTTATACTCTGCTCCCTTTGAAATAACAGACTGCAAAGTGTTCAGCACCATTCGGAACTTCTCAGACACTGAAGCGGTCTTTTTGCAAATGCAACAAGACCTGGACAATATCCAGCCTTGGGCTGAAAAATGGTAAGTGACATTCACACAATTCCCAGGCAATGACCATCACCAACAAGGCAATCTAACCCCTGCCCCTTGATATTCAATGGCATCAGTATTGCTGCTATTGACCAGATTCTGAACGAGACACTTTGATTAGCAGCAACTCGAGGGTAAACTTCTGGATGGTCACATTCTGTATAATTTTTGAGGTGAGAGGAGAAAGATTTTAAAAGGAACCTGAGGGGTAACTTTCGAAAAAGGATGGTCTGTACTGGAATGAACATTGACAGGAAGTGGTAGATGCAGGTACATTAAAAAGACATTTGGACAGGTACATGAATAGGAAAGATTTACAGGGATATGGGCCAAACACAGGCAAATTAGGCTGGTTTTGGGAAACTTGGTCAGCACACACGGGTTGGACCAAAGGGGCTTTTTCTGTGCTGTATCACTCCATGATAAGCCAAAAAACACAGTGGCTACAAGAGCAGGTCAGAGGCTAGAAATGCTGCAATAAATGACTCTCTCCTATCTGCCTGACACTGCGTACTGAGTCCCTCAGTACTGACCCTTCGACAGTGCGGCGCTCCCTCAGCACTGACCCTCGGACAGTTCAGTAGGAGAAGGACTGGGGGAGGGAGGTGGGAGTACTGGGAAGGATAGTTAAGGGTGGAGGGTGGAGGGTGAAGGAATGTGTATGTGGACAGGGAAGGAGGAGAGTGAATCTGATAGAGACCGATGATGTGAAGTTTCTCTTGACAGTAATGAGGGTGAGGTGGTAATGGAGCTGAGAGCTGTTGGGTGACTCAGAGCTTTCTTGCAGATCCCAGTCACTTTCAGAAACCTCAAATAAGCTGAAATCTGACATTTGAGCTATCAGCAACCACTTTCATCTTGTTCCTTCTAGCTGCTTGTTCTCACTGTTCATGGTATATAATCCTAGCACAAATGTGTCATAGACAAACCATGAGCTTTCGCATTTTATGGAGAGCATCAGCATGGATTGTAACTGAGAATTATGTGCTTTACGAATATTACATGGGCTAGTGATAATATCACTAGACTTTTCATGCAGAAACTCCCCTAATGTTCTGGGGATCCAGATTCGAATCCTGCCACAGCAGACAGTGGAATTAATGATGACCACAAAACTGTTGTTCCCTACGTGTGACTCCACACCCACAGCAATGTGTTTGACTCTCAGTTGCCCTCTGAAATGGCCTAGCAAGCCACACGGTTCTACCAATTGCTGCAAAGTCTCAAAGAAATGAAACCAGACAGATCACCTGGCATCGACCCAGGCACCAGAAAAGACAGCGGCAGAAACAGCCCTGTCGACCCTGCAAAGTCCTCCTCACTAACATCTGGGGGCTAGTGCCAAAATTGGGAGAGCTGCCTCACAGACTAGTCAAGCAACAGCCTAACATAGTCATACTCACAGAATCATACCTTACAGACAATTTCCCAGACACCACCATCACCATCCCTGGATTTGTCCTGTCCCATTATCAGGACAGACCCAGCAGAGGGGGTGGCACAGTGGCACTGACCCTCGCACAGTGTGGCGCTCCCTTGGCACTGACCCTCTGACAGTGCGGTGCTCCCTCAGCACTGACCCTCGGGAGGGAGTTACTCTGGGAGTCCTCAGCATTGACTCGGGACCCCATGAAGTCTTGTGGCTTCAGGTTAAACATGGGCAAGGAAATCTCCTGCTGATTACCACATACTGTCCTCTCTCAGCTGATGAATTGACAGTCCTCCATGTTGAACAACACTTGGAGGAAGCACTGAGTATGGCATGGGCACAACATGTACTCTGGGTGGGGCATTTCAATGTCCATCACCAAGAGTGGCTCGGCACCAGTACTACTGATCGAGCTGGTCGGGTCCTAAAGGATATAGCTGCTAGACTGGGTCTGCGGCAGGTAGTGAGGGAACCAACAAGAGGGAAAAACATATCTGACCTTATCCTTACCAATCTGCCAGCTGCAGTTATATCTGTCCATGACAGTATCGGTAAGAGTAACCATCACACAGTCCTTGTGGAGATAAAGGTGGCCTTCACGTTGAGAATAACTTCCATCATGTTGTGTGGCACTATCACCGTGCTAAATGGGACAGACTTCACACAGATCTAGCAACTCAAGACTGGGCATCCATGAGGCACTGTGGGCCATCAACAGCAGCATAATTGTACTCCAGCACAATCTACAACCTCATGGCCCGGCATATCCCCCACTCAACCATTACCATCAAGCCAGGAGATCAACCCTGGTTCAATGGAGAGCACAGGAGGACATGCCAGGAGCAGCACCAGGCATACCTGACAATAAGATATCAACCTGGTGAAGCCACCAAACAGGATTCCTTGCACACCAAACAGCGAAAGCAGCAAGTGATAGAGCTAAGCGATCCCACAACCAACGGATCAGATCTAAGCTCTGAAGTCCTGCCACATCCAGTTGTGAATGGTGGTGGACAATTAAACAACTCACTGGAGTACGAGATTCCACAAATATCCCCATTCTCAATGATGGAAGAGCCCAGCACACCAGTGAAAAAGATAAGGCTGAAGCTTTTGCTGCAATCTTCAACCAGAAGTGCAGGGTGGATGATCCATCTCGGCCTCCTCCAGTGGTCCCCAGCGTCTCAGATACCAGTCTTCAGCCAATTCGATTCACTCCGTGTGATATCAAGAAACGGTTGGAGACACTGGATACTGCAAAGGCTACGGGCCCTGACAACATTCTGGCAGTAGTACTGAAGACTTGTGCTCCAGAACTTGCCGCTCCCCTCGCCAAGCTGTTCCAGTTACAGTTACAACACTGGTATCTAGCCAACAATGTGGAAAATTGCCCAAGTACATCTTGTACACAAAAAGCAGGACAAATCTAAACGAGACAATTACTGCCCCATCAGTCTCCTCTCGATCATCAGTAAAGTGATGGAAGGTGTCAGTAACAGAGCTATCAAGCAGCACCTGCTCAGAAATAACCTGCTCAGCGACACCCAGTTTGGGTTCCACCAGGGCCACTCAGCTTAAGGTTGAGGAAGCAAGGATCGGACGGGGCTCTAGAGGTCTACAAGGTAGCCAGGAAGGAACTGGAGAATGGACTTAGCAGAGCTAGAAGGGGGTATGAAAAACCTTGGTGAGTAGGATCAAGGAAAACTCCAAGGCTTTCTATACTTATGTGAGGAACAAGAGGCTGGCCAGAGTGAGGGTAGGGCCAGTCAGGGACAGTGGAGGGAACTTGTGCACGGAGTCAGAGGAGGTAGGGGAGGTCCTTAATGAATATTTTGCTTCAGTATTCACCAGTGAGAGGGACCTTGACGTTTGTGAGGACAGCATGAAACAGGCAGATATGCTCGAACAGGTTGTTGTTGGGAAGGAGGATGTGCTAGAAATTTTGAAAAACATGAGGATAGCTAAGTCACCGGGGCCAGACAGGATATACCCAAGGTTGCTATGGGAAATGAGGGAAGAGATTGCTGCCCCTTTGGCGATGATCTTTGCGTCCTCACTGTCCACCGGAGTAGTACCAGATGATTGGAGGGTGGCAAATGTTATTTCCTTGCTCAAGAAAGGGAATAGGGATAATCCTGGAAATTACAGACCAGTCAGTCTTACTTCTGTGGTGGGCAAATTATTGAAGAGGATTCTGAGAGATAGTATTTATGATTATTTGGAAAAGCACAGTTTGATTAGAAATAGTCAGCATGGCTTTGTGAGGGGCAGGTCATGCCTCACAAGCCTTATTGAATTCTTTGAGGATGTGACAAAACACATTGATGAAGATAGAGCAGTAGATGTGGTGTATATGGATTTTAGCAAGGCATTTGATAAGGTTCCACATGGTAGACTCATTCAGAAAGTACGGAGGCATGGGATACAGGGAAATTTGGCTGTCTGGATACAAAACTGGCTGTCCAATAGAAGACAGAATGTGGTAATAGATGGAAAGTATTCAGCCTGGAGCTCGGTGACCAGTGGTGTGCCACAGGGATCTGTTCTGGGATCTGTGCTCTTTGTGATCTTTATAAATGACTTGGATGAGGAAGTGGAAGGGTGGGTTACTAAGTTTGCCGATGACACAAAGGTTGGTTGAGTTGTGGATAGCGTGGAGGGCTGTTGTAGGTTGCAATGGGGCATTGACAGGATGCAGAGCTGGGCAAAGAAGTGGCAGATGGAATTCAACCCAGAAAAGTGTGAAGTGATTCATTTTGGAAGGTCAAATTTGAATGCAGAATACAGGGTTAATGGCAGGATTCTTGGCAGTGTGGAGGAACAGAGGGATCTTGGGGTCCATGTCCATAGATCCCTCAAAGTCACTACCCAACTTGATAGGTTTGTAAAGAAGGCGTATGGTGTGTTGGCTTTCATTGGCAGGGGAATTGAGTTTAAGAGCCAGGAGGTATGCTGCAGCTCTATAAAACCCTGGTTAGACCACACTTGGAATATTGTGTTAAGTTCTGGTCACCTCATTATAGGAAAGATATGGAAGCTTTAGAGAGGGTGCAGAGGAGATTTACCAGGATGCTGCCTGGACTGGAGGGCAGGTCTTATGAGGAAAGGTTGAGGGAACTAGGGCTTTTTTCATTGGAGTGAAGAAGGATGAGAGGTGACTTGATAGAGGTGTACAAGATGATGAGAGGCATAGATAGAGTGGATAGCCAGAGACTTTTTCCCAGGGCGGAAATGACTATAATGAGGGGGCGTAATTTTAAGGTGATTGGAGGACTGTATAGGGAAGATGTCAGATGAAGGTTCTTCACACAGAGAGTGGTGGGTGTGTGGAATGCGCTGCCGGCAGTGGTAGTGGACTCAGATACTTTAGAGACTTTTAAGTGACTCTTGGATAGGCACATGGAGGATAGTAAAATGTAGGGTATGCAGGGTAGATTGACCTTAGTAGGATAATAGGTTGGCACAACATTGTGGGCCAAAGGGCCTGTGCTGTGCTGTACTGTTCTATGTTCTATGGACAAAAGAGCTGAATTCCAGAGGTGAGGTGAGAGTGACAGCCCTTGATATCAAGGCTGCATTTGACCAAGTGTGGCATCAAGGAGCCCTAGCAAAACTGGAATCAATGGGTATCGGGGGGCAAACGTTCCAGTGGTTGGAGTCATACCTGACACATAGGAAGATGGTCGTGGTTGTTGGAGGTCAATCATCTCAGCTCCAGGATAACTCTGCAGGAGTTCCTCAGGGTGGTGTCCTGGACCCAACCATCGTCAGCTGCTTCCTCAATGACCTTCCCTCCATCATAAAGTCAGAAGTGGGGATGTTTGCTGATGATTGTGCAATGTTCAGCACCATTCGTGACTCCTCAGATACTGAAGCAGTCCATGTTCAAATGCAACAAGATCTGGACAATATCCAGGTTTGGGCTGACAAGTGGCAAGTGACATTCGCACCACACAAATGCCAGGCTATGACCATCGCCAATAAGAGACGATCTAACCACCGCCCCTTGACATTTAATGGTGTTACTATCACTGAATCCCCCACTATCCACATCCTGGGGGTTACCATTGATCAGAAACTCAACTGGACTCACCACGTTAACACAGTGGCTACAAAAGCAGGCCAGAAGTTAGAAATACTGCAGCAAGTAACTCACCTCCTGACTCCCCAAAGTCTGTCCACCATCTGCAAGGCCCAAGTCAGGAGTGTGATGGAATCCTCCCCACTTGCCTGGATGGGTGCAGCCCCAAAAACACTCAAGAAACTTGACACCATCCAGGACAAAGCAGCCCGCTTGATTGGCACCACATCCACAAACATCCCACTCCCTCCACCACCGACGCTCAGTAGCAGCAGTGTGTACTATCTACAAGATGCTCTGCAGAAGTTCACTAAAGATCCTCAGACAGCACCTTCCAAACCCACGATCACTTCTCTCTGGAAGGACAAGGGCAGCAGATACATGCGAACACCACCCCCTGCAAGTTCCTCCTCCAAGCCACTCATCATCCTGACTTGGAAATATGGAGTCATAGAGTCATGCAACACAGTACCAGACTTTTTGGTCCAACTTGTCCATACTGACCTAGATTCCCAGACTAAACTAGTTCCATTTGTTTGTGTTTGGCCTAAATCCCTTTAAACCTTCCCTATTCATGTATCTGTTCACATGTGCCCGCATCTACCACTTCCTCTGGCAGTTCATTTCATGTATACACTACCCTCTGTGTGGAAAAGTTGCCCCTCAGGTCCCTTTTAAATCTTTCTCCTCTCACGTTAAAATTTTGCCCCTAGTTTTGAACTCTCCCCATCCTAGGGAAAAGGCCTTTGATATTCACCTTCTATATGCCCCTCATGATTTTGTAAACGTCTACAAGGTCACCCCTCATCCTCCAATGCTCCAGGGGAGAAAGGTCCCAGCCTATCCAGCCCCTCCTTATAGCTCACACCCTTCAGTCTCAGCAATGTCCTTATAAATCTTTTCTGCACCCGCTTCAATTTAATAATATCATTCCTATATCAGGGCGACCAGAATCGTACACAGTAATCCAAGCATGATCTCACCAACATCCTGTAAATTTGTAACATGATGTCCCGACTCCTGTACTCAATGGTCTGACCAATGAAGGAAAGTGTGCTAAATGCCTTCATTTCACCCAGTCTACCTGAGACACCACTTTCAAGGAACTATGTACCTGAACCCCTAGGTCTCTCTGTTTGACAATACTCCCAGAGCCCTACCATGACCTATGACGTCAGCTTTCCTGCTCCTCTGATGCTGCTTGGCCTGCTGTGTTCATCCAGCTCTACACCTTGTTATCTATGTAAGTCCTTCCCTGGTTTGTTTTACCAAACTGCATGCATTTATCCAAATTAAACTCCATCTGACATTCCTCAGCACTGTTCCTTCAGTGTCGCTGGGTCAAAATCCTGGAATTCCCTCCCTAAGGGGCATTGTGGATCTACTTCCAGCTCATGGACTGCAGCGATTCAAGAAGGCAGCTCACTCCCACCTTCTCCAGGGCCACTAGAGAGGTACAATTTAAAAAAACATCGTGGAGGTGCCGGTGTTGGACTGGGGTGGACGAGGTCAGATATCGCACGACACCAGGGTATAGTCCAACAGGTTTATGTGAAAACACAAGCTTTTGGAGCATTGCTGCACCTGAGGAAGGAGCAGCGCTGTGAAAGCTTGTGATTTCAAATAAACCTGTTGGACTATAACCTGGTATCATGTGATTTCTGACCCAATTAAAAAATGCTAGCTCAGCCAGTGACACCAGTATCCAGTGAATAATTAAAGATATAATGGGAGTGGCTGCTGTTGGCTTCTCAAAGTTATAATTGTTGTGGTTTAGTATATAGAGCAGGCCCTGAGGATTGTCCATTGAATACCATGTGTGAGCTCCCTGATGTTTCTGGTTTTGGATAAAGATGTTTGCAGGACCTGACATAGATCCGCTCCTGAGGAGCGGTCAGTGAGAGGGGAACAGGATTTTGTGTGGATTGGGATAAGGGTGACTCGGGTTTGGACAAGCGGTTGTTTCTAGAAAGGTGAATATGGAATGGGTCCAAGAGGATGTGGGACCTGTTTAACCTCTCACTGATGATTTGGATGAGACCAGAGAGGCACTGTTGGTGCACAGCCCAGTCCTGCACTGTACACTCAACATGAAAATAAAACATCACACTGTGCACTGAATAGATTGAACTCTCTTTTCCATTTAGATAATGGACAGGGTGAGAGCTTCTCTCAAACATGTAACTGGCTGCTATTAAATCATCAAAACTAATTTTCCAACCTTTGTTCAGGAGACACAAGTAAGTAACTTCCATTTTCAAATCACGCAAATGACTGGGGCTATGGATAAACTGTGTTCCAGGGAGTAAAATGGATTTCACTGTGAGACACCCCTGCCCCCTTGCATGTTTGTTGGGGACAGTGTCGAGGAAGATTTATTTTCAGTATCAAACTGTAAAGGAGGATTTACGCTATGTCTAACCCCGTGCTGTCCCTGTCCCGGGAGTGTTTGATGGGGACAGTGTAGAGAGAACTTTACTCTGTATCTAACCCCGTGCTGTCCCCATCCTGGGAGTGTTTGATGGGGGACAGTGTAGAGAGAGCCTTACTCTGTGTCTAACCCCGTACTGTCCCTGTCCTGGGAGTGTTTGATGGGGGAGAGCGTAGAGAAAGCCTTACTCTGTATCTAATCCCGTGCTGTCCCTGTCCATCTGGTTCACTAATGTCTTTTAGGGAAGGAACCTGCCATCCTTACCTGGTCTGGCCTACATGTGACTCCAGACCCACAGCAATGTAGTTGACTTTGAACTGCCCTCTGGGCAATTAGGGATGGGCAATAGCAATAAAAATGCTACCTAGCCAGCGATGCCCTCATCCTGTGAATGAATAAAGGGAGGAAAAAAAGCTCCTGAATATTGGTCGGGGGGATGCCAGTCCCACACTCTCACACACATTGTTGCCTACACAGACACATACACAGTCCCTCCTGCACACACTGTCTCACATTCTTGTTCACCCACACACATTCTCACTTTCACAGATTCAGAAAGACTTTGACTTTATGAACAAATGTATTAGGAGCACGAATAGGCCATTCGGCCCATCGAGCCTGCTGTGCCATTCACTATGATCATTCCTGCCTAGTCCCTGATAACCTTTCCACTCCTTGCTTTACAGAATCTACCCAGCTCCACGTCAGAGTCTTGGAATCCACCAACTATTCAGGAAGAGACTTCCAAAGTCTCTCAGAAATAAATATTCACTGTGAAATGGGCAGTCCCTCATTCTAAACGGTGAACCCTGGTTTTCAAAACCTGACGCAGAATGGCCTGTCAGCATCACTGTCTGTCAGCTATTCTTGTTACACTTCAACACACACTGGTATCTTCCCGACAATGTGGAAAATTGCCCAAGTATGTCCTGTACACAAAAAGCAGGACAAATCCAACCCGACCAATTACTGCCCCATCAGTCTCCTCTCGCTCATCAGTAAAGTGATGGAAGGTGTCAGTAACAGTGCTATCAAGCAGCACCTGCTCAGCAATAACTTGCTCAGTGATGCCCAGTCTGGGTTCCACCAGGGCCACTCAGCTCCTGACCTCATTACAGCCTTGGTTCAAACATGGACAAAAGAGCTGAATTATAGAGGTGAGGTGAGAGTGACAGCCCTTGATATCAAGGCTGCATTCGACCGATTGTGGCATCAAGGAGCCCTAGCAAAACTGGAATCAATGGGTATCGGGGGGCAAACGTTCCAGTGGTTGGAGTCATACCTGACACATAGGAAGGTGATTGTGGTTGTTGGAGGTCAATCATCTCAGCTCCAGGATAACTCTGCAGGAGTTCCTCAGGGTAATGGCCTCAGCCCAACCATCTTCAGCTGTTTCATCGTTGACCTTCCCTCCATCACTGACACACAGTGTGTACTGTCTACAAGACACACAGCCATGTGATGTGACTGGGTTCTGACATATCTGGGTGTCAGACACTGGAAGCACATTTAAAAGTAATTTTCAAAATGGAGTTGGATAACTATTTGAAAAGGAGAAGTTTCTTGGGGAGTGGGGGGAAGGGAGAGAAAGGGCTGTCTGTGATTAATGGAAACCTCTTCAGAGACAGCCTTGGCACAATGGACCAAATGACCCAACACTTCCTGACAGGGGTAGTCTCTGCTTTTTCTCGGTGCTTCCTATAGTCAGAGGTACTGAGGAAATCATAGTCCACACCAGCCCGTACTTCTGCAGTTTAACAGCTAAGTGCTCCGACCAGGAGCGTAATATTCACAGGACCTCTTAGTTTCTCAATGAAATGGTGAGGACTGGCCCTTACTGGAGATGGCCACAAGGTGGCAGCGTCGTCCACCTGCTGCCCACAGTCCAGCAGCACACGCCCCACACCCCTCTTCCTAGACCCCACAGACCCCAGCCCACATCACCGGCGCGGAGCGATTGTTACTTGCCACTTGTCAGCCCAAACCTGGATATTGTCCAGATCTTGTTGCACTTGGACATGGACTGCTTCAGTATCTGAGGAGTCACGAATGGTGCTGAACATTGTGCAATCATCAGCGAACACCCCCACTTCTGACCTTATGATGGAGGGAAGGTCATTGATGAAGCAGCTGAAGATGGTTGGGCCGAGGACACTACTCTGAGGAACTCCTGCAGCGATGTCCTGGAGCTGAGATGATTGACCTCCAACAACCACGACCATCTTCCTTTGTGTCAGGTATTACTCCAACTATCGGAAAGTTTGCCCCCTGATACCCATTGATTCCAGTTTTGCTAGGGCTCCTTGATGCCACACCCGGTTGAATGCAGCCTTGATATCAAGGGCTGTCACTCTCACCTCACCTCTATAATTCAGCTCTTTTGTCCATGTTTGAACCAAGGCTGTAATGAGGTCAGGAGTTCAGTGGTTCTGGTGGAACCCAAACTGGGCGTCGCTGAGCAGGTTATTGCTGAGCAGGTGCTGCTTGATAGCACTGTTACTGACACCTTCCATCACTTTACTGATGATCGAGAGGAGACTGATGGGGCAATAATGGGCCGGATTGGATTTGTCCTGCTTTTTGTGTACAGGACATACCTGGGCAATTTTCCACATTGTTGCGTAGACACCTGTGTTGTAACTGTAACTGGAACAACTTGGCTAGGGGAGCGGCAAGTTCTGGAGAACAAGTTTTCAGTACTATTGCCGGAATGTTGTCAGGGTCTGTAGCCTTTGCAGTATCCA
>NC_063337.1:1370816-1376397 GCF_021869965.1 Rhincodon typus | reverse complement strand
TGGCAGCATCTGTGGAGAGAGAAACTGAGTAAACATTTCAAGCCCAATACAATCCTTATTCAGAACTGAAAGGTGTTGGGAAATGGATTTTTTAAATACTTTGGACAGAAGCGGAAGAGGAGTGAAGGGAACAGAAAGTGTAGAGGCCCCATGCAAAAAACAAAGCGGTTGTTAATGATGGAGAAAGAGAAAAAGAGATGTAGAGTGGGTGTAAATTGAGGAAGAGAATGGTTGAGAGCACTATAAACACAACACAAACAAAGCTGTGGATAGATGGGGCTGGGTGGAGGGGAAGATGGTGTCGGGGGGGTGGTGGTGGGGTGGAGGAGAGGCTGGAGTTTAGCATTTAGTCCAGAATTTTGCAAAGTGTCCAATTGAAAAACTGCTCATTGGAACATAGCAAGAGGAGATGAGATGTTGTGGAGCTGGAGGAACACAGCAGGTCAGGCAGCATCAGAGGAGCAGAAAAGCTGACGTTTTGGGTCGGGACCCTTATTCAGGAATGGGGAGGGGGAATGGAGCTCAGAAATAAATAGAGAGGAGGGGTGGGCCTGGGGAAGGTAGGTGGGATGGTGATAGGTGAGTGCAGGTAGGGAGTGGTGGGGATCGGTCAGTGGGATGAGAGGGGTGGATAGGTGGGAGAGAAGATGAACAGGCTGTGTACCTCCAGCTCCACACTGCGTTATCTCTAACTCCAACATTGGCAGCTCTTACTATCTCGGAAGTGAGATGTTGGTGTAATGGTGGTGTCACTGGAGTTAGAATGCAGATGGCCCAGGTAAAGTTCTGGAGATCTGGGTTCAAATCCCACCATTGCAGACAGTGAAATTGAATTCAATCAAAATTTGGAATCAAGAGCTGGCCTGATTGTGACCATGTGACCATGCTCAATTCAGATTTGAAAGCTAGTCTCAATGATTGTGCCTGTGAAATTGTTGTATATTGTTGTAAAAACCAGCCTGGTTCACTAATATCCATCCTTACCTGGCCTATATGTGACTCCAGGCCACTGCAAGGTGGGTTGACTATTAACTGCCCCCTGAAATGGACAAGCAAGTTGGTCAGTTCAAGGACAACTAGGCATTGGGCAATAAGGAACAAAAACAGAAGTTGCTGGAAAAGCTCAGCATGTCTGGCAGCATCTGTGAAGAAAAAATCAGAGTTAACGTTTCGGGTCCAGTGACCCTTCCTCAGAACAGTTCTTTCTTTGGGCCATAAGTGCTACGTCAGCCAGTGACACCCACATCTTCTCAAAAAAATCCCACAAAGCCCTTAGCCTAAACACAAAACAAACCTGATGAAGACAGACCACTCGGATAATCAAACAGCACATCTCCCACACTTCAAACATTAGCTCTGCATTTGCTGGGAGTCCAATCGCTGGTGAACCAGCGTAACCCCGACCGGGATCATCTCTATTCCTGACAACACTGAATGAATGATAAATGAAGTGAGATTGTAAACATTAGTTTATTTCATCAGCAGTTTATAGAAAATGTTATCCAAGCAAAATATTTCTTGGCAAACCACTTTGACATTCATCACATTTGCACACGACAGAATGGGCACATTTCCAGGCTCTCATTGCACAAGTGTCACTGAGTCATTGCAAGAATCCAGTTCTTCGTTCATGTTAACATTTTAGAAGCACTTTTTGGATCCGTAAATGTATGGTATATGTAAATGCCGAGCTTTAGAAATTACAAGGACATCACAAGAAACGCAGTTCAAAAGGTGATTTATGTTTGTGGGACTGAGCAATGAAACAGCAGGTGTACTTACTTCATGAAAGAGCTGGAAATGTGAGCTCTTAGATTCCGGAGAGAGGTGTTTTTGTTCAGTAAATTCAAGCTAAACCCACTTTAAAATATTTCTTGAGTCCTGCAAGTTTCTTCATCAGATCAAAAAAGAAATTATAAATGAGGGATAATTGACCTAAAGGTTGGTTTGAGAACATCCCAGAGCAGCTGACATTATCATGGAATAAAAACCGAAAGGACTGTGGATGCTGTAAATCAGGAATAAAAACAGAAGTTGCTGGAAAAGCTCAGCAGGTCTGGCAGCATCTGTGAAGTAAAAACAGAGTTAATATTTTGGGCCCGGTGACCCTTCCTCAGAACTGACATTATTATGTGACATTATTATGGAGATGGATGGAACTTCGGGAAGCTCTCTGGCTTCCATTTATCGGTTTGTTTGCTGAGAGAGTTTAATGGCTTGTGCAGCTTCCAGTTCACAGAGAGCAGGCAGACACGGTAAAGAATAAGGATGAATGAGTGATGAATGATTTTTATTGTCAGGTATACTTTACAGTCAGAATACAATAAAATACTTTGAAAAGCTTTCAATTGTCACCACAATTCAGCTCCACTTTGAACAATTTAAGAATAAGGAAATAAAAAGAAAAGTTACAGCTTGGAGAGCCCATCAGTCCTGAATCAGCTCACCATCAACAATACCTCCGCCAGGTCATCACTGACCACACAGGACCCAGCCAACACCGCAATCACATCTCCTGCTGCTCGGCCCACCTCATCAAAGTTGTTGTGATGCCCTTTGGCCTCCACTTTGCTGCTGCCAGCACCGCACCAACCAACGCTGGAATTGCTGATCCTTCGGCGCCATGTTTCACCGTTGGGCCTACCTCGCTGATGTCACCCGCGCCAATGTAGCAGCTGCCGATTCCCGATGCTAGATCCTGTGCTCGGGCCAGAACAGTAAGTGTGAACTGACTCTCCTCCGCACTGGGCTCGCTCTCCTCTGTGCAGGACATGCTCAAGGTCTGCACTAGGCACTCACCACCACTAATGCCATCTGAGCTCAGGGCAAGAGGTAAGTAAAGGTGTAGAGAGAAAAGAAAACAAGAGAAGAGGGAAAAAAAGAAGAAAAGAAGTGGCAGGTGCAGATGAGTTCAGCTCAGCAGCCCCTCTCCAACATCATCTTGTAACTGTAGGATGGGCAGATAGTCCTGCACTGTAAGCAGGCTGAAAAAAACTAATTTCATCGTTCACCATTCCAGAGCTGATGGAACTGAATCTCAGTTTGAATTTTATAAGGGAACAGGAGCTGGGTTTTTGCCTTGTCTGAAACTAGGGGAAGAATCTACACTGGTCCCTCACAGAGTCTTCTGTGAAGGAAAGTCACAAGTAAGTTAGTTGTGAAGTTCTGTAAGTCACCAGAACAAGGGACACAGTGAAGAGAGAGTAAATGCAAGTGTTATTACAGTGTGGAGCTGGAGGAACACAGCAGGCCAGGCAGCATCAGTGGAGCAGGAGAGTCGCTGTTTCAGGCCTAGACCCTTCATCAGGACTGGGGAGGGGTTATGTGATGGAAGTAGCATGTTTGAGATTAGCTGGGGCTCAGGGAAACTCTCAACAGAACAGTGGGATATACCTCTGTGTGCTCCAGCCCCACACCCACACCCACACTCTCTCTCTCACACACACACACACACACACACACACACACATACACACACACATATACACACACACACACTCACACACACACACACGCACAGTCTCTCTCACACACACACACTGTCTCTCACACACACACACACACAGTCTCTCTTTCACACACAGACACACACAAAGTCTCTCTCTCTCTCTCACACACACACGCACACAGACACATACACACGCACACACACTCTCTCTCTCTCACACACACACACTCTCTCTCTCTGTCACACACACACATGCTCACACACACACACACACACTCACACACACAGACACACACACACACACATACGCGCACACACACACAGACATACACTGACACACACACAGACACACACACACAGAATCACACACACAGTCACACACACACAGAGTCACACACACAGTCACACACACACACACACACACACACACACACAGACACACACACACACACATATATATATAACTTTTATATAGATGTGATTCATGAGAATTCCTGAAGCAAGTCCATGTGAACCTGGACAGTGTAAACATGCCGAAGAGAAACAAGGAGTTATTGGGCAGAATGATTGTGTAACAGTCTCTATCACAAGGGACAATGTATCCAACAAACTACTGGCACTGAAGGCCTCTACATCAACGGAGCAGAGGTGGAAGAGGGCAGACAGCATCAAGTTCCTCAGAGTGCCGATAAGGGACAACCTGTCCTGGGCTTCTCACATTGACCCAATGGTCAAAAAGGTACAACAACGCCTCTTCTTCCTCAGGCAGCTCGGGAAATTTGGTATGTCCATAAGGACCTCACCAACTCCTACAGATGCACCAATGAAAGCATACTGTCCGCGTGCATAACGGCCTGGTATGGTAACTGCTCTGCCCAGGGCCGTAAGAAACTACAGAAGGTGGTGTGCACAGCCCAGACCATCACAGACGCCAACCTTCCATCCATGGACTCTATTTACTCGGCTCGCAGCTGCAGAAAGGCTGCCAACATCAAAGACCCATCCCACCCCAGTAATCATCTCCTACAACCTCTTCTGTCAGGCAGAAGATACAGAAACCTGAACACACGCACCAGCAGATTCAGGAACAGCTTCTTCCCGGCCCTTATTAGACTGACGAATGGACTTCCCGAAACTTCAAATAATGTTGATCCTGTTTTTGTGCCCCTCCTGTGCAGTGTAAGATGTGTGCCTCACTCTGTCTAAGCACCCTATGATCTGTATATCACTGTTTGCTCTGATCTGCCTGTACTGCTCTCAAAACAAAACTTTTCACTGCACTTAGGTACACATGGCAACAATAAATCAAATCAAATCAAACAAGTTGCCAGGACCTTATGATCTGTGTCCTAACGATTTAAAGGAAGTGGCTGCAGAGATAGTGGAGGCATTGGTCAAAATATTCTCAAATTTACTGGATTCCAGGAGGATTCCAGTGGAATGGGAACCAGCTGATGCGATATCCTGATTCAAGATGGAAGGGAGACAGGGAGCAGGAACCAATCAGCCAGTAAGTGTAAAGTCTGTAGTTGGGTAAATGCCAGAGTCCATACAAAGGAGGAAATAGCAGGTCATGTGTGGCTCAGAGGTTAGCTCTGCTGTCTCACAGAGCCAGGGAGCTGGGCTCAGTTCCATGGAATGGGCTGCGCTAAAGTGCCCATAATGTCCCATGTTGTGCAGGCTAGGTGGATTAGCCAGGGAAATGCAGGGTCAAAGGGCTAGGGTAGCAGGGTGTGTCTGGGTGGGATGCTGTTCAGAAGGTTGATGTGGACTCAATGGGCCAAATGGTCTGCTTCCAAACTGTAGGGAATCTACGATATGAGACATACCCTCCCTGGGGTAACACAGTGGGAAATCCAAACCCTGCCATCCCACTGCCCCACCACCCCACAAATCTGAGCCCTCGCAAAAGTTAAAGATTTTAAAAACTACACAGCATTCTACAATTTACTGTTTTTTACTGTTACAGAGATAGGGAGGGGGTGTAGTGCACTAGGGGAGGTGACAGAGATAGGGAGGGCTATAGGGGCTGGAGGGGGTTACAGAGATAGGGAGGGGGTGTAGTGCACTAGGGGAGGTGACAGAGATAGGGAGGGCTATAGGGGCTGGAGGGGGTTACAGAGATAGGGAGGG
>NC_063337.1:1370501-1370716 GCF_021869965.1 Rhincodon typus | reverse complement strand
CAGAGGTAGAGAGGGGTGTAGGGGGCTGGAGGAGGTGACAGAGGTAGGGAGGGGTGTAGGGGGCTGGAGGAGGTGACAGAGGTAGAGAGGGGTATAGGGGGCTGGAGGAGGTGACAGAGGTAGGGAGGGTGTTTAGGGGGCTGGAGGAGGTGACAGAGGTAGGGAGGAGGTGTAGGGGGCTGGAGGAGGTGACAGAGGTAGGGAGGGGGTGTAGG
>NC_063337.1:1359640-1370491 GCF_021869965.1 Rhincodon typus | reverse complement strand
GGGAGGGGGTGTAGGGGGCTGGAGGAGGTGACAGAGGTAGGGAGGGGTGAGCTTATGGAGACATTTGAAAGTGAGGATGAGGTGTGAGGTATTGTCAGACTCTGAGCTGGTGCTGGTGTGGGATCTGGGATTATGGCTGGACAGGAGTTGGTTTGGTGATCTCTGTGTTGTATCAATGTTTCTGGGTCAAACTCTTGCTCAATCCCAAAGGAATGATTGCTGGGAACTCACTGAGAAAGGGAGAGTGCAGCTGTTTGATAAAACTCATATTTATTTCCTGCAGCATCAATGACCCTCTCTGTCCCTGGGTCAGTCAGAGGGTTTGTACTTTCAGGTCCCAGTCGTCTGGAGATTGTGTTTCTGGTGTTTTCCAGAGATTGTTGCAATTTCTGAATCAATGGCCCAGATTCCCACAACCTCTGAGCAGAATCTCACAACTTATTTCCCTTTCAAACTTTCCAATCTCGATCCCTAACTTCATACTTGTGGGGGTGAGGGGGATGTGAAATTACATACATTCACTTTGCAGCCTGACACTAAATCACTGGGCCAGACTCAGTGAGGGTGTTTCAATTTCATAAAAGGAGAAATTAGTAATTTATTTTAAATTCCCCCACTTCACTCTCACTCAAAGGCAATTGTTACTGAGTTGAAACCAGAGGAATTCATTTCTTACAGAGATAACCAGACAGGAGGAATGGATTAAGATCCCTCAATGAGATACATCTCACAGCCATTGTCCATATCTCAGAAATTAAACATGTTTATCTTGCTTCTATCAAACACCTTTTGCAGACTCTTAAAGGACTCAATCACCTGGACCTGGACCTTGCCACTGGCTCTTTGATACTGGTTCTGGATGAAATTACATTGAATTTGTTGCTCACAAACTGGGCTCCTCACTCTCGCCAAATCCCTCTTCAATCTCCCATCAAATTTCTTCTGTAACTGTCACTATCACTCTCACCTTGCCCCCATTCTGATTAACCCTTCCATGTGGTCACACACTCCCCATTCTCACCACTGTCTGCATATTATAAACACAGGCCCTCATTGCAGCTCTCATACTTTCACTCACACGCTCTCATGCTCACTCACTCTCACACACTCACTCTCATACTCTCATGCTCTCAAACTCTCACACTCACTCACACTCAAGCTACACACACTTTCACACTCATGCTCTCACACCTACACACTCTCTCACTCACTCACACTCTCACACTCCCACTCTCATTCATACTTCCATTCTTAAATTCACTCTGTCTCACTCATTCTCACACACTTACTCACACTCTCACTCCCAATCTCACTCACACCCACATACATTCACATCATTCCAACACTTTCCATGCCTTTCACTCTCAATCCAAATCTCTCTCACATTCTCACTCCCACTATTACTCACGCCTTCACTTCCACACTCACTCCCTCACTAACTCTCACTAACTCTTACTCCTACTGTCAGTCTTATTCCCAAACTCACTGCCATACTCAAAACCCATTCCCCAACAACTCACTCTCTGGATCTGTCACTCTCTCAGATTGTCTCTCCCTCTCTCTCTGTCACTCGCCCCAATCCTGAGGGACAATCTGGATGATTCCTCATTCTCACACCTGCCCCTTTCTCCAGTCCCCTCCTCCCAATCCTCCCTCGCCACACTCTGCCACCTCACCTCTTGCTCCCCGCCCCCCCCTCTCCCCCAAACTTAACGCATTCTCCTGGCACATCTCTCTTTCCTCCTCTCCTCTCCATTACCCTGTCCCATTGTTACCCTCTTCACTCCCTCCTCCTGTTCCCTTTCCTCCACCGCCCCTCACCTCTGCCTCTCTCTCCCCCTTTTCCTCTCTCGCTCTCCCTGACCCCTCTTTTCCCTTTCCAAGCCCACTGCCTGATCCTGTACAAACAGCTCTTTTCCCTGGACCAGACCCAGTTCTGGTACAAACTCTCAGAGAGCACTGGGCATGAGCTCAAAGCAGATCTTTTTGTTATTTCTCCTCCAAGTGGAAATGTTTCAATATTAAAGATTAAACTGACATTTTAGATCAGCACAGTTTGAAGAATGTTTAAACAGAAAGAAAAATAGATTAAGACTGGCACAGCATCTTGTGGGATGTAACCAGAAAGATTAACCTCTGCTCCACCAACACTGATCACTCTCCAGTTCCTCATCATCTCTCACCAGCTTGTTCTGCGATCTGTCACTCTCTTTCTCTGTCTCTTCACTTTAATCTTCACTCTCTCTCTCTCTTTATTGACCTGTGAATCTTTACATCTGGCCCTGTGCTGTCACACTCTGGGATCTCTGCACTGTTCCTAGCTCTCTGACCATTCCCGAAATTCCCATTGTTTCCCCTTTGAAGCGGGGGAGTTGCCAGGGCACTGGGCTTTGGATATTCCCTCCCTAAACCCCTCCACATCCTCCCCCCTCTCATTCTCATGCTCCTTAAAACTTGACTGTTGAAAAACGTTGAGACTATCTCTTCCCCTACCTTTGCTTCGGTAATTTCTTTCTGAAGCTCGCTGATAACTGGGAAAAGACCTTAAAATACCTGCTTGGTGAATCAGTCTGTGTGTGGATATATCTGCCCTATACTGGGAGGATAAAGACAGCAGCAATTTTTTAAAAAACCCTCTCGTTATGGTCTCCAGAGGTGAGGCGGGAGTGTGACATCGAGGCTGTATTCGACCGAGTGTGGCATCCTGGAGCCCTAGCGAAACTGGAATGAATAGTTATCAGGGGGTAAACTCTCCTGTGGTTGGAGTCATACCTGACACATAGGGAGATGGTTGTGGTTGTTGGAGGTCAATCATCTCAGCTCCAGGACATCTCTGCAGGAGTTCCTCAGGGTAGTATCCTCAGCCCAACCATCTTCAGCTGCTTCATCAAAGACTTTCCCTCCATCATAAGGTCAGAAGTGGGGATGTTCACCGATGATTACACAATGTTCAGCACCATTCG
Organism: Rhincodon typus; assembly: GCF_021869965.1. NCBI lineage: Eukaryota > Metazoa > Chordata > Chondrichthyes > Orectolobiformes > Rhincodontidae > Rhincodon > Rhincodon typus. The sequence continues at coordinate 1,367,528 of NC_063337.1, read as the reverse complement.
TGACTCCTCAGATACTGAAGCAGTCCATGTTCAAATGCAACAAGATCTGGACAATATCCAGGTTTGGGCTGACAAGTAGCAAGTGACATTCGCACCACACAAGTGCCAGGCTATGACCATCTCCAATAAGAGACAATCTAATCACCATCCCTAGACATTTAATGGTGTTACCATCACTGAATCCCCCACTATCAACATCCTGGGGATTATCATTGATCTGAAACTCAATTGGACTCACCACATAAATACAGTGGCTACAAGAGCAGGTCAGAAGCTGGGAATACTGCAGCAAGTAACTCCCCTCCTGACTCCCCAAAGCCTGTCCACCATCTACAAGGCACAAGTCAGGAATGTGATGGAATACTCCCCACTTGCCTGGATGGGTGCAGCCCCAACAACACTCAAGAAGTTTGACACCATCCAGGGCAAAGCAGCTGCTGGATTGGCACCACATCCACAAACATCCACTCCCTCTAATACCTAATAGCATTGTGGGTCAACCCACAGCAGGAGGACTGCAGCGGTTCAAGAAGGCAGTTCACCAACACCTTCTCAAGGGGGCAACTAGGGATGGGCAATAAATGCTGGGCCCGGCCAGCGACACCCACATCCTGTGAGTGAATAAAAAAACGTGCAAGGTGCTATCGAATTGTAAGTCTTTGCCTGTTTGCTGTTGATAGATTTCCTGGCATTAGTGGAGATCTGGTTTGGGAAAGCAGTTTGAGAGAAATTCATTAATGCTCCTCATTTCCGCTCAGTGTAGCTCATCTCCTTATGCAGGCTGAATTTACAAATACATTTGCTGGCCAGGAACAGCTGGCCATACCCTCACAGGAACCAGTGCTGAGCAGCCTGAGGCACTGGGAATGGAACCAATGGTGTGCTGCCCCAGTCGCCGTACAGCTACAGATCACTCTGTAGCCGTGTGGGAGAGGGGTGGTAGTGGAGTCTGGGAGGACCCATTAGGTTGTATTCCCCCTCACAACCCCCCAGACATCATCACTGGGGCAAAGACAGTGACAAGGTCTGGCTGACAACATTCTCAGGGAGATCAGAAAGCAGCTTTTGTTGAGTATGTGCTGCTATTACTCACATGTTTTTGTGGACTTGTGTTTGACAGTTTGTGAAAGTTGGTTCATTTAAAAGGTTCAGGAGACACCTGGAAACTTCTTTGCTAAATGTTGCCGGAAGAAAACTGATTTTTTTTAAAGAACGCTTACTGGAAGAGACATTCAGATAGGTTAAACAGCCAGAGCCTTACAGATTAGAAAACTGCTTTAGACTTGTCATGGCTGCTAATTTCTCCTTCCATAAAAGTTAAAATGTGGGATTCTAGGAGCATTCGGCTCAGAGACAGGCCTGTGTGATCTGATTGCCATTGATGTGAAATTCAGTCAGAAACAGATTGAAATCGAGGGAGCGTCACACCTTCACACAGCGACAATGGCAAAGGCACAGCTGTGCTGTGAGATAAGGGGAGGGGGAGAGAGAGGGAGGGAGATAGAGAGGGGAGGAAGGGGGAGAGGGAAATGAAGAGACAAAGAGAGAGAGAGAGGGAGAGAGTGAGGGAAATAGAGGCGAGGAAGAGAGTGCGAGACGGAGCGACAGAGAGAGAGAGAGGGAGAGTGAATGAAAGAGAGAAAGGGGGAGACGGAGATGAGGGAATGAGAAAGAGAGAAAGGAGAAATGAAAGACAGGGAGAAAGGGGAGGGAAGGAGAGAGAGAGAGATGGAGAGAGAGAGAGACGGAGAGTGAAAGGAAGAGAGAGAGAGGGAGTTGGAGAGAGAGAAGGCAGACATCATTATGGAGAAGTAGGATGTTTCAAGACTTACGGAAGAAAGAGTGACCAAGATGGGCCTTGCTGGTGGAAATCTGTTCTGGAACACTCGAGCTGATTGGAAGAACTGTTGAGAGACGCCTGAATTTCCAAATTTTCTAACTGACAGAGAGAAGGCAGCCTGCTGGAAATTCATGAACTGATTCTTGTAATGGTACACCACGCGCCAGAACAAAAGGGGTCATATCTCAATTGTGTAGTTAGTTATGTATGTGTTAGTTCGTTAGTAAGTGTGGTTTCTTTACTTTGGCTTACCTGTTGCATGTTAAGTAAGGTTTTTTCTACACCAACCATACGTTGTTTATTACAGTGAAAGTTTCAGAATGTGAAATCTCAACCTTGATTTATTTCTGTTGTCGTTTGGAAATGTTGTCTCTTTAAAAGTTATCATTCTCCTGACACTGAGGCTTGAGGCTTGCATTCCTGTTTCAGTCCCATTACATAAAGCAAAAATAGTTCTTCCAGTTACCAAGACGGTCAGTTAAATATTTTATTTCTATCAGGTTTTTAGCATAAAATCTATTGACCAGTTTCATAATCAACACAATTATCAGTTTCTTATCAAAATAAAACCAGATGCCAGAAGACTGAAGAATTGTAAACACTACAGTCTTCATCAAAAACATTTGTAAGGACTATTCCAGTAATTACACACTAGTCCATTTAACTTCAGTGGCGGAGAAACTTCTAGAAGCAATTCTTTGGAATAGAATTACTGAATCACATGGGAAAAGATTGATTGATGAAGAAGAGTCAGCACAGATTTCTAAAGAGGAAATTGTGTTTAACAAACTTAGTGGGTTTTATTTGTAGAGGTTTCAGAAAGGCTGGTGAGAGTTACACTATTGATGTGTGTACATTGATTTCCAAAAAGCTTTTGATACACTTCCACACAACTAACTCTTCGGGAAAGGTATAGTCCATGGTGTATAAGAGATAGTAGCTATGTGGATAAGGTTCGTACTTCATTGAAAGTGGAGTTGCAGGTAGACAGGACAGTGAAGAAGGCATTTGGTACGTTTGCCTTTATTGGTCAGTACATTGAGTATAGGAGTTGGGAGGTCATGCTGCGGCTGTACAGGACATTGGTTAGGCCACTATTGGAATAGTGTGTGCAATTCTGGTCTCCCTGCTACAGGAAGGACGTTGTGAAACTTGAAAGGGTTCAGAAAAGATTTACAAAGATGTTGCTGGGGTTGGAGGGTTTGAGCTATTGGGAGAGGATATATAGGCTGGGGCTGTTTTCCCTGGAGCATTGGAAGCTGAAGGCTGACCTTACAGAGGTTTATAAAATCATGATGAACATAGATGGGGTGAATAATCAAGGTCTTTTCCCTGAGGTAGGGGAATCCAAAACTAGAGGGCATAGGTCTAAGGTGAGAGGGGAAAGATTTAAAAGGGACCTAAGGGACAACTTTTTCACACAGATGTTGGTGTGTGTATGGAACGAGCTGCCAGAGGAAGTGGTGGAGGCTGGTACAATTACAACATTTAACACAGGCATCTGGATGGGTACATGAATAGGAAGGGTTTAGAGGGGTATGGGCCAAATGCTGGCAAGTGGGACTAGATTAATTTGGGATATCTGGTCAGCATGGATGAGTTGGACCGAAGGGTCTGTTTCCATGCTGTGCAACTCTGTGATTCTAAAACTGGCTGAGTGATAGGAAATAGAGAGTTCATAGTCATCAGATATTTTCCAGGCTGGAGGAAGGCTTGTAACGGAGTTCCCTGAGATCAGTATTGGGACCCTTGTTTTTTCTGATATTTATTAATGGCCTGAATCTTGCTGTGCAGGGGACAATTTCCATGTTTGCAGATGGCATAATGCTTGGAAGAATTGTAATCTGTGAGGAGAATAGTGTGGAACTTCAAAAGGACATTGACAGGTTGGTGGAGTGAGTGGAGAGGTGGTAGATGGGGAGAAGTGTGAGGTGATGCACTTTGTTTGGAAGAACATTGAAAGACAACATTAAATAGGGAGTACAATTCTAAAGGGGGTGCAGGAGCAGAGGGAGCTGGGTGCACAGATATTTGCACAGATAACTGTCCATCCTGACCAGATATCCCCAATAAATCTAGTCCCATTTGCTAGCATTTCGCCCATAACACTCTAAACTCTTCCTATTCATATACCCATCCAGATATCTGTTGTAATTGTACCAGCCTCCACCACTTCCTCTGCCCAGTAAATATGGCCCTCTGTAGCATCACAACACGCTACCTATCCAAGGGAGTCAGGATTACATTTATGTGAGTTTGTCTCCAACATGGTGTCTTACTTGATGTGACACCATGGAAACGCAGAAACTAGGGGTAAGAGCAGGCCATTTCAGCCCTTTGAGCATGCTACACCATTCAACATGATCATGGTTGATCATCCAACTTACTATCCTTTTCCTGCTTTCTCCCTTTCCCTTTGATCCCTTTAACCCTAAGGGCTGTATCTAATTCCTTCTTGAAAACATTCAATGTTTTGGCCTCAACCACTTTCCGTGGCAGAGAATTCCACAGACTCCCCACGCTCTGGGTGAAGACATTTCTCCTCATCTCTGTCCTAAATGGCCAAACCCCTCTCCTTAATCTTACAGTAGCCCTCATAATACCAGGACCTGGGAGCTGATACTAAGAATTGGTTTAGCTCAGTTGGCTGGATGGCTGATTTGCAATACAGAGTGAAGCAAACAGCGTGGATTCAATTCTCACACAAGCTGAGGTTACTGTGAAGGACTCTTCTTCTCAATTTCACCCCACACCTGAGGTATGGTGACCCTCAGGTTAAGCCACCACCAGCTCTGTCTCTCTCTCTCTCTCTTTCTATTGGGTGTTGTCTCTGCAGTTAGCACTGCTGCCTCATGGCGCCAGGGACCTGGGTTCAATTCCACACTTGGGCGACTGTGTGTGTGGAGTTTGCATGTTCTCCTTGTGTCTGCGTGGGTTTCCTCCCACAGTAGAAAGATGTGCGGGTTAAGTGGATTGGCCATGGGAAATGCAGGGTTATGAGGGTAGCATAGGGTGCTCTTTGGAGGGTCAGTGTGGACTTGATGGGCTGAATAGCCTATTTCTACACTTTAGGGATTCTATTATTGACAGGGTGAAACTATGGTCACTCTACCCTTCAATGGTAAACATGTTAGTTGTTGTAAAAACCAAACTGCCATCCTTACCTGGTCTGGCCTATATGTGACTCCAGACCCATAGCAATGTGGTTGACTCTTAACAGCCCTCTGGGCAATTGGGGATGGACAATAAATGCTGGTCCAGCCAGCAACACCCTCATCCCGTGAGCAAATATTTTTAAAAGTCGGAGACTGGGTTATTTCCAGACCCAAAACTGCAGCCAGAGAGACAGGGACGGAGACGGAGAGAGAGAGAGAGAGAGAGAAAGACAGAGAGAGAGAAACAGAGAGAGGGAGAGACAGGGAGAGAGAGAAAGACAGAGAGACAGGGAGAGAGAGACAGAGAGAGAGAGACAAAGAGAGAGACAGAGACACAGGGAGAGAGAGAGACAGAGAGACAGGGAGAGAGACAGAGAGAGAGACAGGGAGAGGGAGACACAGAGAGAGACAGAAGACACAGAGAGACGAGGAAATCAGAGATATGAAAGGGAGAATGAACAAATAACAAAGAGAGAGATGGAGAGACAGAGAAGACTATCAGCTAGCATGGGGAGAGAGTGGCTAGGCCAGGGTGTAAAAGATTATTTATGCTGCTGGAGCTGTGTTTTCTGCAGTGCTAAAACCCCCAGCAGCTTGTCCCACTCACATTCCTCTTCCAGCTTCATAAATTATCCCACTCCTGTACCATTTCCAGGTGATAAAACAATAAAATGCATTTATAAAACCAGGACATGGTTGAACAAACTGTACAAACTCATGCCAGAAAAACTCAGCGAACCTCAGAGAAGGGAGTGTCTGTGATTGATATAGCAATGGAACTTCCACAAGCTAACTCCATCAAACACACGGCAAACATTGTACACTGAGGAATTTACCATCTAAACATAAGAACGTAAGAGCTAGGAGCAGGAGTGGGCCGTCCAGCCCTTCGAGCCTGCTCCGCCATCCAATAAGATCATGGCTGATCTTTTCGTGGACTCAGATCCACTTACCCGCGTTCTCACCGTATCCCTTAATTCCTTTATTGTTCAAAAAAATATCTACCTTATCTTTAAAAACGTTTACTGAATTAGCGTCAACTACTCCACTGGGCAAGGAATTCCATAGATTAACAACCCTCTGGGTAAAGAAGTTCCCTCTCAATTCAGTCCTAAATCTGCTCCCTCTAATCTTGAGGCTATGCCCTCTTGTCCTAGCTTCACCTGCCAGTGGAAACATCCTCTCTACTTCTTTCTTATCTATTCCCTTCATAATTTTATATGTTTCTATAAGATCCCCCCTCAATCTTCTGAATTCCAATGAATATAATCCCAATCTACTCAGTCTCTGCTCATAAGCCAACCCCCTCAACTCCGGAATCAACCTAGTGAACCTCCTTTGCACCCCCTCCAGTGCCAGTACATCCTTTCTCAAGTAAGGAGACCAAAACTGCACACAGTACTCCAGGTATGGCCTCACCAGCACCTTGTACAGCTGCAACATAACCTCTCTGCTTTTAATCTCAATCCCTTTAGCAATGAAGGACAAAATTCCATTTGCCTTCCTAATTACTTGTTGTACCTGCAAACTTACCTTCTGTGATTCATGCACAAGGACAACCAGGTCCCTCTGCACAGCAGCATGCTGCAACTTTTTACCATTCAAGTAATAATCCTTTTTACTATTACTCCTACCAAAATGTATGACTTTAACAAGGAGGTTCTACTCCAGTTATACAGGGCATGGGTGACACCACATCTCGAATATAGTGTACTGTTTCAGACTCCTTAGTTCAGGCAGGATCTAAATGTATTGGAGGAGGTTCACAGAGATTTACAAGACTGGATGGGTTAATAATACTTTGATCACTGGACTCGAAACATTAACGCTGTCTCTCTCTCTCTCCACAGATGCTGCCAGACCTGCTGTGCTTCTCCAGCAGTTTCTGTGCTTGATGTAGATTTTCGTCATCCACAGCTCTTTGTTTTTGTCCTGGAGTGAGTGGGTTGTTTGATGAGGAAGGTTTGAACAAACTGGGCTTGTTTCCAGTGGAGTTTAGAGAGTGAGGGGTGATTTGATTGAAGTGCATCAGATCCTGATAAGGTGGATGTGGAAAGGATGTTTCCTGTTGTGGGTCAGTCCAGAGCCACGGGGCGCGTTTTACAATCAGGGGTCACCCTCTCAGACAGAGGTGAGGAGAATTTTTATTCAGAGGGTTGTGTGATTTTGGAACTCTGCCTCAGAAGGTGTTTAAGACACAGCTGAATAGCTTCCTTTTCAACAGAGAGTTGAACGTTCTCTGGGATTGTGGAATGTGATCAGCCAATCATTTTACTGAATGGCGGAGAATGCTTGAAGGGCTGAATGGCCGAACCTTCCTGCTAATTTGTATGTTTATATGTATACCCCACACACCCTGGACGCACAGTGCACTGTGTACACCCTGTACAGGGTGAGGTAGGGGCGGTCAGTGTGTGTAAGCAGAGGGTCAGTTTTGTTGTTTTGATGATGGTTTTTCTGTCATAAGATTACAGGATAACCAAGCAGGTACTTCAGAACCAAACCAAGTCACAAGTCTAACTGTCCCAGTGAGGATGGCCATTCCACATTAGACATTGAATAATACTGGGTAATTCCCAAGGAAATCAAGAGGAATTCTATTTCAACGACTAGTCTAGTCTCTGATTGATTGAAACGCCAAAGGAATCAGGCCACAGCTGGTTAATCTGGGACTGACTTGGGGCTCAATTGTGTCTCTGGCCTGAAGAAACAGTGACTCCTTGTGTCTGTGTGGGGAACTGCAAATACCAATACACTCCCTGGGATTTCTGTAAATACTGCCACAGACAGGATAAAAACTGATCCCCGGGACCCCCTATAAATACTGATATACTCCACCTGCGACCTCCTATAAATACTGATATACTCCACCCGGGACCCCCTATAAATACTG
>NC_063337.1:1359141-1359630 GCF_021869965.1 Rhincodon typus | reverse complement strand
ACATACTCCACCCGGGACCCCCTATAAATACTGACATACTCCACCCGAGACCCCCTATAAATATTCATATACACACGAGACCCCCTATAGTTACTGATATACTCCACTTGGGACCCCCTATAAATACTGATATACTCCACCTGGGACTCCCGATAAATACTGATATACTCCATCCGGGACCTCCTATATATACTGATATACTCCATCCGGGACCTCCTATAAATACTGATCTACTCCACTCAGAACCCCCTATAAATACTGATATACTCCACCCGGGACCTCCTATAAATACTGATATACTCCATCCGGGACCTCCTATAAATACTGATATACTCCACCCGGGACCCCCTATAAATACTGATATACTCCATCCGGGACCTCCTATAAATACTGATATACTCCACCCGGGACCCCCTACAAATACTGATATACTCCACCCGGGACCCCCTATAAATATTGATGTACTCCACCCGGGACCCCCTATAAATA
>NC_063337.1:1357805-1359041 GCF_021869965.1 Rhincodon typus | reverse complement strand
CATATACACCCGGGACCCCCTATAAATACTGATATACTCCATCCGGGACCTCCTATAAATACTGATATACTCCACCCGGGACCCCCTATAAATACTGATATACTCCATCCGGGACCCCCTATAAATACTGATATACTCCATCCGGGACCTCATATAAATACTGATATACTCCACTCGGGATCCCCTATAAATACTGATATGCTCCACCCAGGACTCCACATAAATACTGATATACTCCACCTGGGACCCCCTATAAATACTGACAATCTCCACCCGGGACCCCCTATAAATACTGATATAACCCCACGCGGGACCCCCTATAAATACTGATATACTCCACCCGGGACTCCCTATAAATACTGATGTACTCCACCCGGGATGCCCTATAAATACTCATATACAACCGGGACCCCCTATAAATACTGATACACTCCACCCGGCACCCCCTATAAATACTGATATACTCTACCCAGGACCCCCTATAAATACTGACGTACTCCACCCGGCACCCCATAAATACTGATATACTTCACCCAGGACCCCCTATAAATACTCATATACACCTGGGACCCCCTATAATTACTGATATACTCCACCCAGGAACCCTATAAATACTGATATACTCCACCCGGGACTCCCTATAAATACTGATATACTCCACCCGGGACCTGCTACAAATACTGATATACTCCACCCGGGACCCCCTATAAATACTGATATACTCCACCCGGGACCCCCTATAAATATTGATGTACTCCACCCGGGACCCCCTATAAATACTGATATACTCCACCCGGGACCTCCTATAAATATTGATATACTCCACCCGGGACTCCCTATAAATACTGATATACTCCACCCGGGACTCCCTATAAATACTGATGTACTCCACCCGGGATGCCCTATAAATACTCATATACACCCAGGACCCCCTATAAATACTGATACACTCCACGCAGCACCCCCTATAAATACTGATATATTCCACCCAGGACACGCCTTTTAAATACTGATATACTCCACCCGGGACCCCCTATAAATACTGATATAACCCCGCCCGGGACCCCCTATAAATACTGATGTACTCCACCCGGCACCCCCTATAAATACTGATATATTCCACCCGGGACCCCTTATAAATACTGATATCCTCCACCCAGGACCCCCTATAAATACTGATATAACCCCGCCCGGGACCCCCTATAAATACTGATGTACTCCACCCGGGACCCCCTA
>NC_063337.1:1335522-1357705 GCF_021869965.1 Rhincodon typus | reverse complement strand
TACTGATATACTCCACCCGGGACCCCCTATAAATACTGATATAACCCCGCCCGGGACCCCCTATAAATACAGATGTACTCCACCCAGCACCCCCTATAAATACTGATATATTCCACCTGGGACCCCTTATAAATACTGATATCCTCCACCCAGCACCCCCTATAAATACTGATATATTCCACCTGGGACCCCTTATAAATACTGATATCCTCCACCCAGCACCCCGTATAAATACTGATATAACCCCGCCCCGGACCCCCTATAAATACTGATGTACTCCACCCGGGACCCCCTATAAATACTCATATACACCCGGGACCACCTATAAATACTGATATATCCCCATGGGTAACCTCTATAAATACTGACACACTTTCCACCCCCCCGTCCACACTCCCAATTCCTATTTGCGGGACATCGAGTGCTATGAGCAGAAAGTGGGAATATGACATTGAGGATCAGCCATGATCATATCGAATGGCGAGGCAGGCTGAAAGGGCCAAATGGCCCTGTGTTCATGTGGTGAGTCCAGTTGAGTTTCTGGTCAATGATAACCCGCAGGATGTTGATAGTGAAGGATTCAGTGATGGTAACACCATTGAATGCCAAGGGGTGGTGGTTAGATTGTCACTTATTGGTGATGGTCATAGCCTGGCATTTGTGTGGCGCAAATGTTACTTGCCACTTGTCAGCCCAAGTCTGGATATTGTCCAGATCTTATTGCATGTGAACATGGACTGCTTCAGTATCTGAGGAGTCACGATTGGTGCTGAACATTGTGTAATCATCGGTGAACATCCCCACTTCTGACCTTATGATAGAGGGAAGGTCATTGATGAAGCAGCTGAAGATGGTTGGGCCTAGGACACTACCATCCAGAGATGTCCTGGAGCTGAGATGATTGGCCTCCAATAGCCACGGCTATCTTCCTATGTGGATTGCAGCGGTTCACGAAGGCAGCTCACCACCACTTTCTCAAGGGCAACTAGGGATGGGCAAGAAATGCAGGCCCAGCCAGCAATGCCCACGTCCTGTAAGTGAGTAGTGAGGTTTTGTCGTCTACATAGACTTCAGCAAAGCCTTCCACAAGGCCCACATGGGAAATGAATGAAAAAGGTCAGAGCTCATGGGATCCAGGGTAACTTGGCAAGTTTGATCCAAACTTGGCTTACTGACAGGAGACGAAGGGTAGTGGTAGATGGTTGTCTTTGTGACTGGAGACCGGTGTCCAGTGGGTTATTACAGGGATCAGCACTGGGTCCCTTATTATTTATGATATTCATAAACAATGTAGATGAGAATGTGGGTCAATGATAAGTACGTTTGCAGATGACACAGAGATTGTCTTGGTGGTTGACAGTGAGGAGGAGGATATTAACTTACAGGAGGATATAAATGGATTGTCAGATGGGAGATCAGTGGCAGATGGAATTTGACCCTGATAAGTGTGAGGTGATGTACTTTGGAAGAAGGAACAAGACAGGGGAGTACTCAATGAATGGCATGACACTAGGAAGCTCAGAGGGATTTTTGGGTGCTTTTCCAAAGATCCCTGAATGTAGCAAGACAGGTTAATAGGGTAGTTAAAGCATATGGGACAATTGCCTTTACCAGTTGTGGCACAGATTATAAGAGCAGGGAGGTTATGTTTTAGTTGGACAGAACTTTTCGTTAAAGCAACAGCTGGAGTATTGTGTGCAGTTCTGGTCTTTGCACTATAGGAAGGATGCAACTGCACTGGAGGCGATACACAGAAGATTCACCAGGATGTTGACTAGGATGGAGCAGGTTAGTGATGAACAGAGGCTGGATAAGCTCACGTTGTTTTATTTGGAGCAGAGAAAGTCTGGGGGGACCTGATAGCGGTGTATAAGATTGTGAGGGGCATGGACAGGGTGAATAGAAAGCAGCTGTTCCCCTTCGTCGAAAGGTCAATAACAAGGAGACATAATTTTAAAATGAAAGGCAGGTGGTTTAGAGGGGATTTGAGGAAAACCTTTTTCTCCCAGAGGGTGCTGGGGGTCTGGAATACACTACCTGGGAGGGTAGTTGAGGCTGGAAACATCACAACTTTTAAAAAGAACTTGAATGAGCATTTGAAGTGTCATAACATTGAAGACTATGGGCCTAGTGAGGAAAAGTGGGACTCGTGTAGGTGGAAATATATTGATGGGCCAATCCTGTATAATTCTATGATGCTATGACATGGCATCTGCAGTGAGCAATGAGACTGACAGTCTCAGGTGAGTTTCCACAGTGAGGTCTGTGGGTCACCCATCAGCTGGGATGGGGGTCCCAGCTCAGTCAGGGGTAGCCTCTCACACCAGTCCTGGGCATTGCCTACGGTCAGACATCTTGTTGGGGGTGACGCTGCACAGGGGATTGTGTCTGTGCTCCCAGGGGTTAGGACACAGTCAGTCTGCTGTCTCCACATGGGCCAGTCCAGGGTCAGGGGAGGGTGAGGAGGGGGCAAAGTGAGGTGGGGGAGAGGTCTGCTGCAGTCAGGGGCATGAGTGGCCACGAGCCCAGGGTGTGGGCAGGTTGGGCTGGCAGTGCCTGGAGTGGACCATGGTCACCCTGTCACCTGTTTGCAGAAACTACGGACAAAGGAGGGGTCCTGAGGGGGAAAAGGGTGTGGGGTTTTGGAGAGTCAGTTCGGAGTTCTAAAGGGGAAATTGTGTTTAACTGGCTGCAGTTTTTTGAAGAGGTAACAGAAAGACTCAATGAGAATAACCATTGATCTGGTGCACCTGGATTTCCAGAGGATACTTGACATAGTGCCACACAATAGGCTTGTGAGGAGAGTTACAGGTCACAGTATAAAAGGGACGGTACCAATGTGGATACAAAACTGGCCGAGTGATAGGAAACAGACAGTGACGGCCATCGGATATTGTTCAGGCTGGAGGAGGGTTTGTAATGGAGCTCCCCTGGGATCAGTAGTGGGACCCTTGCTTTTCCTGGTATTTATTAATGGCCTGGATCTTGCTTTGTGCGGGACAATTTCCATGTCTGCAGATGACATGAAACTTGGAAGAATTCTAATCTGAGGAGGACAGTGTGGAACTTCAAAAGGACATTGACAGGTTGGTGGAGTGGGTGCAGAAATAGCAGATGAGGTTCAAAGTGGGGAAGTGTGAGGTGATGCACTTTGTTTGGAAGAACATTGAAAGACAATATAAAATAGGGAGTACAATTCTAAAGGGGGTGCAGGAGCAGAGGGAGCAGGGTGAATATGTGCACAGATCACTGAATGTGGCAGGACGGGTGGAGAATGCAGACAGTGTCCTTGGCTTTATTAATAGAGGCACAGAGTACAAGAGGGAGGAGGTGATAGTGACTCTGGTTAGACCCTCAGCTGGAGGATTGTGTCCAGCTGTGGGCACTACATCATAGGAAAGAGAGTGCAGATGCAGCTTACAAGAATAGTTCCAGGGATGAGAAACTTCAGTAATGGAGAGATTGAAGAATTTGGGAGTGTTCTCCTCGGAGAGAAGTACGCTGAGAGGAGATTTGATCGAGGTTTTCAAAATCATTAGCAGGATGGACAGGGTTGGTATGGGAAAAGCGGTTCAGACTTGTAACAGAAACAAGAACAAGAGGGGCACAGATTTAAACTGATGTACGAAAGAACCAAGGGTGATGCGAGAGAAAACCTTTTCACACAGTGAGTAGTTAGGGTCTGGAATGTACCACCTGAAATTTTTTTTATTATCCATTCATGGGAGTAGCTGGCCAGGCAGCATTTATTGCCCATCCCTAATTGCCCAGAGGACAGTTAAGAGTCAACCACATTGCTGTGGGTCTGGAGTCACATGTAGGCCAGACCAGGTAGGAATGGCAGTTTCCCTCCCTAAAGCATATTAGTGAACCAGATGGGTTTTCCCAACAATCAACAATGGACTGATGGTCACATTAGATTCTTAATTCCACATTTTTTTAAACATCAAATTCAAATTCCACCATTTGCCATGTGTGGGATTCGAATCTGGGACCCCAGACATTTCCTGAGTTTCTGGATGAACAGTTTAGTGATAATATTACTAGGCTATCACCTCCCCAAATGTGGTGGAGCCAGGTTCAATTAAAGCATTCAAGAGGGACATTGGATGGTTGTTTGGATATAAATGGTGCATCGGGATATTGGGAAAAGGCAGGAGATTGTCGGTAAGGAATGATGCTCGTTTGAAGAGCAGGTGCAGGCATGATGGGCTGAATGGCCTGCTTTTGCACTGTAACAATTCTATCATTCTGTGAACACAAAAGCTTAAATGAGACAAGTTACCAATTTTACAATTTTATGGACAAAAATTAAGAAGTAATGAACTTTAAATGGATAGTATATAGCTACGCCAAAACCCAGCAAAAGCTGCAACACCAAATCCAATAGAATCAGTTTGATGTTATCTATAACTATTCCAGAACATAGAGGAATATCTCACAGAACATCCATCAACATTTGAAGTATTTTTTTCATCTGAAAGGTCCGAGCGAGTAAGGTAACTCCTTACAGAGAGAGAAAATACCCTTTGAGAATGTGATCGGAGAGTTCTCGGTAATAGTGAAATTTCAATGAAAAGGGTTTTATTTTTATACTGTTAGGATTCCCTCCGCCCACCGCCACTGCAGCTTTGGCAATATGAGTGATAAACCTCTATTCTGGGTTCTCCCACCTTCATGTGTAACTGAATCTTTCAACATTCTTCCTCTTTATTCCAGGGAAGGTTCCATGACAAAATTGTGAGCTTTCAGATTTCACATCATTTATATGAAAATTCCTTTCATCGCTCACACATTCTTTCATTCTGAAAATAATCTCTTGTTCAAGGTTTATATGTAAATATGTTTCAGTCCTCTGTCTTTATCAGTGTCGTCTTCGCCTTGTGTCTAATGCTATATTCATGGGACCAGTATTTTTACCATCTCCCAACACTTGGTTGGTTCAAATAATCCTTAATAATTAAGGAGCAAATTACTGCAGATGCTGGAATCTGAACTGAAAACAACAAATGCTGGAGATCACAGTGGGTCAGGCAGCATCAATGGAGACAGAGCAAGCTAACGTTTCAAAACTAGATGACTCTTCATCAGAGCTGAAGTGAAAAGTGTAGTAGGCAGCATTTATGCTACAGTGGGGTTCGGGGGAGTGGGGTTAGAATGCTGGGGGAGAAAGGATATTGATAGTTCAGATTAAGTGATCAGAATGTGAGAATGGCAGAACAATGGCATGTCTACCTGCCAGACTGGAAAGAACAGACAGTCCCACTGAAGGAGGGCACTATGGAGGACTCGAGCAGTGAGGCAATATAGGCAGAGCTCAGAAATAGGAAGGGTGTGGTAACAATGTTGGGGCTGTACTACAGGCCTCCCAACAGCGAGCATGAGATAGAGGCACAAATATGTAGACAGATTATGGAAAGATGTAGGAGCAACAGGGTGGTGGTGATGGGAGATTTTAATTTTCCCAACATTGACTGGGATTCACTTAGCGTTAGGGGTTTACATGAAGCAGAATTTGTAAGGAGCATCCAGGAGGGTTTTCTAGAGCAGTATGTAAATAGTCCAACTCGGGAAGGGGCCATACTGGACCTGGTGATGGGGAATGAGCCCAGCCAGGTGGTTAAAGTTTCAGTAGGGGATTACTTTGAGAATAGTGATCATAATTCCATAAGTTTCAGAATACTGATGGACAAAGACGAGAGTGGTCCTAAAGGCAGAGTGCTAAATTGGGGAAAGGCCAACTATAGCAAAATTCAGCAGGAGCTGGGGAATGTGGATTGGGAGCAGCTGTTTGAGGCTAAATCCACATTTGATATGTGGGAGGCTTTTAAAAAGAGGTTGATTAGAGTGCAGGACAGACATGTCCCTGTGAAAATGAGGGATAGAAAGGGCAAGATTAGGGAACCATGGATGACAGGTGAAATTGTGAGACTAGCAAAGAGGAAAAAGAAAACATACATAAGGTCTAGGCAACTGAAAACAGACGAAGCTTTGGAAGAATATCAGGAAAGTAGGACCAATTTGAAACGAGGAATTAAGAGGGCTAAAAGGGGTCATGAAATATCTTTAGCAAACAGGGTTAAAGAAAATCCCAAAGCCTTTTATTCATACATAAGGAGCAAGAGGGTAACTAGAGAAAGCGTTGGCCCACTCAAGGACAAAGGAGGGAAGTTATGCGAGGAGTCAGAGAAAATGAGTGAGATTCTTAATGAGTACTTTGTGTCGGTATTCACTGAGGAGAGGGACATGATGGATGTTGAGGTTAGGGATAGATGTTTGATTACTCTAGGTCAAGTCAGCATAAGGAGGGGAGAAGTGTTGGGTACTCTAAAAAGCATTAGGGTGGACAAGTCCCCAGGTCCGGATGGGATCTATCCCAGGTTACTGAGGGAAGCGAGAGAGGAAATAGCTGGGGCCTTAACAGATATCTTTGCAGCATCCTTGAGCACGGGTGAGCTCCCAGAGGACTGAAGAATTGCTAATGTTGCCCCCTTGTTTAAGAAGGGTAGCAAGGATAATCCAGGTAATTATAGACCGGTGAGCCTGATGTCAGTGGTGGGGAAGCTGCTGGAGAAGATACTGAGGGATAGGATCTATTTACATTTGGAAGAAAATGGGTTTGTTAGTGATAGGCAGCAAGGTTTTGTGCAGGGGAGGTCATGTCTTACCAACTTGATAGAATTCTTTGAGGAAGTGACAAAGTTGATAGATGAGGGAAGGGCGGTAGATGTCATATACATGGACTTCAGTAAGGCGTTTGATAAGGTTCCCCATGGTAGGCTGATGGAGAAAGTGAAGTCGCATGGGGTCCAGGGTGTACTAGCTAGATGGATAGAGAACTGGCTGGGCAACAGGAGACAGAGAGTTGTAGTGGAAGGGAGTTTCTCAAAATGGAGAACTGTGACCAGTGGTGTTCCACAGGGATCTGTGTTGGGACCACTGTTGTTTGTGATATACATAAATGATCTGGAGGAAGGTATAGATGGTCTGATTAGCAAATTTGCAGATGACACTAAGATTGGTGGAGTAGCAGATAGTGAAGGGGACTGTCAGAGAATGCACCAGAATATAGATAGATTGGAGAGTTGGGCAGAGAAATGGCAGATGAGTTCAATCCAGGCAAATGCAAGGTGATGCATTTTGGAAGATCCAATTCAAGAGCGAACTATGTGGTAAATGGAAAAGCCCTGGGGAAAACTGATGCACAGAGAGATCTGGGTGTTCAGGTCCATTGTACCCTGAAGGTGGCAATGCAGGTCGATAGAGTGGTCAAGAAGGCATATGGCATGCTTTCATTCATCGGATGGGGTATTGGGTACAAGAGTTGGCAGGTCATGTTGCAGTTGTATAGGACTTTGGTTCGACCACATTTGGAATACTGCGTACAGTTCTGGTCGCCACATTACCAAAAGGATGTGGATGCTTTGGAGAGGGTGCAGAGGAGGTTCACCAGGATGTTGCCTGGTATGGAGGGCGCTAGCTATGAAGAGAGGTTGAGTAGATTAGGATTATTTACATTAGAAAGACGGAGGTTGAGGGGGGACCTGATTGAAGTCTAAAAAATCATGAGAGGTATAGACAGGGTGGATAGCAAGAAGCTTTTTCCCAGAGTGGGGGATTCAATTACTAGGGGTCATGATTTCAAGGTGAGAGGGGAAAAGTTTAAGGGAGATATGCATGGAAAGTTCTTTATGCAGAGGATGGTGGGTGCCTGGAATGCGTGCCAGCGGAGGTGGTAGAGGCGGGCAAGATAGCGTCAGTTAAGATGTATCTAGACAGATACATGAATGGGCAGGGAGCAGAGGGATACAGATCCTTGGAAAATAGGTGACAGGTTTAGATAGAGGATCTGGATCAGCGCAGGCTTGGAGGGCCGAAGGGTCTGTTCCTGCGCTGTAATTTTCTTTGTTCTTTGGGTAGGGGGGGAGGGGAGAGATGGTGACAGAGAATGTAACCAGCGAGGCTAAAAGAAAGGGAAGAAATGGTTCACAATTTGAAGATGCTGAGCTCAATATTAAACCCAGAAGGCTGTAATGTGCCTAGCCTGAAGATGAGATGTTGTCCCTCCAGTTTGTGCTGTGATTCACTGGAACACTGCAGCGTGCCGAGGACAGACACACGGGTATGTGCGCAGGACGCTGTGTTAAAATGACGGGCTCCAGGAAGATCAGGGTCATGTTTGCGCACGGACTGGAAATGTTCTGCAAAGTGGTCACCCAGTCTGTGTTTAGTTTCTCCAATGTAGAGTAGGCCACATTGGGTGCAGCGAATACAATACACAAGAGTGATCGGGTCCTCCTTGTCCTCACTTTTCATCCCCCCGAGCCTCCACATTCAAAGGATCATTCTCCCCCATTTCAGACAACTCCAGCAGAATGCCACCACCAAACACATTCTCCCCTCACTCCCGCTGTCCGCATTTCACAGGCACCATTCCCTCTGGGACACACCCAGTCCATTCCTCGACCACCAACACCACACCACCCTTCCCACAGCACCTTCCCATGTAACCACAGAAGGTACAACACCTGCCCCTTCACCTCCTCCCTGCTCACCATCTAAGGGCCTAAACAGACTTGCCAGGTGAAGCAGCATTTCACCTGTACCTCTCCAAACTTGTGTGTTGTATTCGCTGTATCCAATGTGACCTGCGCTACATTGGAGAAACCAAATACAGACTGGGTGATTGCTTTGCGGAACACCTCCGATCTATGCACAAGCAGGACCCTGACCTTCCCGTAGCTGGTCATTTTAACACAGCATCCTGCTCACGTGCTCATGTGTCTGTCCTCGGCACGCTGCAGTGTTCCAGTGAATCATAGCGCAAACTGGAGGAACAACATCTCATCTCGAGAGTAGGCAGTTTACAACGTTCTGGGCTCAATATTGAATTCAACACCTTCAATTGTGAACCCACTCCCCTTTTTTTTAGCTTTGCTTGTTACATTCTCTGTCACCCTCTCTCCTCTTCCTCCCACTCGGTGGGTCTATCTGTTCTTTCCAGTCTGGCAGTTAGACATACCATTGTTCTGTCTTCTGTAATTAACATTATTTTCACTCCTTGGTGTGATGACTCTATTCAGGGTCCCCTTTCATGATTATTCTTGTTGTTCACATTCAAATTGATAGCAACTGTGTGTCATGTACATCCCATCCTAGGCCACCTCCCAGTTTCAAAGTTCTGAAGAAGGGTAATACCCGAAACATTGACTGCTCCTTTCCTCCAGATGCTGCCTGGCCTGCTGTGTTCTTCCAGCCTCCTGTTTGTCTACCTTGGATTCCAGCACCTGCAGTTTGTCTGTCTATAATCCTTTCAAAATTAGCATCTCTGGTATTTCCTTCTGGCTGCAACTGTGTCTTTAATGGTTAATTCCACGTGATTTTTTATCGTTTAATGATTTTAATATCTACGTGTGACCTACCTAATTAGTTATGTTTATTTCTCAACCATTTTCTTTTCTAACCAGGTATCGAACATCACATTGAGAGAGAGGATCACCCATGATCGTATTGAACCTGGAGCAGGCTTGGTGGGCTGAAGGTCTGGCCTGGGCCTACGTCTGGGTTTGGGGTTAGAACTAGGTTGGAGCTTTGTCCCTGGTCCTGGGTTTTGGGGCTGGGTGTGGCCTTGAGGCTTTGGGACTGGGACTGGGACTGGGACTGGGCCTGGGCCTGAACTAGGGCCTGGGCCTGGGCTTTGACCTGAACCTGGGCCTGAGTCCGGTACTGGGCCTGAGCCTGAACCTGGGCCTGGGCCTGGGCCTGAACCTGGGATTGGGCCTGAGCCTGGGATTGAGCTTGAAATGAGCTGGAATGAGACTGCTCTGCACATAAGACTGAACCTTAGCCGGTGCAACAACCTGATCTTTGGCCTAGCTGTAGGGATTTAAAACAAAAACAGAAATTGCTGAAGAAACTCAGGTCTGGCAGCATCGGTGGAGACAGAAATAGAGTTAACGTTTTGAGAAGGGTCACTGGATTTGAAATGTTAACTCTTTCTGAGTTTCTCCAGCAGTTTCTGTTTTTGTTTCAGATTTCCGACATCCACTCACTTCAGCTCAGTCTTTGAGCTGCACGGGGTGAGCTTGGTTGGGTCTCGTCTGGCTCTGGATCCTGGAATGATCCTGGATTCTTCAATTTGATCCTGGGTCAACCTGGGATCCTCGACATTCCTTTTCCTTTCCGGGTCTTCATCAACCCCCAGCACATCTTCAAGGTGGTCAAGCCGAAAGTTGATCTTTTGAAAACTGGATTCAATTTCCGCCATCAGGCGAGCCATTCTGGTTTGTAACAAGTCAAAGGAATTCTGCAGCGGCCCCACATTCCTCACCGCTCTCCCCTTCTCCGCTTCACTTGGTGCAACAACTCCATCCAACAGCCCCATCCTCAACAGCATCTCCTGGCCCTTTGCCTCCAGCATCTCCTTAGCCTCTGGGAAATCCACCAGCACCTCAGTCAGATCATCCTTCCCCAGGGCAAAAAGATCCGAATATCCAACACTCCGAATATTTGCAGTTCTCCGGTTTCCAGATTTACTCCCTTAAAGTTCAAAGGCAGAAAAATTCATGATAATCAAAGGCCTCATCTGGGCCGTGACCCAACCCACAATAATGCTCAAGAACAGGCTCAACATGCTCACACTCCCTCAGCACTGACCCTCCGACAGTGCGGCGCTCCCTCAGCACTGACCCTCCGACAGTGCGGCGCTCCCTCAGCACTGACCCTCCGACAGTGCGGTGCTCCCTCAGCACTGACCCTCCGACAGTGCGGCGCTCCCTCAGCACTGACCCTCCAACAGTGCGGTGCTCCCTCAGCACTGACCCTCCGACAGTGCAGCGCTCCCTCAGTACCGACCCTCCAATTGTGCAGTGCTCCCTTATTAGTGAGGCTGTGTCATTAAGTATATTCTACCCTGAGATAGATAGATATTTGATCAGTCATGGTCTATGGGAAATGGCAAGAAAGTGGAGTTGAAATTTATCAATGCAGCCATCATAGAGTCATACAGCACGGAAACATATCCTTCGGCCCTACCAGTGCATGCCGAACACATGGTGGATGGTGATTCTCGGGAGGGGATGTTAATGTTGTGGCGCATGTTGATGTAAAAAAAGGAGGTAGTGTTGGATGTTTCGAAAAGCACTAGAGTAGATAAGTCCCAGGGCCTCATGGGATTCATCCCAGAATGCTGAGGGAGGCAGGTGAAGAAATTGTTGGGACTGTGTACAAAATCTCTGTATCCTCTTTAGTCACAGGAGAAGTCCCAGAGGACTGGAGAATAGACAAAGTTGTTCTTTTGTTTAGGAAGGGCAACAAAAATAATCTGGGAAATTACAGGCTAGGGAGCCTTATGTCACTGGTCGGGAAATTATTGGACAAGATTGTTAGGGATAGGATTTACTCAGCATTTCCAAACAGTCTGTCAATGATTGACTGATGCTTCCAGATGTTTATTGCGTTCAAATTCCACCATCTGCCATGGCAGGATTTGAACCTGAGTCTCTGGATTAATAGTTTGGTGATAATACTACTCGGCCATTGCCACCCTTTTTATGGCAAGAAAGCAGGCAGCTTATTTCTTACGCTTTTGATTGGTCAAATGGTTTCAAACAGGAGATGTTATTGCAGCTGAAGAATGCAGCTAAAAAAAATCACATCTGAAATATTTAACATTCAAATTAATAAAATACATAGACTGGAGATGGCTGGGCTGGTGATGTGTTGCAGCTGTAGTATGTGGGAGCTGGTGGATGCCAAAGTGATTCGTACTGACCGCGTCTGCAGGAAGTGTTGGCTGCTTGAGGCAGCTCAGCTCAGAGTCGATGAGCTGGAGTCTGAGCTACAGACTCTGTGGGAGTTCAGGGAAGGGGAGAGGTACCCGGACACTGTGCTTCAAGGTGCAATCACATTCTTTACATTAATTACACCAAATTTTGGTCATGGTCAGGGACAGAGGTTGGAATTGCAATTGAGATGGTGACCCAGAATTTAGCTTTGGAGGAGCCACAGCCTTTATCGAATAGGAACAATGTTCTCCTTCCCAGAGTTGGACCAGGGTTACAGACTGCAGGGTGGATGAGCAAACTGACCACAGCAGCATGGTCCTGAGCACCATTCAAATGGAGGGAGAAACAACAAATGTCACTGAAATAGGGGAAATGTTTGGGAAACAGAAACTGTTCTCTGCAGCAAAGACAGAGAGTCTTGAAGGCTATGTCACTGACCTGGTGCCAAGATTCAGGACATTTCTTCTGGGTAGGAGAGGAACTTGGAGTGGGAGGAGAATGATCTAGTTGTCATGGCCACAATCCCAAACTAAACTAGTCCCACCTGCCTGTGCTTGGCCTATATTCCTTCAAGCACTTCTTATTGGTGTACTCATCTAATTTATTTAATAATTCTAATTTATTAATCACAGAGATAGCACCAGAGAAGAACTTCTGTTGAGGGATTACAAGCAGCTTGGGGATACATTAAAAAGCACAGCCATAAAAATAATCATCTCCAGGTTTCCACGTGAGCCACAAGTAAATTGGCACAGGATAAATAAGATTAGAGAGGTAAATGAGTGGTATGGGAGAAAAGATTTCCAATTCATGTGGCACCAGTACCGAGGAACGAGAGAGCTGTTCAACTGCGATGGCCTTCATTTGAACCAAGCTGGGACCAGTGTCTCGGTGAATCATATAATGAGGGTTGTTGATAGAGCTTTAAACTAATTAATGAAGGAGGGTTCAACAGCAGGAAGTTTAAAAAAATCAAAACTAAATGAGAGAGTAGAGGTGCAGGATGGTGAAGAGGCAGCGAATGTCTGGAATTTTTTACTCCAAACCGTTGTGGAAACTAGATCACTGGACGTATTTAGATAGCGGTAGATAGATTTTTTGAAATATTGAGGAGTTGAGGGCTATGAAGGGCTGGCACAAGAAAGGTATCGTGGTTTGGGGATATCAACCATAGTCTTACAAAGTGGCAGGGCAGGCCAAAGGATGGCCTATTCCTGCTCCATTTTTTTAACGCCTGTCTGTTCTTGTCATAAAAGAACTTTCAGGAGAGTGTTTTGACACAGTGGGTTTTTTGTGGCATAGAATGTGTTGCCTGAAATGTAAGTAAACTTTCCAAAAGGGAATTGAAATAAATATTCAAAGAGGAAACATTTTGTGGAGGGATTGGGAATAATTGGATTACACTTTCTAGGAGCCAATACAGACACATTGGGCCAAATGGCCACCTTCTTTATTATGCTGTGATAACCATTCCATTGAGTGGGAATTGAATATGGGAGCTCCTGGCTCTGGGCAGCATGGTGGCTCAGTGGTTTGCACTGTTACCTCACAGCACCAGGGACCGGGGTTCGATTCCACCCTTGAGCGACTGTCTGTGTGGAGTTTGCACGTTCTCCCCGTGTCTGCGTGGGTTTCCTCCGGGTGCTCTGGTTTCCTCCCACAGTCCAAAGATTGCAGCTTAGGTGGATTGGCCATGCTAAATTGCCCGTAGTGTTCAAGAAGGTGTAGATTAGGTGAGTTATAGGGGGATGGGTCTGGGTGGGATGCTCCAAGGGTTGGTGTGGACTTGTTGGGCTGAAGAGCCTGTTTCCACACTGTAGGGATTCTATGATTCTATGGGAGGTGGGAGACTGAGTAGGAATGAGCGGTGGAGTTCTGCAGAATCTTACCTGCAATGTTGAGGATGCTGATTTCTCCAAAATAGTTGCCAGCCTCAAGGACAGCGAGTTGTCTCAGTCCATCGTCAGCAACCACCGCCAGGCACCCATCCTGTACGATGTACATGGCCCTGCCTATGTCCCCTTTCCGACACACATAGTCACCAGGGCTGAAGACTTGAGGTTGCAGTCTCATCACCAGCTGGTACAGCACACGCTGCTCACAGGACTGGAAAAGCTGGACCTTCCTGAGCGTCTGGAGGTGGACACAGGTTGCAACCTCAGCCTGCAGCTTGTCCGGGAGCAGCTGCAGGATGTGTCTCTCGTTGGTTACCTTCTTGTAGAGGCGCAGGTGCTGAGACCACTCGGTCACTCGTCGCTGCAGCTTCGTGTTGACCCGTTGGGAGCGGAGGTAATCCCTGATCAGCTGGTGATCGGGGACAACACTGTGAGCCGCCTTGTCCAGCTTGGAGATGATCGACTCCATGTTCCCCACAATGCTCGCAAAGACCAGCACAGCGATGAGGAAATCCACCATCACAAAGAGGAACTCCTCCTCCCGTACAGGCTTTGGGATGTTCCCTATTGTGCTCAGGACCAGGGTGGAGAAGTAGAAACTGTAGAGGTACTGGCGCCTCAAGCGGGCATTGTCAGGGTCCGAGATGTTGGGATATACCCAAGGGTCTTGCCCAAAGCCAATGTGCCTGGACAGGGCAAAGTAGGCACAGGCATTCCAGTGGATGCTGGCCACCAGGATGGCAGAGGTACGGAGCACCCGGTAGGTGTTGGGATAGAACACACGGGTCTCCAGGCGCTGCAGGAACTCCGGGAGACAGCGGACTGTGAGTAGCCGATTGAGCCGGATAGCTGGACTGTGAACACCAAACTGAACGTACAGGAGATCTGTGGGCACCAAGGACAGCAGGTCCAACTTGAAGCCATGGCTCCGAGCATACCTTGCAGCAATCTGCCAGCGGTCTGTCACTAAGATTCCCTGCTCCAGATATCCTGCAGAAGGAGAATTCCAGACCCACTCCATCACTGAGCTAAGGACATGTTTGAAAACACTGCTGTCAGCTACAGTTCAAACACACCCTTCGTCCAACATCAACTTCAATTCATCGAAAACTCCTCTGCCCCCACTCACTCCATTCACGAAATCCCATTCACCCAGCTTTCCTCCGCAAACCCCACCCCGCCCCCCACACCGTGCTCCCTGACATCCTTATTCACTGCTTAAGCAAAGTCTTGGGTATAAAATTCTCATTCTTGTTTTCAAATTCCTCTACAGTTTCACCACTCCCTGGTCTGTAAATTCCCCCAGCCCCGTACCCTTCCCTACCCCCACAACCTTCCATCACCCCACACCCCTCCCCCACTCTCTCCTCCATCCCCACAAACCTCTCCCACTCCCACGAACCCGCAACACTTCCCATCACCCACTACTCTCCCCCATAACCTACCCCAAGTCCCAACAACCTACCCCTAGTCCCACTCCTGCCCCAGCCCCAGCACCATTACCCTCCAATCCTGGCCCTTGAGCAGCCCCCAGATTGAAACACTGTTTGATTGGTGATCACGATTCCTGCTCCTTGGTGCTACTCTCTGGGATTCCCTCCCTAAACCTCTCCATCTCTCTACCTCTCTCTCCATATCTCTCTCTCCTTGTCTCACTCCCTCCATCACTCTATCTTTCATTCTGTATATCAGAAAGAGCAAAGGTTCAAAACTGGGGAATTCCACTACAAACCTGAAAAAGTTCCATGAACCATTACTCTGTTTCCTGTCACTCAGGCAATGTTGTATCCACATTGCTACTGTCCCTTTTATTCTATGAGTTCGAAATTTGCTCAAGTCTGTTGTGTGGCACTGTATCAAAAACCTTCTGCAAGTCCATGTACACCACATCAACAGCATTAACCTCATCAACCCTCCCTGACTCTGCACAATTAACTTGAATGTGTCTGTGGGGTGAAGGATTAGTGTTTTCACCCTAACCTCAAAAACAAAGTGGACACATACAAACACACTCACCTGTGTTAAACCTGACTGCCATACTCAGTAGGTAGATGAGGTCTGAGAGGTAATCCAGAAAGAGCCACACAGACAGGTAGTTGGACTGAAGGTCAGTGAAGCTCCACCTGGGAAGCAATCAGACTGAGTATTGAAGCAGCCAGGATAGCAGGCAGGAAGAAACAGCCTGTGGCCATGTTCTCAGCCAGATCCCAAACCACAGGCAATCCCTCCCTCATTTCTTGACCCAGTCCAACTCAAAGCTGCTACCTATTCAGCAGCTACAGGTGATCATTGCAATCACTTAACACACTTTCTGCATCACAGCCCTGCCATCTCTCCCTCTCTTTGTCACTCACTATCACATTTTGATCTCTTTAACTTCTTTATTTCTCTGTTATTCTTCATCACATTCTACAATGTGCACCAGTCGCTGAAGGTAAGCATGCAGGTGCAGCAGGCGGTAAAGAAGGCAAATGGTATGTTGGCCTTCATTGCGAGAGGTTTTGAGTACAGGAGCAGGGATGTGTTGTTACAGTTATACAGGGACTTGGTGAGACCACACCTGGAATATTGTGTGCAGTTTTGGTCTCCTTTTCTGAGGAAGGATGCTCTTGCTCTCGAGGGAGTGCAGTGAAGGTTTACCAGGCTGAACCCAGGGATCGCTGATGTATGGGGAGAGATTAACTAGGTTAGGATTGTTTTTGCTGGAGTTCAGATGAATGAGGGGGGATCTCATAGAGACTTATAAAATTCTAACAGGACTGGACAGGGTAGATGCAGGGAGGATGTTCCCGATGGTGGGTGTGTCCAGAACCAGGGGTCACAGTCTGAGGATTCGGGATAGATCATTTAGGACAGAGATGAGAAGACATTTCTTCACCCAAAGAGTGGGAGCCTGTGGAATTCATTACCACAGGAAGTAGTTGATACCAATACATTCAAGAGGCAACTAGATATAGCACTTGGAGTGAATGGGATCAAAGATTATGGGGAGAAAGCAGGATTAGGCTATTGAGTTGAAAGATCAGCCACAATCAGCCAAATGGCCTCCTCCTGCTCCTATCTTTTATGTTTCTATGTATCTCTTCATTGCTATCCACTTTCTCTGTTACTTTCCATTTCTTCCCTGTCACAATCTATTATTTATTCTCTTCTCTTTATCCCTTTCATTTCAGTTGCTTCCCTCTATTTCCATCTGTGTAATTCCTGGTGAAGTTTAATGAGACTCAATGAGCCAGTGTGTCAATAGCATCAGCAGTGAATTGCTGAAAAATTGGTGGAATCTGTCTTGGTCACATTTGACATTTGATAGCGCTATTCCTGAAATCATAATATAATCCTAGAAGAGACGCTAAATTATTTAATGATCCCAGATCAATCCACCAACTTTATCTGAGGTTCTGGTGAGGGATCAGTAATATTTTATTATTAAAACAGACCACAATGAGCCTCAGGGAATCTACTAAAAAGAATAAAACCACAGGATTATATGGTTTTGAACAAATGACAATAAACTTTACAGTCTTAGAACAATAATACAACCTACAATTAATTCAGAATTAACATGTGATGCATGTTGCTAATAGATCTGACAGTGTGCAAATAGCAAATGTGATCAAAACAGCACCTACTGATTTCTCTCAGAAATGCCCCCATCAACTTCCTCAGATATTAATGACACCTCCGCCCTCTGAGCGGATTATAGAGAGGTCACGGCTTGGCACCTCCCAGGAGATGAGGCAGATGGACCTGAGAGGGACACGTCAAGTGAGGCTACTCGACAGTCAGCATCCAGGAGCCCTAGCGAAACTGAAATCAATGGGTATAGGGGGCAAACTCTCCACTGGTTAGAGTCATACCTGGCACATAGGAAGATGGTCGTGGTTGTTGGAGGTCAGTCATCTCAGCTCCAGGACATCTCTGCAGGAGTTCCTCAGGGTAGTGTCCAATCATCTTTCATCAATGACCTTCCTTCCATCATAAGGTCAGAAATGGGGATGGTTGTTGAGGATTGCACAATGTTCAGTACCATTCACAACTCCTCACATATCAAAACGGCCCATTCAAATGCAACAACATCTGAACGATATCCAGGCTTGGCCTGACAAGTGGCAAGTAACATTCAGGCTATGGCCATCACCAATAAGAGACAATCTAACCACCGCTCCTTGACATTTAATGATGTTACCATCACTGAATCTCCCAGTATCCACATCCTGGGGATTGCAATTGACCAGAAACTCAACTGGATTCACCACATGAACACAGTGGCTACAAGAGCAGGTCAGAAGCTGGGAATACTG
Source organism: Rhincodon typus (assembly GCF_021869965.1). Classification (NCBI taxonomy): domain Eukaryota; kingdom Metazoa; phylum Chordata; class Chondrichthyes; order Orectolobiformes; family Rhincodontidae; genus Rhincodon; species Rhincodon typus. The sequence continues at coordinate 1,339,723 of NC_063337.1, read as the reverse complement.
CGGTGAGTAATTCACCTCCTGACTCCCCAAGCCTGTACACCATCTACAAGGCACAAGTCAGGAGTGTGATGGAATCCTCCCCACTTGCCTGGATGGGTGCAGCCCCAACAACACTTAAGAAGCTTGACACCATCCAGGACAAAGCAGCCCGCTTGATTGGCACTACATCCACAAACATCCACTCCCTCCACCACCGACGCTCAGTAGCAGCAGTGTGTAATATCTACAAGATGCACTGCAGAAATTCATCAAAGATCCTTAGATAGCACCTTCCAAACCCACCATCACTACTATCGACAAGGACAAGAGCAGCACATGCATGGGAATACCATCACCTGTAAGTTTCCCTCCAAACCACTCACCATCCTGTCTTGGAAATATGCATTATGTGGTGAGTCCAGTTGAGTTTCTGATCAATGATAAATCCCAGGATGTTGAAAGTGGGGGATTCAGTGATGGTAACACCATTAAATGTCTAGGGATGGTGGTTAGATTGTCTCTTATTGGTGAAGGTCATAGTCTGGCACTTGTGTGGTGCGAATGTCACTTGCCACTTGTCAACCCAAACCTGGATATTGTCCAGATCTTGTTGCATTTGAACATGGACTGCTTCAGTATCTGAGGAGTCACGAATGGTGCTGAACATTATGCAATCATCGGCGAACATCCCCACTTCTGACCTTATGATGGAGGGAAGGTCATTGATGGTTGATAACTGTCGCCAGCTTTATTAATAGGGGCATAGTGTACAAGAGGGAGGAGCTGATGTTGAACTTGCACAAGACACCTGTTAGACCTGAGCTGGAGGATTGTGTACAGTTGTGGACACCACATCATACGAAAGATGTGGATGCGTTGGAGAGGGTGCAGAAGTGGTTTGCAAGAATGGTTCAAGGAATGAGAAACATCAGTAATGAGAAGAGATTGAATAAGTCAGGATTGTTTTCCTTGGTGAGGAGAAAGCTGAGAGGCGATTTGATAAAGAATCCAAAATCATACACAGGCTGGACAGAGCCAACAGGGAGAAGCTGTTCCTGCTTGTTACAGGAACACGAACAAGAGGGGCATACATTTAAAATGATATGCAAATAAGCAAGGGTGATGTGAGAGAAAAAAGTCTTCTTCACACAGCGAATAGTTAGGGTCTACAATGCACTGCCTGGAACTGTGGATCAATTGGCACATTCAAGGGGGTATTGGATAGTTATTTAGATAGAAATGATGCGCATGAAAATGGGGAAAAGGCAGGAAATTAGCAGGAGATAATAGTGCAGGTGTGATGGACCTTCTGCACTGTAACAGTTGCGTAAGTGTGTGATTGCTGAACATTGAGATGGTCTCTCACCTGCCAACAAGAATGATCCAGTTGTAGATGACGGGGATTGTAGACACTGCGAGCCATCGAATATACCAATCCCCCATGGGGTCCAGGATCCAACGTGGCCTCACCCTTTGGGGACAACAGTTACTACAGCAAATGATCAATCTTGTGACCCCATTCACATTTGTCAGTGAAATATATCAACAAGGCGGACAGCAAAGAATGATAATGTCATAGGGCAAGTAACACAGAAACTTAGACACTATGAGCAAGAGGAGGACATTTAGCACTTTGAGCCTACTCCACCAATCAATATGATCATGGCTTATCCTCTGTCTCAATTCCATTTTCTCACTTTTTCTCCATACTGCTTAATGAGTATAAACTCCAGAAATTTATTTATCTCTTTCTTGAATATATTCAGTGACTTGACCTCGACAGCCTTCCATAGAGAAGAATTCCACAGGTTCATTCCCCTCTGAGTGACGAAATCTTTCCTGATCTCAGTCCAAAATGGTCTACACCATATCCTGAGACTGTGTGCCCTAGTTCTGCACTCAACAACCAGGGAACACACCCTCCCTGCAACTCGTCTGACCAGTTTCAATCGGATCCACTCTCATCTAAACTCACGTGAATACTGACTCAGTCAATCTGATCTCTCCACATACTGGCAGCCCCTGCACCAGCCTAGGAACCTCCGCTGAACTCCCTCTATGGAACGTATATTCTATCTTAAGTACAGAGCCTCCGAAAATGTGGCACTCCATCAGTGCTGACCCTCCAACTGTGCGGCACTCCCTCAGTGCTGACCCTCCGACAGTGCGGCGCTCCCTCAGTACTGACCCTCCGACAGTGCGGCACTCCCTCAGTACTGACCCTCCGACAGTGCCCACTCCCTCAGTACTGACCGTCCGACAGTGCAACACTCCTTCAGTACTGATCCTCTGACAGTGTGGTGCTCCCACAGCACTTACTTTCCGACAGTGCAGCGCTCCCTCAGCAGTGACCCTCCGACAGTGTGGCTCTCCCTCAGCACTGACCCTCCAACAGTGTGGCACTCCCTCAGTGCTGACCCTCAGACAGTGCGGCACTCCCTCAGCACTGACTCTCTGACAGTGCGGCATTCCCTCAGTTCTGACACTCTGACAGTGCAGTGGTCCCTCAGCACTGACCCTCCGACTGTGCGGCACTCCCTCAGTGCTAACACTCTGACAGTGCGGCGCTCCCTCAGCACTGACCCTCCTACAGTGCTCACTCCCTCAGCGCTGACCCTCCGACTGTGCGGTACTCTCTCAGTGCTGATCCTCTGACAGTGCGGCACTTCCTCAGTGCTGACCCTCCAACAGTGCAGTGTTCCCTCAGCATTGACCCTCCGACTGCACAGCGCTCCCTCAGCACTGACTTTCTGACAGGGCAGTGCTCCCTCAGCACTGACCCTCTGACATTGCGGCGCTCTCTCAGTGCTGACCCTCAGACAGTGCAGCGCTCCCTCAGCACTGACTTTCTGACAGTGCGGCATTCCCTCAGTTCTGACCCTCCAACAGTGCTGCACTCCCTCAGCACTGACCCTTCAGCCTTGTTTGAGTGCCTGTTTTTGGTTGAACCAAACCTGCTGTTTACCAGTGTGGAACCTCGGGGAGCCTGATGCTTTGCGAATACAGAGAATGCCCCACAGCAGCTCCATTAACCAATCGGTGATAATACTGAGGTTCCTCACTCACCGTCCAGTTTCACCATCCTCTCCTGTCTGTCCTTCACTCGTACTGATGTGGGTATCCTCAAGGCGAGCTGTGTGCTTGCTGCACACTGTCTGCTGCTGACTCTGTTGAACCCCACACTGCATGCTGCCGCTCTGCTGTGACTCCAGCTTCTTGCTGTGATTCCCACTCCCCTCACAGCAGCTGAATCTCTTCTCACCGGGTTTCCATCCAGATCCTCAGAGGAGCTGAGGGTTGTTTGCTGCAAAACGAATCTTAGCAACCAGTAACAAACCAGCTCAGAACACTGCCTCAGAGGTTCCTGTTGTCACAAACAGCTCACCTCAGACCAGCATCAGTTTGATCCCAGCCGAACTCACCATTATAGTGATCAAAAACTTGATGGTGTTGGGGAGGGAAAAGAGAGAGAGATGGATAGACGATAGATGGATGATAGTAAAATTTAGGGTATGCAGGTTAGTTTGATCTTGGAGTAGGATAATAGGTCGGCACAACATCTTGGGCCAAAGGGCCTGTTGTGTGCTGTTCTATTCTATGGTCTATTGTAATCCCTACAGAGTGGAAAGAGGCCATTCGGCCAAACGAGTCTGCACCGACCCTCCAAAGAACATCCCACCCAGACCTAGCCACTGATCCATTTCCTGCATTTGCCATGGGCAACCCACCTAACCTGCACATCTTTGGATTGTGGGAGGAAATCCAAAGCACCTGATGGACACCCACATAGACATGGGGAGGACGTGCAAACTCTACACAGATAGTTGCCTGGGGCTGGAATCAAACCCAGGTTCCTGGCACTGTGAGGCAGCAGTGCTCACCATGAAGCCACGAATGGGGGAGAGAGGGGCAACAAGTAAGACAAGAGAGTAAAGCTCGAACAGGAGAAATTTAAAACATGAAAAAGTAGAAGACTGGATGTGGAGGAGGGTAGAAAAGGAAGCAATGGAAAAAAAAGAGTAAAACGAGTGCAGGGGAAGTCAGGGAGTAGGAAAGGTGGGGATGGATAGGAGAGAGAGGAAAGGAGAGAGAATGTGTGAGAGCCATACCCCAGTGAGAGTCAGTGTGTGTGAGACCCGTACCCCAGTGAGAGTCCGTGTGTGTGGGGCTGTACGCCAGTGAGAGTCAGTGTGTGTGGGACCCGTACCCCAGTGAGAGTCAG
>NC_063337.1:1334667-1335512 GCF_021869965.1 Rhincodon typus | reverse complement strand
GTGTGTGTGGGACCCGTACCCCAGTGAGAGTCAGTGTGTGTGGGACCTGTACCCCAGTGACAGTCTGTGTGTGTGGGACTGTACCCCAATGAGAGTCAGTGTGTGTGGGACTGTACCCCAGTGAGAGTCAGTGTGTGTGGGACCCGTACCCCAGTGAGAGCCTGTGTGTGTGGGATTGTACCACAGTGAGAGTCAGTGTGTGTGGGACTGTACCACAGTGAGAGTCAGTGTGTGTGGGACTATACCCCAGTGAGAGTCAGTGTGTGTGGGGCTGTACGCCAGTGAGAGTCAGTGTGTGTGGGACCTGTACCCCAGTGAGAGTCTGTGTGTGTGGGACTGTACCCCAGTGAGAGTCAGTGTGTGTGGGACTGCACCCCAGTGAGAGTCAGTGTGTGTGGGACTGTACCCCAGTGAGAGTCAGTGTGTGTGGGACTGTACTCCAGTGAGAGTCAGTGTGTGTGGGACTGCACCCCAGTGAGAGTCAGTGTGTGTGAGACCCGTACCCCAGTGAGAGTCTGTGTGTGTGGGACTGTACTCCAGTGAGAGTGTGTGTGTGTGGGACTGTACGCCAGTGAGAGTCAGTGTGTGTGGGACTTTACCCCAATGAGAGTCTGTGTGTGTGGGACTGTACCCCAGTGAGAGAGAGTGTGTGTGTGTGTGTGTGTGTGGGACTGTACCCCAGTGAGAGTCAGTGTGTGTGGGGCTGTACCCCAGTGAGAGTCAGTGTGTGTGGGACCTGTACCCCAGTGAGAGTCAGTGTGTTTGGGACCCGTACCCCAGTGAGAGTCTGTGTGTGTGGGACTGTACCCCAGTGAGAGTCAGTGTGTGTGGGACTGTACTCCAGT
>NC_063337.1:1322259-1334267 GCF_021869965.1 Rhincodon typus | reverse complement strand
GGACTGTAACCCCAGTGAGAGTCAGTGTGTGTGGGACGGTATGGGACGGTATCCCAGTGAGAGTCAGTGTGTGTGGGACCCGTACCCCAATGACAGTCAATACTTCTTAAATACTATGAGGGTTTCTGCCTTTATCATCCTTACAGGCAGTGAGTTCCAGATTCCAGCCACTCTTCGAGTGAACAGGTTTTCCTCACAGATATTTTCTAAACTCCCTGCCCCTTTCCGTAAATCAGTACCCTCTGGTTATTGATCCCTCCATCAAGGGGGTAATGTTTCTTCCTGTCTACCTTATGTCCCTCAATATTTTATACATCTCAATCGTGTCCCCACTCAATTTTCTCTGCTCCAAGGAGAACAATCTGTTTAATTTCTCTGCATAACTGAACCTCTCCAGCACAGACAACAGATTACAGAAATATACACAGTACACTAACTGTGGCCTAACCATAGAGTCACAGCGATATACAGCATGGAAAGACCCTTTGTAACCAACATTTTACGTAGTTCCAGCATCACCTCCCTGCTCTCAAACATCTATGTTTAAAGACTAATAAAGGCAAATATCTCATTTACCTTCTTTATCGCTTCATCCACCTGTCCTGATACCGTAAGGGATCGGTGTACATACACACCGAGGTCCTTCCGATCCTTGGTACTTCACAGGATCCTACCGTCTGTCATGTATTCCCCTGCCTTGTTTGTCCTGCCCAAGTACATCACCTCACACTTATCCAGATTGAATTCCATTTGCTACTGATCAACCACTTGTCTCAGTCCTGGACGGCCTATCCTGCAACCCTAGACTGTGACCCCTGGTTGACTCCCAAGTCATTGGGAACATCCTTTCTGCACTTACCCTGTCAAGTGCTGTTAGAATTTTATAAGTTTCTATGAAAATCTCCACCCCCCACCCCGTTCTTCTAAACTCCTGTGAGTATGGTCAGTAATGATCCAGTCCATCCTCATACAGCAGTCCCAGCACCCCAGGAATCAATCTGATACGCCTTGGCTGCACTTCGTCCAGGCCAAAATATCCTTCCTTGGATAAGGAGTCCAAACTGCACACAGTACTCCAGGTGTGGTCTTACCAAGGCCCCGTACAATAGATAAGGAGTCCAAACTGCACATAGTACTCCAGCGGTGGTCTTACCAAGGCCCTGTACAATTGCAGTAAGTCATCTCTGTTCCCATACTCGAATCCCCTCACTATGAAGGCCAACATACAATTTACTTTCTTCACTACCTGCATACTTACCTTCAGTGACTGGTGTATGAAGGCACCCAGGTCACATTGCACATGCCCTTCTCTCAATTTTTAGCCATTCAGATAATCATCTGCCTCCTGTTTTTGCTATCAAACAGTTTGCAAAGCTCACATTTATCCACATTATACTGCACTGGCCATTCATTTGTCCACTCACTCAACTTGTCCGAATCCTATTGAGCATCCTCCTCACAGCTCACCCTCCCACCCAGCTTCCTGTCATTTGCAAACTTTGAGATATTACATTTAATTGCCTCATTGAAATCATTAATATGTTGTGAATAGCTGGGATCCCAGCACTGATCCCTGCAGTACCTTACCAGGCAGTGTGTGCAAATCAGGAAAAGACCCATTTATTCCTTCTCTTTGTTTCCTCTCTGCCAAACCGATCTCTATTCATGTGAATACATTAACCCCAATCCCATGTGTTTAAGTTTACACGCTAATCTCTTATGTAGGACCCTAATCAAAAGCTTCTGAAAGTCCAAGTTAATAACATCCACTCCAACCCCTTTATCAACTCTATTAGTTACATCCTCAAAAAATTCCAGTAGATTTGTCAAGCATGATTTTCCTTTGCTAAACCCATGCTTAGTCTGACCGATCCTTTCACTGTTTTCCAAATGTTCTACTATGAAATCTTTCATAGTGGATTCTAACATTTTCCCTGCTACTCATTTCGACACTAATGATCTCGCTTTTCACAAGCAGCGCAATGAGATTCTGTCTAAGCTGTAATGAGTTGCCAATTGAGAGAGATTATTGTTTGTTAAACAGCTTATTAATGCAACAATTCACCTCATTGATATTCAGCCTATCGTACCAAACTCACCAAACAAGCTTGTTTTGGGACAACTCAGCAAGGAAATGAGAATGAGAACCTGGCCATTCAGCTTGCTATTTGATCTCCAAGTTGGATATTGGACACTACACTCTCAGGTAATGCTCCACAGGCATTGGACATATGTAGGCCACACCCACAAGGATTGACATCTGACATATGCCAGCCTCTAACAACCTTCAACACTTCAAGGAAGCTTTGCTCAGACTGCACCAGCAACTATCATCATCATGCTGCAGCGAGGACCTTCCAATCAGCACGAGGGTATTCCATCGAAACTGGAATATCGGGAGTCGGAATAAGATACAGGATATGTGGGAGCCTGAATCTCACAGAGTCAGCTAGTGCTGAACACAGGAGGCCACACTGACGTTGCTAAACTGATAGCTAGGGGATAGCCTGAGAAAGCAGTTCTCAGAGGGAGGGGAGTTGATTGAGGCCAGGAGTGTAGTGGATGATGTGGAGGCAGCAGCTCGCTCAGCGATGCTGCAGATCCTGAAGAGTCGACACGAATGGAGTTCGCTGGTGTTGATGAGTAGCCTGTGTGTTGTTACTCCAATAGATGCATCCTATTCCTGTCCTGTAATATGGTGCAAGAAGGAGCTGCTGAGAGGTGGTAACTAAAGCAACAAGTGCCACCAATCATATAACTTCTAGAGACCTGAGTAATCTAGATCCCGATGTGGGCGATCCACCACAGCGCCTGGATCTCTTGGAAGGTAGCAAAACAGATAATGAAAAGATACTGAGGAAGTCTTCTCAAGCAAATGCTGGATATACTTTAACCTTGAATTTTTCCAGATTGGTGATGCAAGAACAGAACTCTGCGGACTCGAACAATCTCACCTTTATGATGCAAGTGAACCTGCGCATCACAGACCTGCTTAGCTAGAGGTCACTGTGTGCTATGGTAGTTGCTGGGATGGGAGCTTTAAAGCAGGGAGTTGTGTAACAGGCCCTTCAGCATTTGGTGGTGATGATAAGAGAGGACATTCAGCAGTTGAACAGATCATCTCTGGAAGAAAAGGTTGTCTTTGAGGGAAGGAAGAAGGGACATACAGACAAAGGATTCCTCAACAACAACAACAGACAAAGGATTCCTCAACCCTAGGCTTCGTTCCACGTAAACACTGCAAATACTTTCTTGTTCAACCTTAATTTCCTTCCATATTTGCAATGACCTGATGCCAATGGAGTAAAGCATCCGTTTTTTAATGATCTTTGGGCTGACCGTGTATTCAAACATACGGTACACTCTGAATGAATGAAAGAAATTCATCAAAGCTCCTCAAACAGAATCCTCTGAACCGACAAACACTTCCACCAAGAAAGACAAGGGCAGCAGATATATGGGAACACCACCAACTCCAAGTTCCCCTCCAAGACAGTCATCATTCTGATTTGGAAATATATCGCTGTCCCTTCAGCATCGCTGGGTCAATACCCTGAAATTCCCTCACTAATAGCATTGTGGGTCAACCCACAGCAGGAGGACTGCAGCGGTTCAAGAAGGCAGCTCACCACCACCTTCTCAAGGCAACTAGAGATGGGCAAAAAATACTGGTCAGCCAGCAACGCCCACATCCCACAGATGAAGGGTCTGTTTCCGTGCTGGATGACGCTACGAGTGAAAAAAACACAGAATGTACAGTAAACTTTGTTTTAACTGGCACCTTAAGCAACCATAGGTGCCGGTTAGTAAAACGTTTGCTGTAATGAGAATAGGACAATAGGATGCTGTCCTTTATTACAAGAGGAATATAAGGAAGGCATAGTGGTAACACCACGAGACTGATATGCCAGAACCTCAGATGAATGTCCTGGGGACACAGGCTCAAAATCTACTGTGGTAGATGGTGAAATTCAAATTCAGTTAATAAATCTGGAATTAGAAAGCTAGCCAAATGACGATCATGGAATAGAATCCCTACAGTGTGGAAGCAGTCCATTCAGTCCATCGAGTCCACACCGACCCTCCAAAAAGCTTCCCACTCAGACCCACCCTCCCTCCCCCATCCTGGCACTCCCCGTGGCTAATCCACCTAGCCAGCACATCTTTGGACTGTGGAAGGAAACCGGAGCATCCGGAGGAAACCCACGCAGACACGGGGAGAATGTGCAAACTGCAACAGTCACCTGATGGTGGAATCAAACTCGGGTGCCTGGCGCTGTGAGGCTGTAGTGCTAACCACTGAGCCACTGTGCCACCCTTAAGCTGCTTGGATTAAACCTGCCTCCCCTCCTCCCAGCTGACATTCATGTGAACATTGTTGGTTACCGTAAGAATCCATCTGGTTCACTCATGTCTTTAAGGAAGGAAAGTTGCAGACCTCACCTGGTCTGGCCTACATGTTACCCCAGACCCGCGGCAATGTGGTTGACTGTTAACTGTCCACTGTGCAATTAAGGATGGGTAATAAATGGTGGCCACATCCTACAAAAAAAGAAAACTGAGCATAAAAGGATTTTATGCTTCAGTTATACAGTGCATTAGAGAAAAAATTCCTCACCTCAGTCATAAATTGGTGCCCTTTTAGTCTAAGACAATGCCTACTGGTCCTAGACTCTCCCATCAGGGGAAACATCCTCTCAGTATTTACCCTGTCAAGCCCCTTAGATTCCTATGCTTCAATTAGATCACCTCTCATCTTTGAAACTCCAGTAAGTAGAGTCCCAACCTGTTTAGCCTTTGCTCATAAGACAGACCCTCCACACGAGGGATCATCCCAGTGAACCTTCTCTGAACTGCTCTGCCTCCAATGAAATGATATCTTTCCTTAAATAAGAGACCAAAACTGCTCAGTGCTCCAGATGTGGTCTCCCCAGCACCTTGTACAGCTGCAGTAAGACTTCCCGACCCTTATACTCCAAACCCCTTGAAATCAGGGCCAACATTCCATTAGCCTTCCTGATTACCTGCTGTGTCTGTGTGTGCTAGCTTTCTGTGTTGTGCACATGTCCCCCCAGTGCTGCACTTTTGACCATCGAGGTGCACTCTGTGCAAAGGGGATCCACTTAATGGCATCATTGCTCCAGTTTGGTACAATGAGATTGATTGTGGCTGTTGGGATCATTATCTATCTCCAGATCAATGTGATCAACTCTCAGCCAGAGAGGTCTATCCTAGCCTGTTGGAGACATTTTTTTAGGTTTTAGATTCCCTACAGTGTGGAAACGTGCCCTTCGGCCCAACGAGTCCACACCAATCCTTGAAGCATCCCGCCCAGACCCAGCCCCTATAAGCTCACCTAATCTACACATCCCTGAACACTATGGGCAATTTAGCATGGCCAATCCACCTAACCTGCACATCTTTGGACTGTGGGAGGAAATTGGAGCACCCGGAGGAAACCCACGCAGACACGGGGAGAACGTGCAAACTCCACACAGACAGTCGCCCAAGGATGGAATTGAACCCGGGTCCCTGGTGCTGTGAGGCTGCAGTGCTAACCACTGAGCCACCGTGCCGCCCACATTATGGATCAATAACCTCACTGAGGCATCTGGGCCAGTGAGATTATCCCTGAAACACTGGGTTTGGAAACCAGTCTGGACCTTGATGAGATCCGCTCTGGGACAGGGGACACAACCTGTGTCATTTGGATCCAGTTGGGGTTGATCAGTTTCATGCTTGTTGGATCCAGACTGAATATGGGATCTACTGTGGCAGCTTGATCCACTGTGGCAAATTGATCCACTATCTCTTGGACATATTGTGATGCATTCTGGGTCACTCAGATCTACTGGGGGTAGGTGATGGCCTCGTGGTATTATTGCGAGACTATTAATGCAGAAACCCAGCTAATGTTCTGGAGATGCGGGTTCAAATCCTGCCACGGCAGATGGTGGAATTTGAATTCAATAAAAAAAACTGGATCCAATCACCATGAAATGATTGTCAGAAAAACCCATCTGGTTCACTAATGTCCTTCAGAGAAGGAAAATCTGCCATCTCCTCCTGGTCTGGTCTACATGTGACTCCAGACCCACAGCAATGTGGTTGACTCATAATTGCCCTCTGAAATGGCCTAGCAAGCCACTCAGGTGTACGAATCGCTACAAAGTCTCAAAGAAATGAAACCAGACAGATCACCTGGCATCGACCCAGGCACCAGAAAAGACAGCGGCAGAAACAGTCCTGTCGACCCTGCAAAGTGCTCCTCACTAACATCTGGGGGCTAGTGCCAAAATTGGGACAGCTGTCTCACAGACTAGTCAAGCAACAACCCTGACATAGTCATACTCACAGAATCATACCTTACAGACAATGTCCCAGACACCACCATCACCATCCCTGGATATGTCCTGTCCCATTATCAGGACAGACCCAGCAGAGGGGGTGGCACAGTGGGTTACAATCAGGAGAATGTTGCTCCAGGAGTCCTCAACATTGACTCTGGACCCCATGAAGTCTCATGGCTTCAGGTTAAACATGGGCAAGGAAACCTCCTGCTGATTACCACATACTGTCCTCCCTCAGCAGATGAATTGGCACTCCTCCATGTTGAACAACACTTGGAGGAAGCACTGAGTATGGCATGGGCACAAAATGTACTCTGGGTGGGGCATTTCAATGTCCATTCACCAAGAGTGGCTCGGCACCAGTACTACTGATCGAGCTGGTCGGGTCCTAAAGGATATAGCTGCTAGACTGGGTCTGCAGCAGGTAGTGAGGGAACCAACAAGAGGGAAAAACATACTTGACCTCATTCTTACCAATCTGCCAGCTGCAGTTGCATCTGTCCATGACAGTATCGGTAAGAGTGACCATCGCACAGTCTTTGTGGAGACAAAGTCCCACCTTCACATTGAGAATAACCTCCATTGCGTTGTATGGCACTATCACCGTGCTAAATGGGAGAGACTTCGCACAGATCTAGCAACTCAAGACTGGGCATCCATGAGGCGCTGTGGGCCATCAACAGCAGCAGAATTGTACTCCAGCACAATCTACAACCTCATGGCTTGGCATATCACCCCTGGTTCAATGGAGATTGCAGGAGGGCATGCCAGGAGCAGCGTCAGGCATATCTGAAGATGAGGTATCAACCTGGTGAAGCCACCAAACAGGACTACTTGCACGGCAAACAGCATAAACAGCAAGTAATAGACAGAGTTAGCAATCCCACAACCAACGGATCAGACCTAAGCTCTGCAGTCCTGCCACATCCAGTCGTGAATGGTGGTGTACAATTAAACAACTCACTGGAGGAGTAGGCTCCACAAATATCCCCATCCTCAATGATGGAAGAGTCCAGCACATCAATGCAAAAGCTAAGGCTGAAGTATTCGCAGCAATCTTCAGCCAGAAGTGCTGAGTGGATGATCCATTTCAGCCTCCTCCAGCGGTCCCCAGCATCACAGATACCAGTCTTCAGCCAATTCGATTCATTCCACGTGATGGAGACACTGGATACTGCAAAGGCTACAGACCCTGACAATATTCCGGCAATAGTACTGAAAACTTGTTCTCCAGAACTTGCTGCTCCTCTAGCCAAGCTGTTCCAGTACAGTTACAACACAGGCATCTATCCGACAATGTGGAAAATTGCCCAAGTATGTCCTGTACACAAAAAGCAGGACAAATCCAACCCGGTCAATTACTGCCCCATCAGTCTCCTCTCGATCATCAGTAAAGTGATGGAAGGTGTCACCAACAGTGCTATCAAGCAGCACCTGCACAGAAATAACCTGCTCAGCGACACCCAGTTTGGGTTCCGCCAGGGCCACTCAGCTCCTGACCTCATTACAGCCTTGGTTCAAACATGGACAAAAGAGCTGAATTCCAAAGGTGAGGTGAGAGTGATAGTCCTTGATATCAAGGCTGCATTCGACCGAGTATGGCATAAAGGAGCCTTAGCAAAACTGGAATCAATGGGTATCAGGGGTCAAACTCTGCGATGGTTGGAGTCATACCTGACGCATAGGAAGATGGTCGTGGCTGTTGGAGGTCAATCATCTCAGATCCAGGATAACTCTGCAGGAGTTCCTCAGGGTAGTGTCCTAGGCCCAACCATCTTCAGCTGTTTCATCAATGACCTTCCCTCCATCATAAGGTCAGAAGTAGGGATGTTCGTCGATGATTGCACAATGTTCAGCACCATTCACAACTTCTCAGATACTGAAGCAGTCCATGTTCAAATGCAATACGATCTGAACAATATCCAGGTTTGGGCTGACAAGTGGCAAGTGACATTCGCGCCACACAAATGCCTGGCACTGACCATCACCAATAAGAGACAATCTAATCACCGTCTCTTGACATTCAATGGTGTTACCATCACTGAATTCCCCACTATCAACATCCTGGGTGTTATCATTGATCTGAAACTCAAATGGACTCAGCACATTAATGCAATGGTTATAAAAGCACTTCAGAAGCTGGGAATACTGTGGCGAGTAACTCACCTCCTGACTCCCCAAAGCCTGCCCACCATCTACAAGGCACAAGTCAGGAGTATGATGGAATACTCCCCACTTGCCTGGATGGGTGAAACTTCAACAACACTCAAGAAGCTTGACACCATCCAGGATAAAGCAGCCCACTTGATTGGCACCACATCCACAAGCATCCACTCCCTCCACCACCGACGCTCAACAGCAGCAGTGTGTACGATCTACAAGATGCACTGCAGAAATTCACCAAAGATCCTCAAACAGCGCCTTCCAAACCCATGACCACTTCCATCTCGAAGGACAAGGGCAGCAGATACATGGGAACACCACCGCCCTGCAAGATCCCCTCCAAGCCACTCACCATCCTGACTTGGAAATATACCGCTGTTCCTTCACTGTTGTTGGGTCAAAATCCTGGAATTCCCTCCCTAATAGCATTGTGGGTCAACTCACAGCAGGAGGACTGCAGCTGTTTAACAAGGCAGCTCACCACCACCTTCTCAAGGGCAACTAGGGATGGGCAAGAAATGCGGGCCAGCCAGCGATGCCCACATCCCACAAATGAATAGAAAAAAAAATGTGTCATGAGATCTGTGGGTGTGGATTCAACTGGATGGAAAAATATGAATACAATGAAAAGAAAGGAGAACTCAGGAAAGGACATTAAAGTCTGGAGATGGGGATAAGCTAACCAGTAACATAAAAGAAGATTGCAAGAGTTTCCTTAGATTTCTAAAGTGCTAAAGAGAAGCAAAAGTGGACATTGGGCCACTGGAAAATGAGGCTGGAGAAGTAGTAATGGGCAACAAAGAAATGGTGGAGGAACTGAACGAGTACTTTGTATCAGTCTTCCCGGTGGAAGTCATGAGTAACATCCCAAAATTCAAGACAGTCAGGAGCAGACATAAGTGAGTATGGTGACCATCACCAAGGAGAAGGTATTAGAAAAACTAAAATGTCTGAAAGTGGATAAACCACCTGGACCAGATGGACTACATCCCAGAGTTCTGAAGAAGAAAGCTGAAGAGAAAGTGGAGGCGTTCGTGGTGATCTTTCAGGAACCACTGGAGTTAGGGAGGGTCCCTGAGGACTGGAAAATCGTTAATGTAACACCCCTGTTTACAAAAGGAGTGAGGCAAAAGATGGGAAATTATAGGCCAATTAGCTTGACCTCAGTCATTGGTAAGATTTTGGAGTCTGTTGTCAAGGATGAGATTTCTGAATACGTGGAAATGCGTGGTAAAATAGGGCAAAGTCAGCATGGTTTCATCAAAGGAAGGTCATGCCTAGAAATCTTTGAAGAGGTAACACACACACACACACTCATGTACACACATACACAATCACACACACCACACACACACACTCACACACACACACACGCACACTGACGTACACACACACACTCATGTTACAATTCTTTGAAGAGGTAACTAGCAGGTTAGACCATAGAGAGCTATTGGGTGTTATCTACCTGGACTCCAAGAAGGCCTTTGACAAGGTGCCGCACAGGAGGCTGCTGAGTAAGATAAGGGCCCATGGTGTTAGAGGCAAGTTGCTAGCATGGATAGAAGATTGGCTGTCTGGCAGGAAGCAGAGAATGGAGATAAAAGGGTCCTTCTCAGGATGGCAGCAACTGACGAGTGGTGTTCTGCAAGGGTCAGTGTTGGTATCACAACTTTTCGCTTTATGCTTTAATGATTTAGATGAAGGAATTGAGGGCATTCTGGCTAAGTTTGCAGATGATACAAAGATAGGTGAAGAGACAGACAGTATTGAGGAGGTGGGGAGGCAGCAGAAGGACTTAGGTTAGGAGAATGGGCAAAGAAGTAGCAGATAGAATACAAAGTGGGAAAGTGTGAGGTCATGCACTTTGGTAGGAAGAATAGAAGCATAGGCTATTTTCTAAGTGGGGAGAAAATTCAGAAATCTGAAGTACAACGGGACTTGGAAGTCCTAGTCCAGGATTCTCTTAAGGTAAACTTGCAGAATGAGTCGGTAGCTAGGAAGGCAAATGCAACATTGACATTTATTTCAGAATGTACTTCTGAGGCTTTAAAGGCTCTGGCCAGACTATATTTAGAATATTTTGAGCAATTTTAGGCCCCATAACTCAGGAAGGATGTACTGGCCCTGGAGGGGGTCCAGAGGACGTTCATGAGAATGGTCCCAGGAATGAAAGGCTTAACATATGAGGTACATTTGAGGTCTCTGGGTCGATACTCGTTGGAGTTTAGAAAGATAAGGGCAGATGTAATTGAAACTTTCAGAATACTGAATGGCCTGGACAAATTGGATATTGGGAAGATGCTTCCATTGGTAGGAGAGACTAGGATCCGAGGGCACAGCCTTAGAGTAAAGGGAAGACCTTTTAGAACGGAAATAAGGAGAAACTTCCTCTTCCAGAGAGTGGTGAATCTATGGAATTCATTGCCACAGAAGGCTGCGGGGGCCAGGTCACTGAGTATATTTAAGACAGAGATAGATAAGTTCCTGATTGTTAAAGGGATCAAAGGCTATGGTGAGAAGGCAGGAGAATGGGGTTGAGAAACGTATCAGCAATGATTGAATGGTGGAGCGGACGCGAAGGGCCAAATGGCCTAATTTCTATTTCTATGTCTTATGGATCCATGATGCACCTGTGGGATTCAACTGCTCATTGGGATCCACTGTGTCAGTTGGAACTACATGGTTGATGGGATCCCTTGGTATCAGTTTGATTCATTCCAGGTGGATAGATCCTTTTTTCTGATGAAGGGTCTAGGCCCGAAACGTCAGCCTCTCTGCTCCTATGATGCTGCTTGGCCTGCTGTGTTCATCCAGCCCTGCACCTTGTTGTCTCGGATTCTCCAGCATCTGCAGTTCCTACTATCTCAGTTAACATTTCGGGCCCGGTGACCCTTCCTCAGAACCGGACCCGAAACTCTGTTTTTTCCCTTCACAGATGCTGCCAGCAACTTCTGTTTTTGTTCCTGATTTACAACATCCGCACTCCTTTCGGTTTTTATTCAATTGGATCCAAAGTGGACGCGGCCACCTGGTGCCAGCCTGTGTCAGGGGATCCACTGGAGTGCTGGAGTGATCCACTAGGTGTCCGGATGACCATTCCGAGTCGGGGAGACCAACACAGCACAGGGGATCACCCAGATGACCGTGTGATCTGGTGAGTGCCAGGGCAAACCTCTTGGTTTCGGAGCGATCCACTCAGCCTCACGGAGATCCACTAGGTGTCAGTGTCGGGGCGAACCACGCCACGTTGGGGCGATCCAGTCGGTGTGGTAAATCCTGCCTCCGCGCCGCTGGATCCAGTGCCGGGGAGTGATCCTGAGGGATCCAGGTGCTGGCCAACGGGGGCGGGGCGGAAAACGGCTCGCTCATCGGTTGCTATGACAACAGCGCGGGCCGCGCCGTGCGTGCGGCGTGATGACGTCAGGGCCGGTGGATGGCGGCGGAACCGAGTGAGTAAATACCCCGTCACTGAGGGCAGTTACCCCCCTCACAGGG
>NC_063337.1:1297287-1312259 GCF_021869965.1 Rhincodon typus | reverse complement strand
GCGGCACTCCCTCAGTCTGGACTCTCTGACAGTGTGACACTCCCTCAGTCTGGATTCTCTGACACTGTGACCTTCCCTCAATGCTCACTCTCTGACAGTGCAGCACTCCCTCAATGCTCACTCTCTCAACAGTGCGGCACTCCCTCAGCACGGACCCTCTGACAGTGTGGCACTCCCTCAGTCTGGACTCTCTGACAGTGTGACACTCCCTCAATGCTCACTGTCTGACAGTGCGGCACTCCCTCAGCATTGACCCTCTGACAGTGCAGCACTCTCTCAGTATTAACCTTGCAGCAGCTTGGTACTGTTTTAGTGCTGCTTTGGGCGTGGTGGTTTGGAATATGTTTGTTTGTCTGGAGTGTGTGGTTTGAGTGGGATTGGTGCATTTAACTTTCTGGTTGCTTCAGCAAGGCTGCTTCTGAACATACAAAGTTACTGCAGCACCTGCCCCCGATCGGACCGATGAGCTCACTGAGCTGCATGTCAAAGCCTGTCAGTTGATGCAGGAGCTGGCTCATTAGGTTGGGTCCTGGGTGAAGTGCAAGGTGTGTTGAAAATGTGTTCACAGTTTCAAACTATGTTCTCAAAACTTTAAAGTAACCCTTTTCAATGTCACATCTCCCTCCCAGCCCCTGCCTTTGAATAGGCCTGTAACTTTTGACTGGCTTGTATGGGGAGAGAGGGATTAAAGCAGAGAACTGAGGGTTGAGGAAGGTGGGGTGTGCTAGGCTGGCTGTGTCATCTCAGTTGTGAAGGGAATGTTCACTATGAGGATTACCACATAGGCCACCCTGCAATTTGAAGCTATCCACTGCAGTTAGTTAACTCTGTAATGCAAGAGTGGTTGAACCCTGGGATAAAATGCAAATACCCTTTCCTAGCAGATTAAATAGATTGAATGTCTCTGGCGCAGCAATTATAGCGAACCTGTTTAAGTAGATTTCTCTCATAGAGAGTCAAAGAATTCGGACTTTCCACAGTAAATGGACCAGATATGGAATTGAACAATTGTTTTCCTTTCAGCTCAATGTGTGGGTGTATACCCTTTGAGTTGCTTGACACTTGGTTCCTGAGATTTGTTATAGGAATTTGCACAAATTTAACTTCGTGCAGAAGTGTTGCAAGGGAGTGACATGGACAGTAATGCAATTGAGCAAAAGTGAAATGACCATGATAAGATTATAAGAAATTAAGCAGGTGTAGGTTATTCAGACCTTCAAGCCTTCTCCACCTTCTCAGCGATGATATGATAGGGATCACTACTCCATTTTCCTGTCTGTCCAACCTCTTTGTCCATCCAAAATCTGTCAAAATCATCCTTGAATAGATTCATTGACCTAGCTTACATTGCAATCTGTGGAAGAGAGTTCCAAAGACTGACAGCCCTCAGGAGAAATTTTTTCTCATCTTCGACTTAAATTGGACATTCCTTATTTTCAAACTCTGTCCCTGGTTTGAGCCTCTCCTACAAGAAGCATCTACTAAGCTCCTCTAAGCATCCACTCTGTCAACACCCCTCAAAATCCTATATAAATCACTAACATCACCTCTCATTCTTCTAAACTCCACAGTGAATATAGACCTAACCCGCTTAACATATCTTCACAAGACTATCTGTCCTCAACCCAGGAATCACACGAGTGAACCTTCTCTGAATTGTTTTCAGTGATGGCCCAGCATTGCAACATTGACATTTGTAGGAGATCAGGCGACCAAAAATTTACACTCATCTCTCAACTTGAGATCTCATTAATGCCCTGCATTGTTGTACCAAATTTCTCCAACTAACAAGTCGAAATCCTGGAATTCTCTCCCTAATGGCATTGTGGGCCAACTCACAGCAGGAGGACTGCAGCGGTTCAAGAAGGCAGCTCACCGCCGCCTTCTCAAGGCAACTAGGGATGAGCAAGAAATGCTGGCCAGCCAGCGACTCCCACATCCCACAATGAATAGAAAAAAAGTCTGCCGCTGCCCCTTTTAACTTTGTTTTTTGTCCATTGATGAAATCTGGGTGTTGCTGGCTAGGCCAGCATTCATTGCCTGTTCCCAGTTACATATAAAACATACAAAATAGGTGCAGAAATTGTCCATCTGTCTCCTCAAGCCTGCTCAGCTATTAATAAAATCATGGCTAACCCGTTTGTGTTTAACATTCCACAATCACATCTACCTCCTGATAATTCTTATTTCTCCTGCCTAACAAGAAGCTATTCACAGTTCTGAGTAAGGGTCACCGGACCTGAAACATTAACTCTGTTTTTTCCTTCACAGATGCTGCCAGACCTGCTGAGCTTTTCCAGCAACTTTGTTTTTTTTCTGACTTACAGCAGTTCTTTTGGTTTTATTTTTAAGAAGCTATTCGCCTCTGTCTAAAAAATATTCAATGACCCCATCTACATTGTCTTCTGAGGCAGAAAGTTCTGGCAGAGATTTCCAAAGTTACTCAACCCTCCGAGAGAAAATATTTCCCCTCATCTGTCTTAAAAAGGTGACCCCCAACTCTTAAACAGCGTCCCCTAGTTCTAGATTGCCCCACATGAGGAAACTTACATTCCTTTAATATAGAAGTAAAATACTCCAAACGCTGAAAATCTGAAACAAACACAGAAATTACCTTAGAAACTCAGTAGGTCTGGCAGCATCTGCAAAAAGAGAGAAACAGAGTTAACATCTTGAGTCCACCATTAATCCTTCTCTACATCCACCCTGTCAAGACCATTCAGGATTTTATACACTTGAATCAAGTAACCCCTTGCTCTTTTAAACTCTAGTGGAAGCAAGCCCTGTCTGTCTAAATTCATTCCACTCGGTCCAGATATAAATTGAATAAACCTCCTTCCCCCTGACGGGTTAGTGGTGAACTGCTGTAGTCCTGTAGGGGCGCCACAATTCTGCTAGAAATGAAGTTGCTGGATTTAGACCCCTCCACACTAATGGACCAGAAATTATAGTTCCAAGTCAAGATGATGTGTGGCTTAGTAGTGTTCCCATGCATCTGCAGCCCTCATCCTTCTAGGGTATAGAGGTTGTGGTTTTGATACTTTGCGATATTCCTGATTTCTTTTGGAGGAGCCTTAGAAATTACATCTTGTAGGTGGTAATACTGCTGCTACTGTGTGTCAATCGTGAAGGTAGTGAATGTTGAAAGTGTGGATAAGGTCCAAATCAAGTTGGTTGCTTTGTCCTGGATGATATGAAACTTCTTGAGCATTGTTGCAGCTGCATTTGTCCAAACAAGTGTGAATTATTCCATCCCAGTCCTTATTTGTGTTTTGTAGCTGGTGGACAGGCTTTGGGCAGATGGGAGGTGAGTTAATCATCAGCGAATTTCTAGCCTCTGATCTGCTTTTAGAGTCATACGGCATAGAAATAGGCCCTTCGGCCCACCAAGTCTGTGCCTGTAGTCGCAGTATTTATATGGCTGGTCCAGTCAGTTTCTTTTCAATGATAATCCCCAGGTTATTTGATAGTGGGGAATCAAGCGATGGCAATGCCATTGAATGTCAATAAGTGATAGTTAGATTCTCTCCTGTTGGAGATAGTTATTGCTTTGCACTCGTGTGATATGATATTACTTGCTTATCTGCCCAAACCTTTATGTTGTTGAGCTCTTGCTGCGTTTGGACATGGACTGCTTTGGTATCCGAGGAGTCATGAGTGATGCTGAGCATTGTGCAATCATTGACGAACATTCCAACTTCTGACCTTATGATGGATAGAAGGTCATTGATGAAGCAGCTGAAGATAGGTGTGGCCTGGGCTATTTCACAGTGCTTTCCTGCTGTGTGTCGCTCACGCATGGTGTTTAATAGTACCCTCTAGTGTGTTTTTAGCCTAGGGCCTTATGCTGGCTTGTTCCTTGGTTGATGTTGTTGACTGCAGGGACTATAAGCAAGTCCTGTTGGTGGAGATGAGTTATTGCACTGTGTCAGGAACTGCCAGTTGTTTGGCAGGGCACAGTGCTGATTCTAGCTACAAACATTTCCTATTCAGAGGAATGCAGGTTGTTGGTGTGTTTGAGTTACAGGTCAATAAATCATCATCAATCTTCTCCTCCTGTAAGTGAACAGTTAAATAGAAACATAGAAGATAGGAGCAGGAGGAGACCATTTGGCCCTTTGAGCCTGCTCCATCATTCATCACGATCATGGCTGATCATTCAACTCAATAGTGTAATCCTGCTTTCTCCCTGTAACCTTTGATCCCATTCACCCCAAGTGCACTATCTAGCTGCCTGTTGAATACATTCAATGTTTTGCCATCAACTACTTCCTATGGTAATGAATTCCACAGGCTCACCACTATTTGGGTGTAGAAATGCCTCCTCATCTCCATCCTAAATGGTCTACCCCGAATCCTCAGGCCGTGACCCCTGGTTCTTGGCAAACCCACCATCAGCAACATCTATCCTGTATAGCCCTGTTAGAATTTTAAAAGTCTCTATGAGATAAAGAACAAAGAATAAAGAAAATTACAGCACAGGAACAGTCCCTTTGGCCCTCCAAGCCTACACCGATATACGGCCCATCACAACTAAAATCCCCTACCCTTCTGGGGACCATATCCCTCTATTTCCATCCTATTCATGTATTTGTCAAGACGCCCTTTAAAAGTTACTATAGTATCTGCTTCCACTACCTCCCCCAGCAGCAAGTTCCAGGCATCCACCACCCTCAGCGTAAAAAACTTGCCTGGTACATCACCTTTAAACCTTGCCCCTCGCACCTTAAACCTATGGCCCCTAGTAACTGACTCTTCCACCCTGGGAAAAAGCTTCTGACTGTCCACTCTGTCCATGCCCTTCATAATCTTGTAGACCTCTATCAGGTTGCCCCCTCAACCTCTGTCATTCTAGTGAGAACAACCCAAGTTTCTCCAACCTCTCCTCATAGCTAATGCCCTTCATACCAGGCAACATCCTGGTAAATCTTTTCTGTACCTCCTCCAAAGCCACCACTTCCTTCTGGTAGTGTGGTAACCAGAATTGAACACAATATTCCAAATGCGGCCTGACTAAGGTTCTATAAAGCTGCAGCATTACCTGCCGATTTTTAAACTCAGTGCCCTGGCCGATGAAGGCAAGCATGTCGTATGCCTTGTTGACTACCTTCTCCACCTGCGTTGCCACTCTTAGTGACCGGTGTACCTGTACACACAGATCCCTCTGCCTCTCAGTACTCTTAAGGGTTCTGACATTTACTGTATATTTTCCATCCGGATTAGACTTTCCGAAATGCATTACGTCACATTTTTGCGCTCACCTCTGACCCCGTGCGACTTTACCTTCTGTATCAGCCTGCCATGAGGGACCTTGTCAAAGGCCTTGCGGAAGTCCATGTAGACAACATCCACTGCCCTACCCTCATCGATCATCTTCGTCACTTCCTCAAAAAACTCAACCAAATTAGTGAGACTCGACCTCCCCTTCACAAAACCATGTTGCCTATTGCTAATATGCCCACTTATTTCCAAGTGGGAGTAAATCCTGTCTCGAAGAATCCTCTCCAATAATTTCCCTACCACTGACGTAAGGCTCACCAGCCTGTAATTAGCTGGATTATCCTTGCCACCCTTCTTAAACAAAGGAACAACATTGGCTATTCTCCAATCTCTGGGACCCCCACTGTAGCCAATGAGGATACAAAGATTTCTGTCAAGGCCCCAGCAATTTCCTTGCTTGCCTGTTAGTATTCTGGGGTATATCCCATCAGGTCCTGGGGACTTGTCTACCATAATGTTTTTCAAAACACCCAATACCTCCTCCCTTTTGATCTCAGCATGACCCAAACTATCTACACACCTTTCCCCAGATTCATCATCCACCAAGTCCTTCTCTGTGGTGAATACTGACGCAAAGTACTCATTTAATACCTCGCCCATTTCCTCTGGCTCCACACATAAATTTTGTTCCCTGTCCTTGAGTGGGCCAGCCCTCTCCCTGGCTACCTTCTTGCTCTTTATATATGTATAAAAAGCCTTGGGATTTTCCTTAATCCTGTTGGCCAATGACTTTTCATGACCCCTTTTAGCCCTCCTGACTCCTTGCTTAAGTTTCTTTTGACTTTCCTTATATTCCACCCTTGCTTCATGTGTTCCCAGCCTCCTAGCCTTGCTAAATGTTTCATTTTTCTTTTTGATTAGGCTCACAATATCTCTCGTTATTCAAGTTTCCCTAAACTTGCCATGCTTATGCTTCGTCCTTACAGGAATGTGCTGGTCCTGAGTTTCCAGCAACTTATACTTGAAAGACTCCCACATACCATATGTTAATGTTCCCTCAAATATCTGTCTCCTATCTACATACTTCAGTTCCCGCCGAATATTATTGTAATTAGCCTTCCCCCAATTTAGCACCTTCAACTGACAACTACAGTTGTTTTTATCCATTAGTACCTTAAAGCTTACTGAATTGTAAGCTTACTGACCCTGCTACCGCCTCCCCCCACCCCACCCCATTCTTCTGAACTCCAGTGAAAACAATCCTAACCTAGTCAATCTCTCCTCATGTTAGTCCGGCCATCCCTGGAATCATCGCTGTACTCCCTCGAGAGCAAGGGCGTCCTTCTTCCAAAAGAAGACCAAAACTACGTACAATATTCCAGGTGTGGCCTCACCAAGACCCTGTATAACTACAATAACACATCCCTGTTACTGTGCTTAACCTCTCGTAATGAAGGCCAACATACCATTTGCTTTCTTTACCCTCTGCTGCCCTTCAGCGACTGGTACACGAGGACACCCGGGTCCCGCTGCACACTCTCCTCTCCCAATTTACAGCCATTCCGGTAGTAATCTGCCTTCTTGTTTTTGCTTCCAAAGTGAATAACCTCACATTTATCTAAATTATACTGCATCTGCCATTGATTTGCCCACTCACCCAACCTGTCCAGATCATGCTGAAGGACCTCTGCATCCTCGTCACAGTTCACCCTTCCTCCCAACTTGGTATCATCTGCAGTTATAATCCATACTTCGTGTGTCAGCAACTCCAGCATTTATTGCTTACTAAAACTCTTACCTCTTTACACAGTCCAAGGGAACAGTGCTCCTGTTCATGGGCAGATTTTCAGATCTGTTGACAGGGCTGGTCATTATACTTACAGAAGGATGTTAATGTGTGGGAAGCAGTTCTCATACCTGGAATGAATGGATTGCCTCATGAGGAAAGGCCAAACAGAACAGTCAGAGGTAAAATATATGTGGGGACTTGACTGGGTGGATTTGGAGAAGATGTTTCCTCATGTGGGAGAATCTAGATTTAGGGGTCACTGTTTAAAAATAAACAGGTGCACTTTTAAGACAGAGATGAGGAAACATTTTTCTGTCAGAGGAATGTGAGTCTTTGGAATTCCCTTCCTCAAAAGGCAGTGGATGCAGAATCTTTAAACATTTTCAAGGCAGTAGATGGATTCTTGGTTACCAAGGGGATGAAAGGTAATGGGTATCCTGGAATGTAGAGTTGAGGTTAAAATCAGATCAGCCGTGATCCTATTGAATGGTGGAACAGGCTTAAAGGGCCAAGTAGCCTACTCTTATTCCTGTTCCTTGTTTGTATGCTAACCCCAGGCAAGAAACTGATGGGGAAAGCTGGTGACAGGTAATTCCCCACTCTCTGTTTCTTGTATATGTTCATGGGTATTTCTCCAAAATCCCCGACTCTGCTAGTCTGTGGGCACTGAGACTGTTTGTTGCAGGAATGGGTCACCCTGGCTAATTGGAAGCAGCGATGTCTGTGTTTCATTGTGCTATAAACAACCTCACCAAGGAGCAATGGACCCAGCCTGAACAGTGTTTCTCGGAAGTGTTCCTAATCTCTTTTTCAGCGTTTGTCAGGAAATTGCTGTGCAGAGCTTGGTAGGGATGTGGCCTGGCAATATTACTCAGACAGTTTCAGTTAACATAATGACAGCAATACAGGAAATGTCTTTTAACCAGAAATACTCATTTCGGCAGATACAGGAACAGGGATCTCAGCCAGAGCTGGAGTCTGTCCTGAGGAGTTAATCTCAGCAGTGAAAGGGCGTTGAGTCGTTTTGTGGTGCTACGTTGATTGACTTTGCATGTGGTAAGGATGTGAACTCATGAACTCTGTTATAAACCAGTCACCTGACCACTAGGCTGCTGTTCTGAAGAAAAACTAAGCTCCTTTAACTTAATCAAACGTCGCAGAGGGTTCACGGGTAAGTTAGTTATAAAAATAGGTATGACCCAAGTCACATGAGATAGTATCAGATCAGGTGATCAAAAGTTCAGAAAAGGAGGTTGGTTTCAAGCACCTTTACAGTGGGATGGTGAGGAAGAGAAGTGAAGAGGTTAGGGGAGGGGATTCCAGAGCTTGCAGCTAAATGCACATGCCAGTGGTGGAGCATTTGGGAGTAGTTTAAGAGTGAGATAAAGAGAATCACAGCAATCTCGTAGGGTTGTGGGGCTGGAGAATGAAACAGAGATGAGGAGCAGCAAGACAATTGAGGAATTTCTAAATAAGGTTGAGAATTTTAAAATTGAGGCATAGCTGGACCAAGAGCCAATGTCGGTCCTTTGAATTCAGTGTCACCAGTCCATCTCCAATCCTGAGGCTGCAATCCCCTCTCAGCCAGTGCATACCACCACATGCAGTACATCATTCCCAAGTCAGCTCCTTGCCCTCTTCCCCGACAGACCCCTTTCCTTCACATTCCTACCCCGACACACCACTCATCATTCAATTTACTCCCCTCACCCCTGTGGACCTCCTGCAGTCTGAGTTGGAAATAAAGGTTCTCACAATGATCTTTGCACCTTGCAAGTGCCTGGGAGAGAGAGAGTGTACACTATCCGGTGTCTGGCAATGAGCTTCTGATGGATCTGGGGAAACCTTGGCAGTTCATTAGTCTAATAATCCAACCAAAAACAGTTTGGTTCTTCTACTGGAGTATGGCACAGGGCACAGTGGTAATTTGCTGAAACTTGGCTAAAACCTTAAGCCTTCAAGCCTGCTCCACCATTCAGTACGATCATCCAACTCAGTACCCTGTTCCTGCTTCTCTCCATACCTTTTGATCCCTTTAGAACTATGTCTGAAGTCTATGTCTAACTCCTTAAAAACATTCCATGTTTTGTCTTCAACTGCTTTCTGTGGCGGAGAATTCCATTGGCTCACCACTCTCTGGTTGAAGAAATTTCTTGTCATCCTAGTCCTAAATAGCCTGCCATGAATCCTTAAACAGTCACTCCTGATTTTGGACTCCCTGCTTATGGGGAATATCTTTCCTACATTTACTCTGTCTTGTGGTCAAACATTGTGATCAAATTGTACAGGACTCCCATCAGACCTACCATGGGTATAGTGCCCAGCTCCGGATGTTGAGACACAAGAGACTTTAAATGCTAGAGTTTGAGCAGAAAGAACGTGCAAGACAGTATTTTACTCTTCAATCACGTTACACTGACAGTACTTTAACCTTTCATTGGAATGCCAGCTCCCCAACAGGGCAGCACTCTCTTAGGACTAACCGTCCAACAGTGCAGCATTCCCTCAGCACAGAGCATCTGACAGCGCGACACTCCCTCAGCACTGACCCTCTGACAGTGCAGCACTCTCTCAGTACTGACCCTCTAACAGTGCGGCACTCCCTCAGCATTGACCCTCCAACAGTGCAGCACTCCTTCAGCACTGATCCTCTGACAGTGCAGCACTCCCTCAGTGCTGACCCTCTGACAGCCCCTCAGCACTGACCCTCCAACAGTGCAGTAAGACCTCAGTCTGGGACCTGGAATGTCAGGACCGTTATGGAATGTCCCACTGGTGACAGACTGGAATGTCGCACCGCCATTGTTGCTCGGGAGCTCAGATGCTAGGATATTGACATTGTCGCCCTGAGTGAAACCCGGCGGGCAGCGGAAGGACAGCTCAGAGAGCAAGGTGGTGGCTGCACTTTCTTCTGGAAAGGCAAGGCCAAAGAAGACCTCCATGTCAATGGAGTCGGCATTGTCAACAAAAATGGAGGACCAGTTCAAAAACTCCCCCTGTAGAATAAGTGAATGTCTCGTGATACTCTGGTTCGCCCTTGCTCAGAACCAGTATGTCACAGTGTTCTGTGCATATGCACCAACGCTTGATGTAGCAGGTGAGGATTAGGAAGAATTCTGCTCCAGCCTTGACCAGTCTCTTTGACAAGTCCCTGCAGTGGACAAACTAATTGTCCTTGGCGACTTCAATGCCAGCGTCAGCAGAAGTGTTGACCTTTTGGGGCGATGTAATTGGGATGGACAGAGTAGAGAAACAAAACTCCACTGGTACCCTTCTCCTGACTGAATGTCACAAACACAACCTCCTCGTCACCAACGCACTGTTCCGCCAAAGGGACAAATACAAGACAAAGTATCAGCACCAGTGCTCCAAATGTTGGCACCTCCTGCACTGTGTCATTGTCAGAGCAAGGGATCAGAAAGACATTAAAATCACCCCCACCATGACAGGAGCTGATGACTGTTGGATTGATCATCACCTGATCCGAGCCAGGATCAACATCAGTATGGCCCTGCCGAACCAGAGATAACAGAAGCAGAGATAACAGAAGCAGTGCTACTAGATGTTCAACTTTGAGGCACTTAAAGACCTGGAAAAAATAGCCTCACATAACCAGCTCTTCTCCACAAACCTAGCGACCCTTGGCGACACCAAGTCACAGGATTCCACTTGCCTCTCGTCCGCCCTTAAGACTGCCGTCATCAATATCTGCAAAAAATCGGTCAGTCACTGAACCAGGAAACACCAAGACTAGTTTGATGAGAATGATCTGGAGATCCAAGAACTGTTAAGCTGGAAGCGTGTGGCATTTCTGAGTGTAAAACAACAATCAGGCCTACACGAGACTGAAGGCTGAGGTCCAACAAAAAACCCCGACATAAAGAACAGGTGGTGGGTGGAAAAAGCGCTGGGGGCCCAATGAATGGCCAACAGCCATGACATGCATGGTTTCGTCTGTGCTGTCAAGACCACATATGGACCAAACAGCCATGGCCTCACAGCACTGCTGGCCAAGGATGGAGTGACTATCAAAAATGCTGGGGGGAGCACTTCAGAGACCTCCTCAACCAGGGGTCTGTTGTCGATCCGAGCATCCCTGAATGCATCCCCCAGCATACTGCATGCCACAAGCTCAGCAACACCCCAGCCCTGCATGAAGTAGAGAAGGCCATCTGCAAGCTCAAGAACAACAAGGCTGCCGGAGCAGACAGTATCCCCGCTGAGGCATTGAAGTGCGGAGGCAAAGAGTTCCTGCTGCAGCTACTTGTCTGCCTTATCTGGAAGTAGGAGAACATGCCGGGAGAGCTCCAAGATGCCGCAGTCATGAGCATTTTCAAAAATGCTCAACAAGTCCAACTGTGGTAACTATCGGGGAATCTCCCTGATGTCAACCATTGGAAAAGTCATTGCCAAGGTCATCCTCAACCATCTCCTCCCGGAATCGCAGTGTGGCTTTTGGCCATAGAACGTCACAATGGACATGATTTTTACCGCATGCCAGCTGCAGGAGAAATGCAGAGAAAAGAACCTAGTCCTGTACATGTCCTTCTTTGACCTTACAAAGGCCTTTGATGCTGTCAATCGGGAAAAATTATGGAGCGTCATTCTCCACTTTGGCTGCACCATGAAGTTTATCACCATCCTTCGCCTGCTCCACGATGACATGGAAGTCATGATAATGACAAATGATTCCACCACTGACCCATTCCCCATTCAGACCAGTGTCAAGCAGGGCTGCATCATCACCCCAACGCTGTTCTTGATCTACCTCATTGCAACGCTTCAACTCGCCACCGACAAACACCACACTGGAGTGGGGCTAACACAGAACTAGCAGGAAATTAGTTAACCTCCACTGCCTTCAAACCAAAACCAAAGTCACCCCAACCAGTGTCATTCAGTTGCCATTAACAGATAGTAAGAACTGCTGATGCTGGAGTCAGAATAACACAGTGTGGAACTGGAGGAGCACAGCAGGCCAGGCAGCATCAGAGGAACGGGAAAGTTGACGTTTCAGGTCGGGACCCTTCTTCAGAAATGAGGGAGGGGGAAGGGAGCTCCGAAATAGAGGGAGGAGGGGTAGGGTTGGGAAAGACAGGTGGGATGGTGATAGGTGAGTACAGGTAGGCAGTGATGGGGTTTGGTCAGTGAGGTGGGAGAGAAGATGGACAGGTTGTGTCAGGTCAAGGAAGCGGGGATGAGAGGGAGGGTTGGTCATGGGATGAGGCCAGGGTGGGGAGATTTTGAAACTGGTAAAGTCCACATTTATACCATCGGGCTGTAGGCTCCCAAGGCGGAATATGAGGTGCTGCTCCTCCAGTTTGCGGGTGGCATCATTGTGACACTGGAGGATGCCCAGGATGGACATGTCACCCAGGGAGTGGGAGGGGGAGTTGAAATGGTTCGCAACTGGAAGGTGTTGTTTGTCACGAACAGAGCGCAGGTGCTCCACAAAGCGGCCTCCAAGCCTCTGCTTGGTCTCACCGATGTAGAGGAGGCCACGTCAGGAGCAGCGGATGCAGTAGACCACATTGGTGGATGTGCAGGTGAACCCCCGTCTCATGTGAAAGGTTTTTTTGGTTCCTTGCATGGAGGTGAGGGGGGAGGTGTAGGGCCAGGTGTAGCACTTCCTAAGGTTGCAGGGAAAGGTGCCCGGGGTGGTGGGGGTAGCGGGGAGTGTGGAGCGGACGAGGGAGTCGCAGAGAAAGCGGTCCCTATGGAAGGCAGATGGGGTGGGAGGGAAATATATCTTTGCTTGTGGAGTCAGATTGCAGGTGGCAGACGTGGTGGAGAATGATGCGTTGAATCTGGTGGTTAGTGGGGTGATACGTGAGCGTAAGGGGGATTCTGTCTTTGTTTATATTGTGGGGAGGGGATGTGAGGGCAGAGGTGCGGGAAACGCAAGAGATGCGGTCGAGAGCATTTTCGACCACTGAAGGGGGGAAGTTGCGGTCCTTGAAACATGAGGACATCTGGGATGTTTGGGAGTGGAACGCCCCATCTTGGGAGCAGACGCGGCGGAGGTGGAGGAGGAGGAATTGTGAGTAGGGGATCGCATTCTTGCAGGAAGGTGGGTGAGAGGAGGTGTCGTCTAGATAGCTGTGGGAGTCGGTAGGCTTGAAATAGATATCGATTTTGAGGTGGCCACCAGAGATGGAGACAGAGAGGTCTAGGAAAGAGAGAGAGGTATCAGAGATGGCCCAGGTGAACTTGAGGTTGGGGTGAAAGGTATTAGTAAAGTTGATGAACTGTTCAAGCTTGTTGTGGGAGCACGAGGCAACGCTGATACAGTCAATGATGTAACGGAGGAAGAGGTGGGGGATAGTGCCAGTGTAGCTGTGGAAGGGATGCTTGCGTATGTGCAGTCTCAGAGGATGTACTCCAGACCATCATCAGCACCCTTATGGAGGTATATGAGAGCATGGCTCTCATCCAAAACATCCACAATATGAAGATCCTCAACCAACCTGGCCTGGCATTGTGGAGCAAACCCCTGATCATCAAGGTCCACAGGGAGGCCTTAGAGAATGTTGACCACTTCCAGTACCTTGGGAGTGTCCTATTGGCCAAAGCAGCTATTGATGAAGAGATCCTGCACCACGTCTAGTGTGCGAAACCAGCCTTCAGCCGCCTGAGGAAAATGGCGTTCAAGGACAACAGTATCAGATGCGACACCAAGATCATAATTTGTAGAGCTGTGGTGGTTCCTGCCTCCTATGTAGCTCTGAGACAGGTGCAGCATGGTGGCTGAGTGGTTAGCACTGCTACCTCACAATGCCAGGGACCTGGGTTCAATTCCACCCTCGGGCAACTGTCTGTGTGGAATTTGCACGTTCTCCTTGTGTCTGCGTGGGTTTCCTCCCACAATCCAAAGATGTACAAGTTAGGTGGATTAGTCCTGGGAAATGCAGGCTTACAGGGATGGGATGGTTGTGCTGCTGTTCGGAGGGTGGGCGTGAACTCAGTGGGCCAAATGGCCTGCTTACATACTGTAAGAATTCTGAATAATTCGATGAAAAGACATGGACTGTCTACAGCAGACACCTGAAGGTGCTGGAGCAGTACCACCAATGCTGTCTGTGCAAGATCCTGCGAATCTGCAGGGAAGAAAGATGCACCAACACCAGCATCCTCGACGAGGCCAACATCCCCAGCGTTGAGGCACTGACCACTCTTGATCGGCTGCGATGGGCTGTACACGTTATCCACATGACCGACACGAGACCCCCCAACCATGTGCTGTACTCTCAGTTCCAACACGGAAGGCGAGCCCCAGGGGGACAGAGAAAGCTCTTCAGTGATATCCTCACGGCTTCACTGGCAAAGTGCGACATTCCCACAGACACTTGGGAATCACTGGCCCAAGACTGTTCAAAGTGGAGGAGGAGCATCAGGAAGGCATCAAACACCTTGAGACTTGCTGTCGGCGAAAGCAGAAGTCAGGTGAAAACTGCGAGAGGAGCGTGCTGCCACACCAACACCCTGCCCACTATTCCCGTGAGCGCGTTCTGCTCCAAGTGTAATAGAGCCTGTGGTAGCCGCATAGGTCTGTATAGCCAACTATGGACTTGCCCTGAGTGGGAGAGTCATCTTTGTCTGTGAGGGACCGCCAATGAATGAGTGACTACCTCAGCACTGACCCAAAGACAATGCAGTACTACCTCAGTGTTGACCCTCCAACAGTACAGCAGTCCCTTCGCACTGACCCTCCGACAGTGCGGCACTCCCTCAGCACTGACCCTCCGACAGTGTGGCGCTCCCTCAGCACTGACCCTCCGACAGTGCGGCGCTCCCTCAGCACTGACCCTCCGACAGTGCGGCGCTCCCTCAGCACTGACCCTCCGACAGTGCGGCGCTCCCTCAGCACTGACCCTCCGACAGTGCGGCGCTCCCTCAGCACTGACCCTCCGACAGTGCGGCGCTCCCTCAGCACTGACCCTCCGACAGTGCGGCGCTCCCTCAG
>NC_063337.1:1267663-1297187 GCF_021869965.1 Rhincodon typus | reverse complement strand
TGTGACAGTGCGGCGCTCTCTCAGTACTGACCCTCCGACAGTGCGGCGCTCTCTCAGCATCGACCCTCTGACACTGTGGCACTCCCTCAGCACTGGTGTAACTGCCTTCTTGCATGTTTCTTGAATCCATGATATTTTGACTCAGCGTGCTATAGTGTGATGTGATCTGTTTCTTCTGTGGCAAACTGCAAAGTCAGATAGCCTGCCACCCTGTTCACTTGGGTTTGAGACAATTGAGATCAGAGCAGCGTATTTCTGTGTACAATTGTGCAGATCCTCAGTGTCATATCAGTTTATGGTTTGGTTCCATTAGGGTGATGTCATGTTCTAAGGCTGTGAGCAACAGCCTGGGGTGTTCTCTCTGCTGATCAGCCTCTTTGGAGCGTGTGCAAGCCAGTCTCAGCCTTTAATAGAATGAGAGGGGAGGAGCCAGGCAGGATCCTGGCTGATGTACTGACTGCACCTGCTGCAATATTCATGAGCAGACAGGTTGGGCTGTGCAGGAAATGCCTTCAGAGCTGGCGAGTACACAGACGAGGAACAGCAAATCTGCTAGAACGACTGAGAAGGTGAGGCATTCACAAACCGAGAGAAAACTGATGAGTGTTTCAGGTGAGGACTGCCTTGTGTAAGTATGTAACTCACCGATCTGCAGTCCTCTGTGCTTGCTGGACAGTGAGCACTCAACAGCTGACGCCCAGTTCAATTTCGTCCTGCTGTTTGAGGGTTGTTTACTGCTGGTAGTTTTTAGTTTGACAACACTTGCCCCAGCTGCATGTTCACTGTATTGGCAGTCTATGTTTCTGAAAGTCTCATGAGCTTTGATCAGGGCTTGTCAGTGGGTGAGATTACTCACCGCCCAAAGCTGTCAGCACCTGTCCTTATCATTTATCACACGTTGCAGCTCTTGTCACTGAGTTTGCTCTACACCAAACCCCAAGAGATTGCTGCTTCAGTCGGGGTCACTCATCTCCAAGGTCAGCAGCCACTGGATTCAGATTGCTTCCCAGGGATGAGCCAGCACGGCTTCTCTACAGCTGAGATTATGCCCACTGTTGGTGGTGTCATTGTTCAGTTAAAAACATGGCACCACCTCAAGGGCAGTCAGGGGTTCACCTGGCCTCCTGCCCAACATGCCGTTGGTTCCTCAGCTGTATTCAAAGCAATCCTGAGAACATGCTGCACTGTATGAGATCTGAGCTTTCGGGTGAGACATTAAGTTGAGGCCCCATTTACACTCTTAGGTAGATTTAAAAGATTCTATTGTTCTGTTTTAGAATAAAATGGCCCAGAGATTGGGGGAAATCTCCCCAGGAACCTGCATCAATATTTATTTCTTAATCACATTACAACGCCAGTGACTCAGCCTTAACTATGTTACCATTTATGGGATCCTGCTGTGCATAAATTGGCTGCTTGCAGTTCCTGCACTACAACAGTGACTACAGTTTGAAAAGAACTTCATTGGTTGTAAAGTGCTTTGGTAGAGCTGGGATTTCTGCATCTACCCTGTCAAATCCTGTAGGAACTTTAGAAGTTTCTATGAGATCCCTTCTCATTTTTCTGAATTCCAGAGAAAACAGGTCCATTCTCCACGATCTGTCCTCATAAGACAGTCTCACCATCGGAAATCAGTCTGGTAGACCTCCTCTGCACTCCCTCTTTAACAAGTCTATCCCTCCTTAGGCAAGGTGACCAGACATTTTCACAGTACTCTAGGTGCAATCTCACCAATCTTCTATAAAATTGAAGCCTGAACTTTTAAGAAACACTTGGTAATCTTTAACTGGAAGTTTGTCTTCAGTTTGGAGCACCTCAATTTAGGAAGGATGGCAAGACCTTGGAGAATGTGTGGAAGAGATACCAGAATGGAGCCAGGGATAAGGGTTCTCAGGGTGTGGAGAGACTGGTGTAGAGGCTGGGATTGAGAAGGTTAAGGGCAGATTTGTCGGATGTACTCAAAATGAATGGTTTTGTGTGAAGTAAATAAGGAAAAAGTGTTGGCAGAGTCCAAAGCCAGAGGGCACAGATTGGAAGCAATTAATGATTTTTTTTGGTATGGCAAGTTGTTGTGAACTGCAAAGTGGTGCCTGAAAGGGCAATATTAACTTTTGGAAATTGATGTCTCCTTGAGGGGAAACATTGGCAGGACAATGTGTGAAAAGCAAAGAGAGTGGCAATAATTGTATAACTCTTTCAAAGAGCCAGAACAGGTCCAATGGGTTGATTGGTCTCAAAGAACAAAGAAAATTACAGCACAGGAACAGGCCCGTCGGCCCTCCAAGCCTGCGCCGTTCCAGATCCTCTATCTAAACCTGTCGCCTATTTTCCAAGGATCTGTATCCCTCTGCTCCCTGCCCATTCATGTATCTGTCTAGATACGTCTTAAATGATGCTATCGTGCCCGCCTCTACCACCTCCACTGGCAACGCGTTCCAGGCGCCCACCACCCTCTGCGTAAAGAACTTTCCATGCATATCTCCCTTAAACTTTACCCCTCTCACGTTGAAATCGTGACCCCTAGTAATTGAATCCCCCACTCTGGGAAAAAGCTTCTTGCTATCCACCCTGTCTATACCTCTCATGATTTTGTAGACCTCAATCAGGTCCCCCCTCAACCTCCATCTTTCTAATGTAAATAATCTTAATCTACTCAACCTCTCTTCATAGCTAGGGCCCTCCATACCAGGCAACATCCTGGTGAACCTCCTCTGCACCCATGTTATATCATTATATCATGTCATATCCTCCTATGTTATATCATTCTCTGATTCAACGAATTAATGAAATAGAAATATGAATCCTTTCAGTTACTTAAGTCCAATCCTGTTAGCCAAATTTGATAAACGGGAGTGCGCAAATTGCAAATTGGGTTGGATAAGGAATCAACTACATCTCAAATATTAAAAAGTGTGGCTTTTCAAATTTATTATTGAAATCCTGCACTCCAGGGAGAATCCTGCTGACTTCCATTAGTCTAAATAAGAAAGGAACACCAGCATTGCAACTGTATGCACTTTTGGATAAATGCGACTTCTGTAGTTGTCTGTTGGAAACATTATTAATATATCCTACTGAGCTGCATCAACGTGCAGTGGGATCAGATCTGTCACTGTATAACACTGGGGTACAGTACTGGCGGTGTCTGGTGTGTCACTGTATAACATGGCGGCAGTAATGGAGTGATTTTGTCTGTTAATTTGTAGGCACTGAGTTATAATGTTGTAATGGTCATGTCTGTCGCTGTAGAGTATTGTGGTACGGTAGAAGGGCTGTTTATGGGGATCAGTTGAATATAAGAATGTAAGAAATAGGAGCAGGAGTAGACCATCTGGCCCATCGAGCCTGCTCCGCCATTCAATAAGATCATGGCTGATTTTTTCATGGACTCAGCTCCACTTACCCACTGCTCACCATAACTCTTAATCCCTTTACTGTTCAAAATCTGTCTATCTTTACCTTAATAACATTCAATGAGGTAGCCTCACTGGGCAGGGAATTCCACAGATTCACACCCCTTTGGGTGAAGAAGTTCCTCCTCAACTCAATCCTAAGTCTTGCTCCCACCTATTTTGAGGCCATACTCCCCCTAGTTCTATTTTCACCTGCCAGTGGAAACAACTTACCCTCTTCTATCTTTTCTATTCCTTTCATAATTTAAATGCTTCTTCTAGATCCCTCTCATTCTTTTAAATTCCAATGACTGTAGTCCCAGTCTACTCAGTCGCTCCTCATAAGCCAACCCTCTCAACTCTGGAATCAACCTAGTGAACCTCCTCTGCACCCCCTCCAGTGCCAGTCCATCCTTTCTCAAGTAAGGAGACCAAAACTGTACATGGTACTCCAGATGTGGCCTCACCAGCACCCTATACAGCTGCAGCATAACCTCCCTGCTTTTAAACTCCATCCCTCTGGCAATGAAGGACAATATTCCATTTGCCTTCTCAATTACCTTCTGCACCTGCAAACCAACTTTTTGTGATTCATGCACAAGGGACACCCAGGTCCCTCTGCATGGCAGCATGCTGCAATTTTTCTCTATTTAAATAATAGTCCATTTTGCTGTGCATCCTACCAAAATGGATGACCTCACATTTACCAACATTGAATTCCATCTGCCAAACCTATCTATGTCTCTCTGCAGACTTTCAGTGTTGCAGAGTTTTATATTCTGTTGAGCAGACTCGTTGGAGGCATCAGGTTGGGATGATTTCTCCCAGGAGGACAAAGCGATTGCCCTAATTGTTGATCAGTGAGCCTGCAGATGATTTCCTCACTGTGACATTGCTGGCTTTGCTTTCTGAAGCCAACTGTTCTGTCTTTTGGGAAATCATTGAGCTGTTTGTGTATCCGACAGCACATCAGTGTCAGGTTGCATGGGATAAATTGAAATTGTAATTTGTTTTATTGATGTTTTCTGATCCCGGGCAACTGACTTCGGAAATCGCAGTCTATAATAGTTGTAATATAAATGTCCAGCATTTCACCCGTGGCCTGATATTATTGTATCTGCCAGTGAGCTCTCCTGTTCCTCCAGGTCCCTTCCCCAGTGCCTCAGCTGGTAAGACAAGTCTGTCATTCTGAAGCTCCCAGCCTCGTCTCAATGGGTAGTACTCTTGTTTTTGATAGAGAGGATTGTGGATTCCTTTCTTGATGGTGAAATGTGAACACACAGCCCCAGCTGATAGTCCCAGTGTTATACTCGGCACTTTGTGTCTCTGCCAAAGCTGTTGTCTTTATCATCTATCATCTATCATCTCTATCATCTTGTAGATAGTACATATGGCTGCTGCTGAGATTTGGTGGTGGAGGGAGTGGATGCTTGTTCATGTGATGCCAATCAAGCGGGCTACTTTGGCCTGGATGATGTCAAGCTTACTGAGAATTGTTGGAGTTGCATTCATCCAGGAAAGTGAGGAGTATTCAATCTCACATCTGACTTATGCCTTGTAGTTGGTGCACAGGCTTTGAGAAGTCAGGAGGTAAGGTGAGACTCTGTCTGCCTTCTCATTAATTTAAGATGAATCATGAAGCCACAGAATACTTATGGCACAGGAGGATTGCAGGTCTATTGTCTCCATACAGTTTCTCTGCAAGAGCTACTTACCTATAGCCACTCCCCTGCCTTTAAGTTGGAGACCTGCAATTATTTTTTCTTCAGATTACTATCCAGTTCCCTTTTAAAGAGCAGTGATATGCTTTACTTCCCTCATGCAGTGCACTTCTTATCCTAACCATTTGCTGTGTAAACGTTTTTCTTCATTTAGAGACTCAGGTAATGTTCTGGGCACCCAGGCTCGAACTGCACCATGGCAGATGGTGGAATTTGAATCCAAAAAAAAAATCTGACAATGAATCCATTATCGATTGTCAGGAAAACCCATCTGGTTCATTAATGTGTCCTTTAGGGAAGGAAACTGCTGTCTCTACCTAGTCTCATAGCATTTAAAAAGTATGTAGGTGAACACTTGTGATGCCAAAGATACAAGGCTATGGGCCAAGTGCTGAAAAATGGGATTAGAATAGTTAGGTGGTTGTTTTTGACCAGCACGGACTCAGTGGATGAAGGGCCTTTTTCTGTATTGTAGGCCTAAATGCAATGGGCTGTAGGAGTTCAGGAAGGCAGCTCAACACAACCACCTTCACAAGGCAACTAGGGATGTGCAATTAATACTGACCCAGCCAACAATGCACACATCCCGTGAATGAATAAAAATAAAACCGCTGTCCCTGTTATTTTGTGGGATCTTTGCTGACAAGCCTGTCACATAGCAGGCTGTGTGTGTTCTGCACACAAGAGACTTAGGCTGTCTTTGAATATTGCAAAAGCAACTCTGATGTCAATCTAGACATTGATACCCATGTATTCCACCTTCCATAGATATGGCAGGAGAGAGTCTGGCATACATTAAACATGGTCCCTTGACAGTCGTCTCTCTCAGAAGGCTACTGTTGATGAAGAGATCCACCACTTGATTAGGTGCGGTGTTCCTGACGTCTGGCTCTCCACTGTAACCAAACAGGCCTGGTAGATTATGGCCTGTATCTCCTTTTACTTCTTTCAGCATCTTTGGATGCAGCTCATGTGCTCCTTGTGAATTCTCAACTGTTTTAAGTAGATTGATTGATTTATTGTCACGTGTACTGAACTACAGTGAAAAGCTTTGTTTACATGCAGTACAGGCAGATTGTAGTAAGCAAGGATGTACAGATCAGAGATTATAAAAAGACTTAGACAGAGGCATACAGGTTACATTGCACAGGCATGCGCTAGGCAATATCAACATTAGCAAGATCAGCATTATTTGAAGTTAGTCCATTCATCAGTCTAATGACAGCTGGGAAGAAGCTGTTCCTGAACCTGCTGGTGGGTGTGTTAAGGCTTCTGTAACTTTTGTCTGACGGAAGAGGTTGTAGGAGAGCATTGCCGGGGTGCAATGGGTCTTTGATGACGTTGGCAGCCTTTCTGCAGCAGCAAGCCGTGTAAACAGAGTCCATGGATGAAAGGTTGGCTTCTGTGATGGTCTGGGCTGTGCAAACCACCTTCTGTAGTTTCTTACGGTACTGGGTAGAGAGGTTGCTGTACCAGGCCATTATGCACCCGGACAGTATGCTTTCAGTGGTGCATCTGTAGGAGTTGGTGAGGGACCTTATGGACATGTGAATTTCCCACCTGAGGAAGAAGAGATGTTGTTGTGCCTTCTTGACTATTGCATCTACATGGGTAGTCCAGGACAAATTGTCGGTTGTCGTCACTCTGAGGACACTCTCCAGCCTCTCAACCTCAGTTCCATTGATGTAAATGGGGGCGAGTTCTTTTTTTTCTGAAGTTGACGATCAGTTCTTTAGTTTTGGTGATGTTGTGAGAGAGCCCTCTATCTCCCTTCTGTATTTTGACTCATCATTAGATATCTGTATTACAATGGGTGGTGTCATCAGCGAACTTGTAGATGGCATTTGTTTGGAATTTGACAACACAGTTGTGATTGTACAGGGAGTACAGTAGGGGGCTGAGGACTCATCCTTTGGGAGGTTCCAGTGTTGAGTGTTATTGTGGAGGAGGTGCAGTTACCTGTCTTGACTGATTCAGGTCTGTTGGTCAGAAAGCTGAGGATCCAGTTGCAGAGGGCAGAGCCAAGACCAAGGTTACAGAGTTTTGAGATCAGTCGGCCTATCCGGTGTTTTCTCCTGATCAATTTTAGCTCCTAGTAATTGAACAGAAAGGGGTGACGGACTGGTAGATGTAAGAGATTCAGAGGGGAACAGGAGGAACCTCTTCACAATCATAGGATTGTGAGACTTCTGGTATTAGTGGCTGCGGGTAACCTGTCAGTGTTCTCAAGTACGATCAGGATATTTTCTCTTATCGGTGATAAATACTCAAAAGGACTGAGTTGTCCAAAAGGCCTGTCTCCATGTTGGAATTTCTGTCAGTTTTCTGCACATTTCAGTTCTTTTGCTTTTGCTAACATTCAACTGAAGGATTTTGAGAGCCTGTAATCCTGGCTGTTGTCTTTTCTAACAAGGAGTAGTGAATTGTGAGGAGGAATAGGAAAATTGAGTTCCCTCCCCAATACAGGTTGGGCTGCTGGTCACATCTGGTATGCAGCAGTGCTCAATGGAGCACTGGACTCGGGTTTACTCCATCAAAGCAGCTCCCATCTGGTGTCAGTGTGTAACCTGACGTTTCAAGCTGGCATGGAGAAGGGCTGCAATGATCATAGAATCCCTACAGTGTGGAAACAGGCCCTTCAGCCCAACAAGTCCACACCGACCCTTACAGCATCCCACTATAACCCACCTAATCTACACAACCCTGAACACTATGGGTAATTTAGCGTGGCCAATCCACCTAACCTGCACATCTTTGGACTGTTGGAGGAAAGTGGAGCACCCGGAGGAAACCCACGCAGACACAGGGGGAATGTGCAAACTCCACACAGACAGTCGCTTGAGGGTGGAATTGAACCTGGGTCCCTGGCACTGTGAGGCTGCAGTGCTAACCACTGAGCCACCCTGCCGCAATGAGAGGGAACGTCCTGCTTTTTCTCATAACCATTTTGACAAGTTTGGTCCAGGCAGATGTTGAATGTTCTGGCTAGTATTTGAAACACAAAACGGAATTTACCTGACGCCTTAAACAGCATTCAGCTCCTCTTCACAGGTTCTCATTGCTCGTTGTGGAATCAACCTATGTACCAAATGTTTGTTGCATTGACCTCTGTAAGTATGATATGAAGAAATGAAGTTTAGCATGCATGTGGAAATATTTTGTGGTGGATCTGGCTCAAGGAAGGGCAAGACTGGGTATTAAATATTCCTTGATATAAGTTGTTCAGGAAAGATAGAGAAAGAAGGAAAGGAGGAGGGATAGCAGCTTACAACATGATTACCATTAGACAAGTTTTTTTTTTAATTCCAGATTTTTATTGAATTCAAATTTAACCATTTGTCATAGTGGGATTCAAACCCATATCTCCAGAACATTATCCTTGAACTTTGGATTCCCATGTCAGTGACATCACCATTAAACTACTGCCTCCCCTTAATGTGTAGGTTGGAGGGTAGGGGCTTCTGAGGCAGACACTACAGTCCTCTAACAGATACATTTGAAATGTTCATTCTTTGTATATCACGTGGCTGCAAGAAGTAGGTGTGACTGCCCTAATTCCATCTTAAAACCAGAAGCCACTGTTCACTCTCTCTCATCCCAGTCTCCTACCCCACTTTAAAACTGAGATTGACCTTTCAGTACATCCTGTTGTCTCCCTCTCCTAACTCCCACATTAAAATCCTGAGTCGGTAGCTGACACCCCATACCCTGTTCCCACTTTCTTTCCTTACTCCCACCTTGTCTCCCACTTCCACCCCTTCCTGTTCATGTGCTACTTCTCCATAGCCCTCAACTCCAATCCACTGCACTGAAAACTCCAAATCATAAAGCATAGAATTAAAAGGTATGCATCCTCTCGTCTTCCTGAATGCGTGCCCATATGGATGACATTCTGCATCCTTGATTCTGAAAGAACCATCATGTGGGGTGGTTTAGGATAACTTAAATATGTCAAATTCCACTGCTATAATATGGGATAATAGGATTGTTCATGGCATTTGGATATGATTCTTAATAGCAATCATCGTGGACATTGTGTCTATTCTTGTAATTGTTTATCCCAGAGTCTGCCTTGCCCCCTCACCCACATATACATTCCACTGAGCTATTTATCCATATTTATCATAGAATAATGCAGTAGAAAGTGACCAGTTAGCCCAAAGTGTCTGTGCTGGCTCCCTGATAGAGCTGCCTCAAATCCCACTTCGCTTTCTCCTGCCCCTTGCAAACTTCCCCTTTTCCTGTATTAATCCAATTCCCTTTTGAAATTTGTTATTGAATCTGCTTCTGTCTTTTGAAGTAGCGAATCTGGGTTAAAGCAACCAACTATGGGGCAGAAAAAAAATTTGCCAATGTCTTGAATCTGGTTGGTGACCTAATTACTGAAAACTGTTAACACAGTTAACAGTTAACCTTCGGGGTCCCGACCTGAAAAGTCAGCTTTCCTGCTCCTCTGATGCTGCCTGGCCTGCTGTGTTCCTCCAGCTCCACACTGTGTTATCTCTGACTCCAGCATCGGCAGTTCTTACTATCGCTGCTGAAAACTGTTTCTCCTTTTTACTCCATCAAATCCTTCCTGATTTTGAACTTTTTAAAGATCTCCTTCTTTGCTTTGAGGAGAATAACTCCAACTTCTGCAGCCTCTCTACAGAGCTCAAGTCCCTCATCTCTGTTACCATTTTAGTAAATCTCCTCTGCACCATCTCCAAGACCTTGTTGTCCCTCCTAAAGTGTGGTTCTTAGAATTAAACACTTACCTCCAATTGTTTTTCAACCAGTTGTACCGCTGTAAGAGAAGTGTCTGTTAGGACAGTGTTTAGACAATGAACACAGTGTGATGTAGATCCTACGTTTCTCTGAGCTGCTGTTGGGTTGCAATCAGTAGTCACTGTGCTCCTTACTCCTGACCTGCAGTCCATCAGACTGTGTTACTGAACTCCTGTGAATAGGTCTGATAGGGAAGACTCAGAGAAGCTGCTTCCAGTTGTTGGAGAGACCAGAAAATTTCCAGATTAAACAAAGTCTAAGATTTGGAAGCATTTTAGAATTCAACAAAAGAGGACAAAAAGTTTGATCATGTTGGGGAAAATATAGTATGAGAGTAAAATTGCAGGGAATATAGAAACTGAATGTAAAAGCTTCTGTAAATGGAATAGGTGAAGATTAGTAAAGAAATGAAGGCCCCTTACAGTCAGAAGGTGGGGAGCAAAGAAATGGTAGAAAGATTGAACATACACTATGGCCCTGCCTTTACAAAAGAGGGCACAAACATACGCACAGAAATGGTAGAAGAGCAAGAGTCTAGTGAGAGAGAAATTAAGGGAAATCAGTGTCAGTAAGAAAATAGAGCTGGGGAAATTAATGGGGTTAAAGGCTGACAAATCCCCAGGGCCTGATCGTCGACATCTTTGAATACTAAAGGAAGTGGCCCTGGAAATATTGAATACAGTGGTGGTCATCTTCCAAAATTCTAAGGACTCTGGGTCAGTTCCTGCAGAGTGGCAAATGTAACCCCATTATTTAAAAAGGGAGAGAGGGAAAACAAAACAGAATTACAGAACAGTTAGCCTAACATCTGTATTGGGGTAGGTGTTAGAGTCTATTATATAAGATACGATAATAGAACATTTGGAAAGCTTTAACAGGATGGGGAAAAAGCCAGTTTGAGTTTATAAAAGACTAATTAAGCTTAACAAATTTACTGGAGATTTTTGGTTGTAACTGCTGACATAGTTAAGGGAGAACCAGTAGATGTGGTGTATTTGGATTTTCAGGGAAGCTGCTTCCAGTTGTTGGAGAGACCAGAAAATTGCCAGATTAAACAGAGTCTAAGGTCTGGAAACATTTTAGAATTCAAGTTACTGCATAAGAGGTTAGTGGGCAAAGTTAAAGCACATGGGATGTGGGGTAATATATTGGCACTGATCGAGAACTGGTTCACAGACAGGAAACAGAGAGGGGAATATAGAACAGTACAGCACAGGAGCAGGTCCTTCAGCTCACCATGTCTGTGCTGGCCATGATGCCATTCTAAACTAATCCCATCTGCCTGCACATGGTCTGTATCCGTCCTATTCATGTGTCAGCCTAAATGCCTCTTAAACTGTGCGAACATATCTGCTTCTATCACCTCCCTTGGCAGCACATTGCAGGTACCTACTGCCCTCTCTGTATAAAAAAAGTTCCCTTGCACATTCCTTCAAACTTTTCCCAGCTCACCTTAAACCTACACCCTCTAATATTTGACATTTCCACCCTGGAAAAGGACTCTGATTATCCACCCTATCAGTGCCTCTCATAATTTTATATACTTCTATAGGGTTGCCCCTCAACCTTTGATGGTCTAACGGAAACAATCCAAGTTTGTTCAACCTCTCCTTATAGCTAATACACTCCAATCCAGGCAACATCCTGTTAAACCTCTGCACCCTCGCCAAAGCCTCTGCATCTCTCCTATAGTGTGGTGACTAATATGGCCTAACTAAGGTCTTATATACAGCTTATAAAAGTCTTATAAAGCAGTGATTGGAATGATCAGTGCATGGACCCCAGCTGTTTACAATAGATAAATGACCTGCATGAGGGAACCAAATTCAAAATTTCCAAGTTTGCTGATTACACAAAAATGGATGGGATTGTGAGGAGGATGCAAGAGGCTTCAAGGTGGTTTAGATAAGTTGAGTGAGTGGGCAAACACCATGCAGGTGCAGTACAATATGGCTAAATGCAAAGTTATACACTTAGGTGTGAAATCAGAAAGGAGGAGTATTATTTAAATAGTGATATATTGGTAAATGTGGATGTACAAAGGGATCCTTGTATACTAGTCAGTTAAAACAGACAGACAGGTGCAGCAAGTTAGGAAGGCAAATGGAGTATTGGGCTTCATTGTTAGAGGATTTGAGTTCAGAAGTAGGGATGTCTCACTGCTTTATGATACCATACCGAGAGTATTGAATGCATTTGTTATAAAGGTAGTGTAGTGG
The DNA here is from genome assembly GCF_021869965.1 of Rhincodon typus. Lineage (NCBI taxonomy): Eukaryota > Metazoa > Chordata > Chondrichthyes > Orectolobiformes > Rhincodontidae > Rhincodon > Rhincodon typus. Next base: position 1,285,088 of record NC_063337.1, on the reverse strand, counting down.
AGGTTCACTAGGCTGATACAGGGATGGTAGGACAGCTTTGAGGAGCGATTGTTTCGACTGGGCCTGTAAACACAAGAATTTAGAAGGATGAGAGAGGATCTGATTGAAAAGTATAAAATTCTAATGGAGTGGGTCAGATTAGATACAGGGAGGATGTTTCCCTCGAATAGAGAGTCCAGGACCATGGGACACCATCTCAAGATGGTAGACCATTCAGGACTGAGAGTAGGACACATTTCACTCAAATGAACCTGTGGGATTCCCTACCACAAATGGCCATGGACAGCCAGTCACTGAATATATTCAAGAAAGAGATAGATACATTTTTAGATTTAAAATGTATGTAGGGGTATAGGGAGAAAGCAGGAATATGTCATTGAGATTGAGGATTAGCCATGATCCTATTGATTGGCAGAGCAGGCACGAAGGGACCGAGTGGCCTACTCCTAGTTTCTGTTTCTAACTAGGAGCCAGCAATGCAAGACTGTCATTAATTAATCTAACAGGGACTTCAGGATAAACTTCTTCATCCAGAGAATAGGGACAAAGTGCAGTGCAGGGTTTAACATAGACTGGTTGGGCTGAATGGCCTGTTTCTGTGCTTTAGAATCTGTGAATCTTGTCCTTTGAATTCAATCCTCTGGTGGATTTCTGGCATACGATTCTGAGGTTGGTCAATCCTTGCTGAGGCATTTCTAGATCAGAACTGAACTCAGCTGACCCAGCTGGAGCCTGACCATACTGTATAAATCTGAGTCATGGCAGGGAGAGTAACAGCCAAACAAATCATAGAAAGATAGAAAATAGTGGCAGGAGTAGGCCATTTGGCCTTTCAAACCTGCTGTTCCACTCATTATGATCATGGCTGATCCTCCAACTCAGTAGCCTGTTCCTTCTTTTTCCCCATACCATTTTATCCCTTTAGCCTCAAGTACGATATTCAGGGGTGGCATGGTGACTTAGTGGTTAGCACTGCTGCCTCACAGTACCACAGACCCAGGTTCAATTCCAGCCTTGGGCAACTGTCTGTGTGGAGTTTGCACGTTCTCCCTGTGTCTGCATGGGTTTCCTCCAGGTGCTCCAGCTTCCTCCCACAATCTAAAGACGTGCAGGTGAGGTGGAATGGCCATTGGAAATGCGGAGTACCAGGGATAGGGAAGTGGGTGGGACTGTGGGTGAGATGCTCTTTGGAGGGTCAGTGTGGACTGAATGGCCTGTTTTCACACTGTAGGGATTCTATTATATTAAAAAGACTCCTTGAAATTATAGAGTTTTGGCCTTGACTGCTTTCTTTGGTAGCAAATTCTGCAGGCTCATCACTCTCTGCAGAACAAGGAGACCTGAGATTGATGACTTGAATTCCCTGTGTATTGTGACTGTGTCTTACTAGAAGCAGATATGAATTGGTGACGGATGCCTCTGTGTTTAATTTAAGGTTTGCTTCACTCACTGGAGCCCTCTCGGTAGCTTTACAATGTGCTGAGCTTGGATCTTGTGTTTGGCAATTAATTACACAATGCTCATGGTGTTGAGTATGTATGGGGGAGGATGGTTGCAAACTGCCCCTAAGTGGTTCTCAAAATATGTAATAGACCAGAACGCATGTACAGACTGCTGATTAGACAGAGAAAATTAGAAGTGCTGGGTGACTGTATTAAATCTGTAAGCCCGTGCTCCCTATGAATGAATTCACAGTGAGTTGTCCTGGCTTGACTTCAGTGACTTCAATTAGGTTGGATTTTTTCACTTCCCCTTCCTCCTACTGGGTTACAGGGTCCACACCCTCCAATTACCTCCTCATCCTGCTGGGGTGCAGGGTCCACACCCTCCAATCCCCCTGCCTCCTGCTGGGGTACAGGGTCCACACCCTCCAATCCCCACAGGCCACAGCTATGTGTAGTTGTGCACATTGTGTGCAGTTCTGAAATCCACATTTTGGGAGGGGTGCAACAGCACTTGAGACGAGCAGAGGAGATTTACCAGGATGTTGCTTGGGCTGGAGAGTTTCAGTTATGAAGAGAGATTGGACAGATTGGGGTTGTTTTTCTTGGAGCAAAGGAGACTGAGAAGGGACATGACTGAGATGTATAACACTTTGAAGGGTATAGATAGGATAGACAGGATGAATGTTTCCCCTTGATGGAGGGATCAATGACCCAATTGAGGTATAGATTTAAGGCAAGGGGCAGAAGTTTGGATGAGATGTGAGGAAAATCTTTTTAACCCAGACAATGGTGAGAATCTGGAATCCATTACCTACCAGATGGCTTTCATGCTCTTTGGTACTCTGTAAAACCAGGTTAAAGGCTGAGCATTTATTCACCTCAGACAGCGAGCATTCCCTGAAGTATTACGATGTGGAGGTGCTGGTGTTGCGTTGGAGTCTTCACCTGACAAAGGGGCAATGCTCCAAAAGCTTGTGATCTCAAATGAACCTGTCGGACTATAGCCTGGTGTTGTTTGACTTCTGACCCTGAAGTATTTAATCTCTCCAATGCAGAAATCTTCCTCGGATTGTGACTTTCCTTATCTCACCTAGTTACTGGTTAGTTAACAACTGCTTGCATTTTCATAGCACCTTTGACAGAGTGAAACATTCCAATATGCTTCAATGTGATGTTATCTGACAAAAGCTTGGGCAGCGAGGAAGTTTTAAGGAGTGTCTTCAAGAAGGAACAAGAGATTTAAGAAGGGAATTACTGAACCCAGGGCCCAGGCAACCAAAGGCACAAAGGCACAAAGGCTACCGTGAAAATGTTAGGATGCATAACAGACCTGATTTGTATGAAAGATCCTGGTGAGTTGTAGGGCTGGAGGAAGTTGCAGATGTAGAAAGCAGTAGGGATGTGGAGAGATGTGTACAATTTAACTTCAGGTGTGACCAGACTGAGAGATAATGTACGTCAGCGAGCACCGAGGTGATGAATGAGTTGGATATGACTCAAGTTAGTGCAAGCTCAGAAGTGTTATCAATGAGCTGAAGTTTGTGGAGGCTGCAGGAAAGAACATTGGAATAGTCTAGTGGTAAGAAATGCATACAAGAGGTATCAGCAGCTGATGAGCTGAAACAGAGGGAGAGACCAGCAATGTCACAGAAGTGGGAACAAAATCAGAAATTGCCAGAAAAGCTCAGCAGGTCTGGCAGTATCTGTGGAAAGAAAGCAGAGTTAATGTTTCAGGTCCAGTGACCCTCTTTCAAAACTGATTGTAGCTAGGAAAACATTGCTGGATGGGGGGGTGGAGGTGGAGCCCAGAGAGAGAAAACCAGTTGGGCAGACAGAGGAGTGGGTAAAGGTCAGCCTGGGAGAATCAATAGCTGCTAATAGGGACCATTAGTGGCTGACAATGGGTTGTTTGAGGTAGCAGCCCGTGTGATGATCAGGCTTGGAGTGCGGGTAAACACATGGGAGAAGGTCCTCAGGCCCTAAAATTATAGAACATAGAACATCACAGCGCAGTACAGGCCCTTCGGCCCTCGATGTTGCGTTGACCTGTGAAACCAATCTGAAGCCCATCTAACCTAAACTATTCCATCATCCATTATCCATTATCCATTATCGAATTCCATATTGAGTCCAGAAGGTTTCAGGGTTCCCAAGCAGAAAATGAGGTCTTATTCTTGCAGCTTGCACTGGAGCACTGTAGCAAGCCTGAGACAGAGATGTTTGCCAGAGAACATGGTGGTGTGTTGAAATGGCAGGCAACTGGAAGCTCAAGGTCGTTTTCGTGGATAGAACATAGGTGTTCTGCAAAGTGGTCACACAGTCTGCGTTCCATCTCTCCAATGTAAAGGAGACCACATTATGAGCAGAGGATACAGCAGACAAGATTGAATGAAGTATTGACCAATTTAGTGATGGAGAAGATTTAAGGAGGAAGGCTCATCTCAGGGTCACATAAGGCTGCAAGGTTATGGACCCTGGTTTGGGGGAGAGGGATAGAATCGGTGACTGATGAGGAGTTTGTGGCGGGGACAAAGACTTTAATATTTTCAGTAGTTAAGTCGAACATACGTGACAAATCAGATAGAGTGGTCAAGAAAGGCCTGATGTAGAACTGGGTGTCAGTAGTGCACTGATGTTCTTTTGAATAATGTAACCAAGGGATAGCATGTAAAGAACAAAGAAAATTACAGCACTGGAACAGGCCCTTTGGCCCTCCAAGCCTGCGCCGATCCAGATCCTCTATCTAAACCTGTCGCCTATTTTACAAGGATCGGTATCCCTCTGCTCCCTGCCCATTCATGTATCTGTCTAGATACATCTTAAATGACGCTTTCGTGCCCGCCTCTACCACCTCCGCTGGCAACGCATTCCAGGCACCCACCACCCTCTGCGTAAAGAACTTTCCATGCATATCTCCCTTAAACTTTTCCCCTCTCACCTTGAAATCGTGACCCCTAGTAACTGAGTCCCCCACTCTGGGAAAAAGCTTCTTGCTATCCGCCCTGTCTATACCTCTCATGATTTTGTAGACCTCAATCAGGTCCCCCCTCGACCTCCATCTTTCTGATGTAAATAATCCTAATCTACTCAACCTCTCTTCATAGCTAGCGCCCTCCATACCAGGCAACATCCTGGTGAACTTCCTCCGCACCCTCTCCAAAGCATCCACATCCTTTTGGTAATGTGGCAACCAGAACTGTATTCCAAATGTGGTCAAACCAAAGTCCTGTACAACTGTAACATGACCTGCGAACTCTTGTACTCAATACCCCGTCCGATGAATGAAAGCATGCCGTATGCCTTCTTGACCACTCTATCCACCTGCGTTGCCACCTTCAGGGTACAATGGACCTGAACACCCAGATCTCTCTGTGCATCAATTTTCCCAGGGCTTTTCCATTTACTGTATTGTTCGCTCTTGAACTGGATCTTCCAAAATGCATCACCTCGCATTTGCCTGGATTGAACTCCATCTGCCATTTCTCTGCCCAACTCTCCAATCTATCTATATTCTGCTGCATTCTCCGACAGTCCCCTTCACTATCTGCTACTCCACCAATCTTAGTGTCATCTGCAAACTTGCTAATCACACCATCTATACCTTCCTCCAGATCATTTATGTATATCACAAACAAAAGTGGTCCCAACACGGATCCCTGTGGAACACCACTGGTCACAGTTCTCCATTTTGAGAAACTCCCTTCCACTACAACTCTCTGTCTCCTGTTGCCCAGCCAGTTCTCTATCCATCTAGCTAGTACACCCTGGACTCCATGCGACTTCACTTTCTCCATCAGCTTACCATGGGGAACCTTATCAAACGCCTTACTGAAGTCCATGTATATGACATCTACAGCCGTTCCCTCATCTATCAACTTTGTCACTTCCTCAAAGAATTCTATCAAGTTGGTAAGACATGACCTTTCCTGCACAAAACCATGCTGCCTATCACTAATAAGCCCATTTTCTTCCAAATGTAAATAGATCCTATCCCTCAGTATCTTCCCCAGCAGCTTCCCCACCACTGACGTCAGGCTCACCGGTCTATAATTACCTGGATTATCCTTGCTACCCTTCTTAAACAAGGGGACAACATTAGCAATTCTCCAGTCTTCCGGGACCTCACCCGTGCTTAAGGATACTGCAAAGATATCTGTTAAGGCCCCAGCTATTTCCTCTCTCGCTTCCCTCAGTAATCTGGGATAGATCCCATCCGGACCTGGGGACTTGTCCACCCTAATGCCTTTTAGAATACCCAACACTTCCCCCCCTCCTTATGCTGACTTGACCTAGACATCTATCAGACATCTATCCCTAACCTCAACATCCGTCATGTCCCTTTCCTCAGTGAATACCGATGCAAAGTACTCATTAAGAATGTACATAAGAAATAGGAGGGGTTGAGAATAGAACTTCAGGGAACACCAGAGTTAATGGTTCAGGAATGGGAAAACAATTTATTGTAGTTCATTCTCTAGCTACGATTAGCTAGATAGAAATGGATCCACACAAGGACAGTACAGTCAGCATGGACAACAAAGACGATTTGTTTGTGGAAGAGTGTGTTATGTTCAACAATGCCTACAGGCTGCAGAAGGAAGGATAAGCAATACTGCACTGGTCATTGAGATTCTGAGTTGTGCCTTTTAGGACCGTTTCAATTCCGGATAAAAAGTGGAAACCACATTGAAGTGGTTCAGAAATTATTTGTATGAAAACTTGGCACAGATTTAGCAGATGACAACACATGCTTGAATAAAGAGTCTTTAGATTTCCCAAAGCAAAGCAAAAAATAAAATACTTGCAATTATGTAGTGTCTTTCACATCCCAGTACGTCCAAAGTGCTTACCAACCACTGAAATAGTTTTGAAGGATATGTATTGGACAGTTTAGTTGTGACAGGTACATTTGGCCTCAATGAATATAACTGCAATCAAGTGGACTGTGTGGTACAGTGGCTTTCTTATTCACTTGGGCTTCCCTAGCTGGGTCAGCATTTATTGCCCGTCCTTAGTTGCCTTGAGAAGGTAGTGATGAGCTGTCTTCTTGAGCCGCTGCAGTCCACCTGCTGTTCATAGAATCATAGAATCCCTGCAGTGTGGAAACAGGCCATTCAGCCCAACAAAAGAGCATCCCACCCAGATCCATTCCCCTAACCCTGCATTTCCCACGTCCAACCCACCTAACCTAAACATCCCTGAACACGATGGGCAATTTAGCGTGGCCAGTCCACCTACCCTGTATATCTTTGGACTGTGGGAGGAAACCGGAGCACCCGGAGGAAACCCACGCAGACACGGGGAGAATGTGCAAACTCCACACAGACTGTCACCCAAGGGTGGAAGTGAACCCAGGTACCTGGCGCTATGAGGCAGCAGTGCTAACCACTGAGCCACCATGCTGCCTCCCTGTTAGGGAGGGAATTCCAGGATTGTGACCCAGTGATACTGAAGGAATAACGATATATTTCCAAATCAGGATAGTGAGTAACATGGAGGGGAACTTCCAGGTGTTTCCATGTATCTGCTGGCCTTGACCTTCTATGTGGAAGGTGAACTTCTGCAGTGTCTCTTGTAGATAGTACACATTGCTGCTACTGATCATTGATGGTCGAGGGAGAGTGGATGTGGTGCCAGTCAAGCAGGCTGCTTTGGGATAGTGTCAAGCTTCTTGAGTGTTGTTGGAGCTGCACCCATCCAGGCTGCTGATCTTGAATGTTTGATGGGCACAGTGTAGAGGGACCTTTACTCTGTATGTAACTCTGTGCTGTACCATTTTTAAAAATCATTATGGCTGGCCAGCATTTCTTGCCCATCTCTAAAGTTGCCCTGGAGAATCTTGATGAACCATTGTATTGTTAGGGAGGGAGGTCCAGGACTTTTGTCCAGTGACACTGGAGGAATGGCAATATATTCCCAAGTTAGGATGGCGAGTGGCTTGGAAGGGAACTTGACCTGAGAGTGTTTGATGAAGACGGTGTCATGAAGCTTTACTCTGTGTCTGACCTGATGCTGTACCTACCTGGCTAGTGTTTGATGGGGACACTATGGAGGCAGCTTTGCTTTGTATCTGATCCTGTGTTGTTTGTATCCTGGCTAGTGTTTGATAGGCACGGTGTGGAGAGCGCTTTAATTTCAGTTTAAAAGAGTGGAGGAACCTTTACTCTGAATCTATGCTGTATGTGTCCTGGGAACCTTTGATGGGGACAGTGTAGAGGGAGCTATACTTTCAGTTTAAATGAGTAGAGGAAGCTTCGCTCTGTATCTAACCTCATGCTGTACCTGTCCATGGAATGTTTTGATGGGGACACTTGGGTCTGTTAGTGGAAGGTGTTTCCTCCTTTGCCTTAGAGAGCAAAGTCTGATGATCAGAGCGAGTGGAATTTCAAACCAATCTGTGTGCTAGCTGATGTAGGAAGTGCTGTTAATCACTGACATTTTGCTTGGTAATTGCATAGGTCAGGCATATGTTGAGTTTGAGAATTATGAATTGCAGTAATTAAAGAGTTTGCTGAGGCACCATGTTGCTTGTTACTCATGCTGGGACAGTATTCAAGGTCAGTGGTAGTTCTATTCCACACAGAACCTGAGCTGTCTTATAGGAGGTTTGCTGTATACATAGAATTTAGTGAAATACTCAACAGCACTGTAAACATCTGAATTAACAGGGACAGATTGTTGATTCGGGTGGAGTCTTGAATCTGTTTCACTGACCCATATATTCATAGAATCATAGAATCCCTACAGTGTGGAAACAGGCCCTTCGGCCCAACAAGTCCACACCGAACCTCAGAGCATCCCACCCAGACCTGTCCCCCTATAACCCACTTAATCTACACCTCCCTGAGCACTACGGGCAATTTAGCATGGCCAATCCACCTAACCTGCACATCTTTGGGCTGTGGGAGGAAAGTGGAGCACCGGGAGGAAACCCACGCAGACACGGGGAGAATGTGCAAACTCCACACAGACAGTCGCCACAGGGTGGAATTGAACCTGGGTCCCTGGCACTGTGAGGCAGCAGTGCTAACCACTGAGCCACCGTGCCGCAATGAGAATATATTCTCAGCATTCAATCAGGCTTCCAGAGCTGCTCTTTTCTGTGAATCTACAGTTAGATCCTGGTTCCAGGAACAGCTTTTATTGACTATTCCAGTGCCTTGTTTGTGTTTTTGATTAAAATTATCTAATTAAAAGGTTCGTAATGTTCAGAATAAATCACAGTGGGACCCTGGGTTCTCATCGTAACCTTGTTATGTTATACTCTTTACCTATCATTCAACATCCCCTTCATTCTCCCTCTTTCTTCTGGCTCCCATCATAAACTTATTCTTAGAGTCATAGAGCCATACATTCAGGTACTGAAAACTCCTTTGCTCTCTCCTTGCCTGCCTCACTCTCTAGTTCATTCTTCTCCCTGTCCCTCTGCCTTCCCCTGTTTCATCACTTTGTTAAATCTGTTCAGGCCGCTGGCTGGACCAACATTTATTGCCCATCTGTAGTTCACCTTGAGAAAGTGGCAGTGAGCTGCTTTCGTGAACCACTGCATTCTACCAGCTTCGGTAGACCCACAATGCCCTTAGGGAGGGAATTCCAGGATTTTGACCCAGCAACGCTGAAGGGACGGTGATATATTTCCAAGTGAGGATGGTGAGTGGCTTGGAGGAGAACCTGAAGGTGGTGGTGTTTCTATGTATCTGCTGCCTTTGTCCTTCTGGATGTCAATAGTTGTGGGTTTGGAAAGTGCTGTTGAAAGAGCCTTGGTGGATTTCTGCACTGCATCTTGTATACGGTACATATTGCTGCCATTGAGCATGGGTGGTGGAGGGAGTGAATGATTAATATCAAATGCACATTCAGGTGAGCTGTTGTTTTCTGAATGGTGTCAAACCCTTTGAGTGTTATTTGAGCTGCAATCTTCCACTCCTGTCTTGTGACTTGTAGATTGTGGACAAGGTAGGAAATCAAAAGATGAGTTCCTTGCTGCAGAACCCCTAGCCTCTGATTTGCTCTTGTAGCTACAGTATATGGCTAGTTCAGTTTCTGGTCAATGGTAACCCCTAGGATGTTGATTGTAGGGAAATCAGACATGGTAATGCCAATGTATGTTAAGAAACGATGGTTGGATTCTCTCTTGTTAGAGATGGTCATTTCCTGACACTTGTACGGTGGCAATGTTATTTGCCACTTGTCGGCCTGAACCTCAATATTGTCCAGGTCTTGCTGCATTTGAACATGAACTGTTTCAGTATCTGATGAATTCTGAGTGGTGTTGAACATTACAATCATCAGCAAACACCTCCACTTCTGACCTTAGGATGGAAGCAAGGTCATTGAAGCAGCTGAAGATGATTGGGCCTTGGAAAGTACAGTGAGGAACTCAAGGCTCATGGGTGTGGATCAGTGTTGGTGTTCCTACCTCTGACTCGGGAGGTCACCATTCATGATCCCTCAAATTCTGAAACAGTTCATGCGCAGGAGAAAAATGATAACAGTAGAAGGTTTGACTGGAACCCAGAGTGCAGTGATGTAACACGGGGATCAGTCCTCGGTCTCTTAGTGTTTGTGATATTCATAAATGATGGAGATGAGAATGTGGGGGGAAGGATGACAGAGAGATTGGTTGACAGTGAGGAGGAGGATATTAACTTACAGGAGGATATAAATGGATTGTCAGATGGGAGATCAGTGGCAGATGGAATTTGACCCTGATAAGTGTGAGGTGATGTACTTTGGAAGAAGGAACAAGACAGGGGAGTACTCAATGAATGGCATGACACTAGGAAGCTCAGAGGGATTTTTGGGTGCTTTTCCAAAGATCCCTGAATGTAGCAAGACAGGTTAATAGGGTAGTTAATAGGGTAGTTAAAGCATATGGGACAATTGCCTTTACCAGTTGTGGCACAGATTATAAGAGCAGGAAGGTTATGTTTTAGTTGGACAGAACTTTTCTTTAAAGCAACAGCTGGAGTACTGTGTGCAGTTCTGGTCCTTGCACTATAGGAAGGATGCAACTGCACTGGAGGCGATACACAGAAGATTCACTAGGATGGAGCAGGTTAGTGATGAACAGAGGCTGGATAAGCTGACGTTGTTTTATTTGGAGCAGAGAAAGTTTGGGGGGACCTGATAGAGGTGTATAAGATTGTGAGGGGCATGGACAGGGTGAATAGGAAGCAGCTGTTCCCCTTAGTCGAAAGGTCAATAACAAGGAGACATAATTTTAAAATGAAAGGCAGGTGGTTTAGGGGGGATTTGAGGAAAACCTTTTTCTCCCAGAGGGTGCTGGGGGTCTGGAATACAGTACCTGGGAGGGTAATTGAGGCTGGAAACATCACAACTTTTAAAAAGTACTTGAATGAGCATTGAAGTGTCATAACATTGAAGACTATGGGCCTAGTGAGGAAAAGTGGGACTCGTGTAGGTAGTAGTATATTTTTGACAGTAGAGACTCAATGGGCCAAACGGTCTCTTCTGTACTGTTTGATTTATGACCAAATGCTGCAAGACCTGGACAATATCCAGGCTTGGGCCAAAAAGTGCAAAGTAGCAGCTGCACCACACAAATGCCAGGCAATGACAGTCTCCAATAAAAGACAAACTACCATTCCCCTTTGACCTTCAGTAGCATTATTATCACTGAATCTCCCACTATCAACGTCCTGGGGGTTACCATTGGACTTGCCATATAAATACAGTGGCTACAAGAGCAGGTCAGAGGCTCGAAGTCCTTCAATTCACCTCCTGATTCCCCAGAGCCTTCTTTATTTTCTTTTTCTTTATTCATTCACAGGATGAGGGCATTGCTGGGTAGGCAGCATTTACTGCCCATCCCTAATTACCCAGAGGGCAATTAAGAGTCAACCACATTGCTGTGGGTCTGGAGTCACATGTAGGCCAGACCGGATAATGATGGCAGTTTCCTTCCCTAAAGGACATTAGTGAACCAGGTGGGCTTTTCCTGACAATCGACATTGGATTCATTGTCTTCATTAGATTCTTAATTCCAGATATTTATTGAGTTCAAGTTCCACCATCTGCCATAGTGGGATTTGAGCCCAGGTCCCCAGAATATTATCTGGATCTCTGGATCAACAGTCCAGGGATAATACCATGAGGCCATTGCCGTTGTGGGATTCGAGCCCAGGTCCCCAGAACATTATCTGGATCTCTGGATCAACAGTCCAGGGATAATACCATGTGGCCATTGCCTCCCCCGTCCACCATCTAAGGTACAAGTCAGGAGTGTAATGGAATACTCCCCACTTATCTGGATGAGTGCAGCCGCAACAACACTCTAGAAGCCTGAAATTATCCAAACCAAAACAGCCCTTCTTTTTGACACTACATCCAAACATTCAGCCCCTCCAACACCACTGCCCAATAGCAGCAGTGTGTACCATCTACAGGATCCACTGCAAAAACTCTTTAAGGCTCTTTGGCAGCACCTTCCAAATCCATGACCACTACCATTGAGAAGGTTGTCCTTCAGAAGGACAAGGGCAGCAGATGTATGGAAAACCACCATCTACAAGTTCCCCTCCAAACCACTTGCCATTCTTTCAGTGTTGCTGGGTCAAAATCCTGGATTTCCTTCTATAAAGGTGTTGTCGGTCTACCTACAGCAGGTGGACTGCAGTGATTCAAGAGGCTAGCTCACCACCACTTTCTCAAGGGCAACTAGGGATGGGCAATAAATGCTTGACCAGTCAACAATGCTTACATCCCATGAGTGAATAAAAAAAATTCTTGTCAGGCAGATGCCAAACTGTCTAGGAGTGTAGCTAGCTCTAGAGCACTTAAGTTGAGTATTATTGCTAGAATATTGCCCATATCCTTGGCAGTATCCAGTGCCTTCACCCCTTTCTTGATGTCATATGGAATGAATTGAACTGGTTGATGACTGGCATCTGTGATGCTGGGTTTTCTGTAGAAGGCTGACATGGATTGTCCACTCTGCACTCCAGGCTGAAGATGGATGCCAATGCTTCAGCCTTGTCATTTGCGATGATGAGCTGGGTTCCCTTGTCATTGGAGGTGGGGATGTTTGTGGAGCCTCCACTTCCTGATAGCTTTTAATTGTTCATGACCATTTATGACTGGATATGACAGGACTCAGAGCTTAGATCTTTCTCTACTTTTCTCTTCCTGTATCTTTGCAGATGGCCTCTATTTTTCAATCTTATTTCAGTTGTAATGAGCCCTATTGCTTTCTTTGTTTTTGTTAAAGCTGGAGTAACCTTTGTATTTTTTATTCGGGTTTTGTAATCAAGTGTGTAACCAGGATGGTGCCAGAGAATGGAGACTTGCACACTTTTCACTGTACTTCCGTATTTTTAGTGATCCGTATAAATGCACTCCCCAATTCTGATGCTCCTCGATCACATTTAGATTCTTTATTTCCAAAGAGAATTTGGTCTCTTTATTCCACTTAACAAACCGTAATGCCACACAATTATTTATGTGAAATTCATATATCTATAATATGCTTTTAGTCTTGTTGCTGTTCTCCCGGATATTGACTGTTGCTGCAATTTGGCGTCAGCCACAAATTAGAAATTACAGGGTTTTTTTCCAGTTTAAATTGGTGCTGTAAACTGTGGACAGCAGTGGTCCCTGCACTGATCTTTGTGGAACACCATTTTCCACCTCTGCCCATCTGAATCACTCCGTTTAACTCCCATTCACTGCTGTCTGTCCACTTATCCTGTCTCACTGCATGCTGCAATCTTCCACGTTATAACAGTGGCTACCTCACAATACCCCAGGAAAGCAAAATACCTCAAAAATTTGAACAATAAATTATGTAAACTTTCACATTGCTATAATGCAGTGGCTACATGAGTGGTATTTTCCAGTCACAAGATTGTGCTGTGGGTCCACAAAGGCATTTTGTTTGCCACACAATTAAGCAACGTTGTATATGGATTTCAGTGCCATACATTCCAGCAATTGACTGATTGAACCAAATTGTATGTTCCTTTGGTTGTTTGCAATAGACAGAGTACATGCTGTTCTGAACTGGTCTCTGCTTGCAAAATGCAAAACAAAACGTCTATTGTTAGATGTGATTTCATGATTGGGCAACACTTGCTAAGCAACCCAAATGCGCCAATCATATGCTAACAACCACACTAACAACCAAGATAAGATAATCAGCCAACTTATTTGCACTTGTTACAAGTGACACATTTATTCATATGCATGAACCTTATAATCAAAAGGAATCTGTTCAAGCCCTGCACCATTTGTTAATTACCCAGAAGCTTGGGGAGCCTCTAGGTCCCCACTGTTTTAGCCATGGCAATACCTCAGCCAATCAGAATGAACTTGCTAACCAATCAGCACCCTTTCCTCCTGTAGTTGTAGATTGTATGAGTGTTTGAAATTTGGCATTCTTGCATTTGTCCTGATAAGTGCAGGGTGAAAAGCTTCGACAATATGGCCCTGATTTCAGCAATATTCTAGTACTGGGCACCTTGTTGAAGGCCTTTTGTAAATTTATACATTACAGCCCTATACATCTAACTGGAGCCTCACCAGAGATATATAAGGTCTTGCATGGTTTCTTGGCATTTTTTCCTGTGTTTTTGACATGTTAATACTTCTCAGTGCTTCAGGAAAACAGCCACATTAGACTGGAGTGGCATTGTGTTTATGTTTCTGGAACAACAATATAGGTGTCCACAGGACATGAAATTCAACTCCTACCACAGCGATTCTAGAATCATAGAACTGTCCAGCCCACGCTGGCCCTCTGCAAGTGGATCTCAGCTTACCGTATGCTTCTGCCTATTCCCCGGAGCTCTGCACATATACCTCCAGATGATTTCCAGTTCCCTTTTCAAATCTGCATCCTGTCAATGTGAATTGATAGAGGTGTACAAAATGATGAGAGGCATAGATAGAGTGGATAGCCAGAGACTTTTTCCCGGGGTGGAAATGACTCTTATGACGGGGCATAATTTTAAGGTGATTGGAGGAAGGTATAGGAGAGATGTTAGAGGTAGGTTCTTTACACAGAGAGTGGAGGAATGCACTGACAGCGGTTGTAGTAGAGTCAGATATATTAGGGATATTTAAGAGGCCCATTGTGTTTACGCCAGCTCTACGAGCATTTTAACTGTGCCAGTCTCCTGCTTTTTCCCTGTAACCCTGTACATTGTTTCTATTTAAATAATCATCCAATACCCTCTTGAATATCTGCAATTGATCCTGCCTCTGCCAGAATTCCAGCCAGTGTATTCCAGAGTCTAATACTTGCTGCATTAAAAAGTTCTTTCTCAACTTGTATTTGCATCTTTTACAAAACTGTGCCCTCTGGATCTTGTTCCATTTATGAGTGGGAACAATTTCTCTCTCTCCAATAAGTCTGACCCCTCGTGATGTGGAAAATTTCTATCAAATCTCATCTTAAACTTCTATTCTGCATATTCTCCAATGTGTTCTCATAACTGAAGTGCCTCATCCCTGAGACTTATTATTTCTTACATAAGAGACTGGAAGTAATCTGGAGATTGCTACTTTAGAAGTCCTGCTTGCTAATTTTCTACCGAGTTCATTAAATTCTCATTACAGGACCACATACCCTTCCTACTTATGCCACTAGTACCAATATGGACCACAACCTATGACTGTTCACCTTCCCCAGAAACTTCCTTATAGCCGTGACATCCCTGACGCCAGCACCAGGGAGACAACGCAGCATCCAGGAGGCACATTG
This sequence comes from Rhincodon typus, assembly GCF_021869965.1. Lineage (NCBI taxonomy): Eukaryota > Metazoa > Chordata > Chondrichthyes > Orectolobiformes > Rhincodontidae > Rhincodon > Rhincodon typus. The sequence goes on along the minus strand of NC_063337.1, from coordinate 1,269,920 downwards.
ATGGCATCAGCGCCGACTGTCCAACAGTGTGGCACTCCCTCAGCGTTGACCCTTTGAAAGTGCTGCATTTCCTCAGTTCTGACCTTCGAACAGAGCAGCACTCCTTCAGTACTGACCGTAAGACAATGCTGCACTCCCTCAGCATTGACCCTCAAACAGTGCAACAGTTTATCCTCTGACAGTGCGGTGCTCCCTCAGTACTGAGCCTTGATTTTGTATTTTTGGAGTGCGACTTGAACATCTTCAGGCTCTCTGAGACACCCATCCTCTAAGCCACAGCTAATGTTTGTGAAGAGAACAAAAAGGCTTTCGGAAGGAACAACTTTAATGACCAGCGTGTTGACGGGCTTGGAAAGGGTCACATTTCTCTCAGTTAACTAATACTAAACGGTTATTTATCAGATGCCAGTTCAGTCAGTGCAATATTACTCTGCACGGTACCAGTTTAGTCAATGCTGTTTCTACAATGTACCATACAGACCAGTACCCCAGTGAGAGACAGTGTGTGTGGGACTGTAACCCAGTGAGAGTCAGTGTGTGTGTGGAACTGTACCCCAGTGAGAGTCAGTGTGTGTGAGAGCCCATACTCCAGTGAGAGTGTGTAGCTGGTGATTGGATGCCTTTCATTTGACCCTTCCAGAGTTGCTTAGTGTAGGGTAGCCATGTTGTGCAGTTTCCAAAACCAGGACCACCTACTTGAGGTGGCCACGAATAAACCCTTCGGAAACTCGGGGAAAATGTGATCTTGAGAGTGATATGATGTGGAACATGCTACCATTCATCTGCAGCATCTTTGAGGGGAATTGTGTAGCTGCATTTAAGGGAAGTTGGATAAACAGTTGAGGGAGGATTACACAGGAGGATCAGTTGATGGGTTGAATCAAATGTGTCGACTAGTTTGCTGTGAATGCCCTGTTTGTGATGTAAATTCAAATTCTATCTTGTCTCGGATTCTCCAGCATCTGCAGTTCCTACTATCTCTTTAAAAAAGAGCTGTTGCAGCACAAAATGAGCTTCAAAGATCTGCCCCCCCCCCGATTCCTTCTGTTCAGAAATTCCTGACAAGAAACATATGATTTATTCTGCATGCCCTTCACCATAAGTGTGTCAATAATTTGGAAGACTCGGGAGTGAAATTACAGTGTGTAACACATCAAGATACACCCTGAATGGAAGGAAATTAAATCTATGTTTCAGGTAGGACTCCTGCGAACACCTGTGAAGTCTGTTTCAAATATATAGTTTAAGAAAACAGATTATGTTCAAGAAATGCTCTCGCACAATGGGGACTTATTTCTTGAAGTCTAGCTGTGCTTTGCATTAGAGAGAGGTTTTCTGCTGTATGAATACAGTGTGCTGAATGCCTGTGGTCTCAGGTTTGCTGATTGGTACTGGCGTGGAGAAGGAGGGGAGAGAGGGGCTTGTTCTTGATGTAATCTCTGGACGAAACGGTCACGGAGGCAGAGTAGAGACTGAAGAAGGAGTGCAGTGAGTGTGTAGTCCCAGTTTTGGCTGAGGCGTGCTGTGTATGCTGGTAAATACAACTGCCTGCCTCACCGTTTAGAAGGTCTACTAGCGATGGTGATATTTGCTGCTTCTGCTCATTCTCCTTGACTGCCATGTATTCCTGCTGTTGCAGATTGTTCTGTTCATTTCATTGCTGATAGTGTTGCAGCAGGAAAGGGTTAATTGTGTGCAGCGGGCCGTGAGCTGGCCTGTTTCCTGTCAGGGTGACATCAGCTGCTGTGAAAGGAATCTCATCTTTTTTGAAGCAACACCTCAGCAGTGCCTCGGGCCTAAAGTCTCACTGAGACGGGACTGTTTGCAGCACACTACCTGGGAGGGACGCAGTGTCCGTGTGTCTGTGTATGTGGGTACACCAGAAATGTACGTGTGTATTTCTGTGTAAAGGGACGAGCGTACGGCATGTCTCTATCATGAGTCAAGCTGTGTGTATATCGGGGTGTCTTTGCCTATGTGTATAAGTGTATCAGTGTGAAAGTCAGAGGATGTCTGTATGTGTGTCAGTATTTACAGGGAGTTCTCTGTAATCAGTAATTATGTGGTCCTTGAGGAGTCTTATCAGTGTTGTCAGGGAATCACTAGGGATACTGTTAGCATTTACGGGGTCCTGGGAGTGTGTCAGTATTTTAAGAGCATCTGCCAGCAGTGTGTCAGTATTTACAGGGGGGTCCCCGGGGGGAGTGTGCCAGTATTTACAGGGGGTCCCCCAGGGGAGTGTGTCAGTATTTACAGG
>NC_063337.1:1266427-1267653 GCF_021869965.1 Rhincodon typus | reverse complement strand
GAGTGTGCTAGTGTTTACAGGGGGGTCCCCGGGGGGAGTGTGCTAGTATTTACAGGGGGTCCCTGGGGGGAGTGTGTCAGTATTTACAGGGGGCTCCGAGGAGGAGTGTGTCAGTATTGATTGGGATCTTGGGGAGCGTGTCAGTATTTACAGGTGTCCCCCAGGGTGTTGAGAAGTTGGTGAGGTTGGTTTGAGTGGAGAAGGTCAGTATTTATAATAGAGTGCATCAGTATGTGCAAGTGTACATGTGAATAGCATCAGTAACATTGACACCACACAAATGTCAGGGAGTTATGATCTTTAACAGGACAGAATCTAACCATTGTCCTTGCACATTCAATGACATTGCCATCACTGAAATCCCCACTATTAACATTCTGGGGGTTTACCATAGACTTGGATTCTGAACTAGACTCGCCATATAAACACAGTGTCTACAAGATCAGGTCAGAGGCTGGGAATCCTGCAGTGAGTAACTCACCTCCTGACTCCACAAAGCCTGCCCACCATTTACAAAGCTCAAGATAACAATATGATGCAATACTCCTAACTGGTCTGGATGAGTGCAATTTCAACAACACAAGCTTGTCACCGTCCAGGACAAAGTCAGCTAGATTGGCACCATATCTTGCACCTTCAACATTCTCACTACATTATTTAAAGGTGGTCCTTGAGAGTGTGTCAGTATTTACTGTTGGGGGTGCAAAACAAGAAATATCAATGATCTGATCAGATGTTTGAATGTCGTAATGCTGGTTGCTATTTAACACCACTTCATTGGAGTGAGATCGTAATAGGGCAATACCATTGGTGAATATATCGGGCGATAGAATAAGAATATAAGAAATAGGAACAGGAGTTGGCCATCTGGCTGGCGTCATTCAGTAAGATCATTCATGGTTGATCTTTTTGTGGACTAAGCTTTACTTATCAGCCCGTTCACCATAACCCTTAATTCCTTTACTGTTCAAAAATCTGTCTTTGCCTTAAAAACGAGGTAGCCTCAACTGCTTCACTGGGCAGGGAATTCCACAGATTTACAATCCTTTTGGTGAAGAAGTTACTCCCCAACTCAGTCCTAAATCTGCTCCCTTATTTTGAGGCTATGCCCCCAATTCCAGTTTCACCCTCCAGTACAAACAACCTGAGATAACAAGGTGTAGAGCTGGATGAACACAGCAGGCCAAGCAGCATCAGAGGAGCAGGAAGGCTGACGTTTCGGGTCT